>NC_091129.1:141868614-142236114 GCF_040183065.1 Periplaneta americana
AAACGTTACTAATAAACCGTGAATAAGCTATGGACGTATAAACAGGCTGTAACTATACAATAGGAATTGCTTTGCAGTAGTTATATACTCGAAACCCCTTGTTTAAGTGTTGTATATAGGGAAAAAATGGCCGCCCCTTTAACAGCTGTTCGTATCGACTGTCATTTTATGATGATGTTTACCTTGTAACCACAGAAGAACAAACCAAAGATCATAGAATTATTAGAATAATACTGTTGTAGCTTGTACTTTTTGACCAAAATGTAGTGTGGTAATCGATTAGAGCCAGTTGTACTATCGATATTTAACACGCCACACTAAAGCGCTCTACCGGATCCAGTAGAGAACCTCAGATATTCTATTACCTTTCGTAACGAAGTAATGACGAAACTATGACGTAGCTGTGTAACAGTTATGCTGTTATACACGACGTATGTAGTGATTATCAGTAAGGAATTTACACACGACTTATAAACGAGCTACTCATTGTATAAGTACAGGGACATCATTTTATTTTTACTTCAATTTTTATTATACCTGAGTTTTTTAATGTACTTCACTCCCACTCCTTCTACTAATGAAGTTCAAGCGTTCTCCACACAGATCCAAGACCGCGTATACAGTCATAGTAGTCTCACCGTCACAGTACGTTCCAAAAATATGTTCGCGTTTTCCAATGACGAAAGAGCATTCAATATTGCATAATTTTCGCACAGGTACTGTCGTCCATTTGCCTACGTCGCATTCCGGTTTTCTGCACCAACTTCTATTCGCCTCTCTGTAAAGGCTAGTGACTGTGCTGTCTTATCTCTTTTCTGAGAACATTAATTTCTGTTAGGAATTGGACATCTACGTAATATTATACCCATAAAACTGTTTAAAATAACTTAAATAAAAGGGCCTCGTTAAGTAATTAACTGTCACGTGATTTCCCTCCTTTCTACGATCCTGCGAGATAACCCTTGGACGGACAGTAGATAGCATGTCTGAGTAATTTTATATTTTCGGATCGAGCAGAAGTGAAGACTGAAATTACAGTACGTAAGGTACTCTTTTACAGAGTAGGTACAAAATTATTTCAACATGAGTTACTAGTACGAAGGACGATACTGGTAATTGGAATTACACACATTAGAACTGGAGTCTGTATCAAAATGAACCGCCACCATTTTGAAAAATGTGTTTAAATATCCATATTATGATTATTTTTCAATTAATTTCATTCTCTATAGTGTACGCTAATGTGCTGTAGACAGTATAATATACACTGCATAATGAATACGTCCGTATGGACAGCTCAGTTCGTGAGTAAAAATACTCATTGTTAATACTGTACTGTATTCTGATTAAACAAAAACGTAATGAAAATTATAAAACTCAAAAGCGTGATATTTCCTAGTTTACGTAAATGGATGAACTACTTTTCTTCCCTCCTATACCTAGTAAAGTGATTTGTTTGTATATTACGCCATCGAACTCCAGTCGTGGATGGGAGTAGCAACCGTTGATCCAAAGGTATAGCCAGATTAATATCAGAAATGTTAGTAAAAATAAAATGATATCCCTGTATAAGACAGTTAAACGTCTGTATATAGAATTTTTATTAGTACGACCGTAAGTGGTAGAAATTCTTTCATATGCGTTACTTTTGAAAAAAACTGTAGATTTCCGGTAATTTCTTCTAATAGTACCACTCGCTATATTGAAGTTATTTTTATTATCTATATCTTGAGTTTTAGGAATATAATATCTCACTTCACAGCAATACATCGTACTGGAATCCTGGAGACGAGAATTAACTCTGCTGCCAAGAAGAATTAGCATTCGTTCCGTGACCTTGAATGGGCTAACTTCGTGGAGAAGATTATAGTCCGAACTTCCGTCATGCACAGAAAAATAAGGGGTGTAAGGAGGGCAAGGTAAGGGGGCGGAGAGTTGGCGGTATAAAACTTAAGAAAGTAGAGCTCTCAGCTCTCTTAATTCCGTTCTCATCGAACACCTCCTCTGTGTCTTGAGCAATCCAAACTTCGAAGCAAAGTTTTCTGACAGCTAAATCTTTCATTTATTCAGGTAGAAAGTGTAGTATAGCGAGAAACAGAGGTAATGAGCGAGCTAGAATGCTCTGTTAAAATAGACGGAGAAGAAAAATTGAGCAAGAAAGGGAGATAGAACTAAATATAGGCAGGGAGTAACAAATGCAGTCAAACATGTAGCTCTGCGTATAAGGTCAGAGGTAAAGTTTCAAAACGTTCGTGACCCGGTAGCATTATAAGTTGCCTGCCTATGTACACGATGAACGCGGTTTAAAAATCGCATACCCACAATGCAACGCTCAAATGGATCAATGTAACATCAGCCTCCATGTTTGTTTGCCCTGAATGTTTAGATTCATCCCATAATAGTAGCGAATGGACCATGCCACAGGCGGTACAGACTTTGCAATGTCGCCATGCGAAATGGTTTTATCCCCGATAAAACGTTTTGATATTTTCCACGACTTCACGGGGTTTTAACCCAGAATCCACCCTACAGTGTTTCTCCAAATTGTCGTTTGTCAACACGAACAGAAAATTTACTGGGATACTGTAAATGATCAAGTTTAATTTTATAAAACATGATTAATAATAATAATAATAATAATAATAATAATAATAATAATAATAATAATAATAATGGCTTTATTTAAGGGTAGTGGGTAGTAATGTCTGTGCGATTAAAAAATTTCAGTACAAAAGTTTAGTTCAATATTTCTAGGCTTTTAGTTCTCAGAGTTGAATAAAAATTTTCATGCTTATGCAATCAATCATTCTGAATTCAGTGGTATAACAGACAACTAATTAGTTTCGTATCTAAGTGCAAAATAAAGGCCCTAACCGATAACCTGTTTTCCCACTTTGCTAAGTGTACCTCATTCTTCAGGTGCACATTACTTGCTACAATCTTCACTCATATGCTTTGTATTTTTTTTAAGATATCCGGTAATGTATATTGTAAATTCTAAAGTAAAATTTAGTTAAATATTTCACCCCTAGTGAAACAGAAAAAATAATGAACTTTGTTAATATTTTTTTGCAATTTTTTCAATGCATATATATTTTTTCTCGTATGTTTGGAATTGAACGGGTTACATCAGCTTCTTGTCTATGCGGATGACGTGAATATATTAGGAGAAAATACACAAACGATTAGGGAAAACACGGAAATTTTATTTGAAGCAAGTAGAGCGATCGGTTTGGAAGTAAATCCCGAAAAGACAAAGTATATGATTATGTCTCGTGACCAGAATATTGTACGAAATGGAAATATAAAAATTGGAGATTTATCCTTCGAAGAGGTGGAAAAATTCAAATATCTTGGAGCAACAGTAACAAATATAAATGACACTCGGGAGGAAATTAAACGCAGAATAAATATGGGAAATGCGTGTTATTATTCGGTTGAGAAGCTCTTATCATCCAGTCTGCTGTCCAAAAATTCTGAAAGTTAGAATTTATAAAACAGTTATATTACCGGTTGTTCTGTATGGTTGTAAAACTTGGACTCTCACTCTGAGAGAGGAACATAGGTTCAGGGTGTTTGAGAATAAGGTGCTTAGGAAAATATCTGGGGCTAAGCGGGATGAAGTTACAGGAGAATGGAGAAAGTTACACAACACAGAACTGCACGCATTGTATTCTTCACCTGACATAATTAGGAACATAAAATCCAGACGTTTGAGATGGGCAGGGCATGTAGCACGTATGGGCGAATCCAGAAATGCATATAGAGTGTTAGTTGGGAGACTGGAGGGAAAAAGACCTTTAGGGAGGCCGAGACGTAGATGGGAGGATAATATTAAAATGGATTTGAGGGAGGTGGGGTATGATGATAGAGACTGGATTAATCTTGCTCAGGATAGGGACCGCTGGCGGGCTTATGTGAGGGCGGCAATGAACCTTCGGGTTCCTTAAAAGCCATTTGTAAGTAAGTAAGTAAGTATTATGTATGTGATATTCTTAAACCCGTAGGTTTACTATGTAGAGCACAGGCTGCAGAAAACACTGTAAAAATTTCATGTCAAATTGATTCATTAGTTTCAGAGAGAAATGCACTTAACTTCGAATAATGTCAACTTATGGAAAACTGCATTTAAAAAGAAGGATGTATGAATTACATGCGCAGTCAAATTTGAAGAGGCCATTCCAAGGGCGTATCTGCAGAAATACCCCCATTAATATTTATATTGTTATAAAGAGCAAGTTTTGTACTTTTTTTAAAATCCAAAATAAAAAAATCGGATTTTTGACTCCTAATCACTACCTGATTTCCTTAACCTGGCAGAGTTAAGGCCGTAAGGCCTTCTCTTACACTCAACCAGGATTAAAACTTGCTTACAAATTGAACATAAAACTGGATCGGAATTAAGTAATTACATACTGATACAATTTAGGTACATAATGAGATCAAAAGAGGTAGTTACATAAAATTTACCTCATAAAATAAAAGTAAACATAATGGAATACATATTAATGCTGTTGGAATCATATACGAATCACATAAAACAGAAGCCGATAATTCAATAAAAAAAATGTACACAGTAAAATAAAAATAAACACATTAGTAAAAATGGCAAACAATATTTCGGCGGTTCGCGCAATACCGGGCAGAACTCTAAGCTGCCGTCATCCAGACTGTAGCGAGTTTGAAACACTTGGACACGTGCTTGGACAATTCCCTAAAGGCGAGCTGATGATCAATGCTAGACATCATCGTGTACGACATGCTTTGGCGACATCGTTAAAAATTTTAAATTGGGAGATTCATGAGTAAGTACATTGTGTATCATCAGATGGTTCTTTCAGACGGGCAGACATTATTGCTATCAACGGACGCTTAAAACGGGCTCTTGTTCTTGACCCTACTATCCGTTTCGAAAGGAACCTAAATCACGCCACCGAAGTTGATATTGAGAAGAAGTCCATATATGAACCTTGTCTGCCTTATCTTTCTCAAAAGTACAACGTCCCTCTTAAACAATGGTCTGTCACTGGTTTGCTGTTTGGCAGTAGAGGTTCTATTTCCAAATTCACATGGAATTATCTTAAGGAACTTCACATTCCCTTTGATTATGTAATGTCTGTCCTTATAAATATTATCAACTATTCTGTTCAAATATTACATCATCATCTGTATTTCAATTAATCCACTTATATTTGCCTTAAACAATTAACTTTCCTTTTTCTTTAATATATCATATCACATTATATTGTACATGTTTATTGTATTCAGGACCCTTGTGGTCACTCAAATTCTTTGAGCTGATGTCTATAATTTAGAATTTATATATATATATATATATATATATATATATATATATTAGTATTATAATTGTGATGTTGTTGAATTTCGACTAATAGTATCAAGGTTTTATATCAGTCATCTTATTCTTCATATTATTGTTAATGTCATTAACCACATTTTTTTTTAAATTATGGTTTATTTAACAACGCTCGCAACTGCCGAGGTTTATATCAGCGTCACCGACGTGTCGAATTTTGTCCCGTAGGAGTTCTTTTACATGCCAGTAAATCTACTGACATGAGCCTGTCGCATTTAAGCACACTTAAATGCCATCGACCTGGGCCGTGATCGAACCCGCAACCTCGAGCACAAAAGGCCAGCGCTATACCGACTGTGCTACCCGGGCCGAATTAACCACAAACTGGGTCATTTAAAGTCCTATAATATACATGGTAGAAGTGAAATAATCCTAAAGACTGAAACATATGCGTCCTAACTTCACAAGTTGCATCCCCCTGTCTTCTTCGTTTTTGTACGAGAATGAGTACTTTATTTTTTATGCTCGACCATGCCGAAATGTAGTAATTATACACCTGGTAGTAGCCCTTTAATGCACCTCATTAAACTACACCTATTCATTATAATTCAGTTGTTCTGCCAATGAGAAATCACCATTGTACCATTACAAAACCGCAAGTATCGAATATTCTCGGATATGCAATCGAAAGACAATTAGCGAAAAGTCACGGAGGCTGGAAATCCAATACTGTCACAGAAGGTTATGTTCTGTTACTATAATAATTAACGTTAATTGTAAATAATATTCAAATAAATTCAATTTGTCATCTCGTTTTTTTAATTCTAAATCAACTTCCAGGTTAAATCAAGACTAATCTTCATGTTATTCTCTATATTATATCAAGGTCAAAGACATTCGTGCCTCGGAAAAAATCAATACTTTCGCGTCTGCGCACATCTCACAATTCAGGTCAGTTCCGCTCCTCACTTACATAACCATATAACATGAATACTTATGAATAATTTCAAGTTAGAAATATGGTCGACCATAAAAAGTCGTATGAAACTTGCCTATAATGGTAATTGAGACGCTCGTATGGAAATTATGAAACTCGCTTGCGCTCGTTTCATAAACAAACATACTCGCATCTTAATTATTACCATTATAGGCTCGTTGCAAAATGTATTATTACGAAATTTTTATTTAAATTCTATTTAGTATCAATATCGCTCTAGAATATTCCATTAGGAAAGTTCAGGATAATAGACAGGGTTTGGAGTTGAATGGGTTACATCAGCTTCTTGTCTATGCGGATGACGTGAATATGCTAGAAGAAAATCCATAAACGATTAGGGAAAACGCGGAAATTCTAGTTGAAGCAAGTAAAGTGATAGGGTTGGAAGTAAATCCCGAAAAGACTAAGTATATGATTATGTCTCGTGACGAGAATATTGTACGAAATGGAACTATAAAAATTGGAGATTTATCTTTCGAAGAGGTGGAAAAATTCAAATATGTTGGAGCAACAGTAACAAATACAAATGATACTCGAGAGGAAATTAAACTCAGAATAAATATGGGAAATGCGTGTTATTATTCGGTTGAGAAGCTTTTGTCATCTAGTCTGCTGTCAAAAAATCTGAAAGTTAGAATTTATATAACAGTTATATTACCGGTTGTTCTGTATGGTTGTGAAACTTGGACTCTCACTTTGAGAGAGGAACAGAGATTAAGGGTGTTCGAGAATAAGGTTCTTAGGAGGATATTTGGGGCTAAGAGGGATGAAGTTACAGGAGAATGGAGAGTGTTACCCAACGCAGAGCTGCACGCATTGTATTCTTCACCTGACATAATTAGGAACATAAAATCCAGACATTTGAGATGGGCAGGACATGTAACACGTATGGGCGAATCCAGAAATACATGTAGAGTGTTAGTTGGGAGGCCGGTGGGAAAAAGACCTTCCGGGAGGCCGAGACGTAGGTGGGAAGATAATATTAAAATGGATTTGAGGGAGGTGGGATATGATGGTAGAGAATGGATTAATCTTGCTCAGGATAGGGACCAATGGCGGGCTTATGTGAGGGCGGCAATGAACCTCCGGGTTCCTTAAAAGCTAGTAAGTAAGTAAGTAAGTAAGTAAGTAAGTAAGTAAGTAAGTAAGTAAGTAAGTAAGTAAGTAAGTATCAATATTGTAACGCAATATTTTATATTTTCGAAATATGATTTCATTATCAATTTAAAAATAAATTTGCTTAAGGTGGCGAACTTAGGGAGACTTACTTTTTTTTTTTTTTTGGACAATGTTAACAATTATGTCAGAACTACGACATTTCATACTTCAAGATACTTAGTGGGAACCTACACTGAAATCTTGTGCACCACAAGCATCTAACCGGGATCGATCCCGTATCTCTTTAATCAGAACTCGTGAGCTTGAAGACTCAGTTACTGATGAACTGATAATTTATGTTTACTACTTCCATAGTGACCATCACCTTCACTAGCCAAGCTTAGTGTTCTCACAAGAATAAATGCATTACTCATTTTATAACGAAATTAATTTTCTATCACGTCTCATTATTAATACGCTATAAGCAATCTCATATCGGAAGTAAGTGTCCCCCTCTGCAGCAGAAATTGAAAACTTGAGCCTAAATTTAATTTCCAAGTGTATACATCTGTGATGAAGCAGCTGATGGCATGCTACCTGGCGTGCGAATGCGAGTCGTAGAAAGGAAATTTAATTTTTAAACTTCTGCTCTGAACTAAAATGTTCAACGAGTTGGCTGGTACACCGCATTAGATATTCTTTAGTGCTTCGGAAAACGGTTCGGAATCACACATAATTTAAAGATAAAATGACTCTTCCAATGATTATGCAACTAGCTATTCTCTGTTCAGTTTTCTCTTGGCTTAATGAATAATCTCCTGAATAATAGTTTAAAACATTTAGTTACACGAAGACTCCTAAATAGTTTAAGTATTAAGACAGTGGAGGTTTTTCTACCCATTTGTGCAATATTTAGTTCCAAGCATCGATGAAATCAAGGTCTTAGTTTAAATGGGAAAATATTATCTAAGTGTAAAAATTATTTTTGAAGCAAGATATAAGATTATAAAATACAATTACCGAGCGAGTTGGCTCAGATGGTAGCGTTCGAGACTCGCATTGAGGAGGTCTCGGGTTCAAACCTCGTGGCCGACTAATCTGGCTGGAGTTTTTCATGATTTCTCTCAGTAACAAAGGCAAATGCCGGATTGAAAATTTACATGCCAAGATTCATCACCGCTCCAAATACCAATACAATACACATTAATCAAAATCTATAATCAGTTATATGAACACAAGCCATCTACAACACACATTTATATTCACATAGAAATGCATATAGAGTGTTAGTTGGGAGGCCGGAGGGAAAAAGACCTTTGGGGAAGCCGAGACGTAGATGGGAGGATAATATTAAAATGGATTTGAGGGAGGTGGGATATGATGATAGAGACTGGATTAATCTTGCTCAGGATAGGGACCGATGGCGGGCTTATGTGAGGGCTGCAATGAACGTCCGGGTTCCTTAAAAGCCAGTAAGTAAGTAATATAATTTCTTCGATGATCCATAAGAGTATAGCCAGCTAATGATCTGAGGAATTTCATTCCTGCAGATTCAATCTTTCTCTTATCTGATCTATTCAGAGTCCCGTTTTCACAATTTGTAACTTAACATTGGTATGGCCATTACTTCGTAAGATTTCTTTTATGTTGAATAATTTCGAGGGAAAAATTGTTCCGGAGCCGGGTATCGAACCCGAGACCTTTGGTTTAACGTAACAACGCTCTACCACTGAGCTACCCGGGAACTCTAACCGACACCGATCCAATTTTTCCCTTTATATCCACAGACCTCAAAGTGGGCTGACAACCGTCAAGCAACCAACTTCGAGTGCACACTAACTCCGTGTGACTTAAATTGTGGTTTTCTGTTAACGAACAGTGACGTGTATTGTGCAAATCAAGATTTCAGGTATAACTCCCTGTAAAGTTGATTTGAATAATTTCGAGGGAAAAATTGTTCCGGAGCCGGGTATCGAACCCGGGACCTTTGGTTTAACGTACCAACGCTCTACCACTGAGCTACCCGGGAACTCTAACCGACACCGATCCAATTTTTCCCTTTATGTCCACAGACCTCAAAGTGGGCTGACAACCGTCAAGCAACCAACCAACTTCGAGTGCACACTAACTCCGTGTGACTTAAATTGTGGTTTTCTGTTAACGAACAGTGACGTGTATTATGCAAATCAAGATTTCAGGTATAACTCCCTGTAAAGTTGATTTGAATAATTTCGAGGGAAAAATTGTTCCGGAGCCGGGTATCGAACCCGGGACCTTTGGTTTAACTTAACAACGCTCTACCACTGAGCTACCCGGGAACTCTAACCGACACCGATCCAATTTTTCCCTTTATATCCACAGACCTCAAAGTGGGCTGACAACCGTCAAGCAACCAACTTCGAGTGCACACTAACTCCGTGTGACTTAAATTGTGGTTTTCTGTTAACGAACAGTGACGTGTATTGTGCAAATCAAGATTTCAGGTATAACTCCCTGTAAAGTTGATTTGAATAATTTCGAGGGAAAAATTGTTCCGGAGCCGGGTATCGAACCCGGGACCTTTGGTTTAACGTACCAACGCTCTACCACTTAGCTATTCGGGAACTCTAACCGACACCGATCCAATTTTTGTTGTTCTGGGCAGGTTTTCCCTGGTACGAATGTAACAATTGTATGTATTTGGAGGGAACATGGGCTGCTGCCTACCTCTGCCGCGTCTACGACCCATGACATAATTATCCTC
Source organism: Periplaneta americana (assembly GCF_040183065.1). Taxonomy (NCBI): domain Eukaryota; kingdom Metazoa; phylum Arthropoda; class Insecta; order Blattodea; family Blattidae; genus Periplaneta; species Periplaneta americana. The sequence goes on from NC_091129.1 coordinate 141,878,770, forward strand.
AAAGTAATCAAAGATCGGAGTTAGATCATCCATAACATTTTCTTGGAGAATCCCGAAGGCGTGAACTGTATCATTCTCTGGTACAAAGGCTAATCAAATCAAGGCATGAAACTGGCTTCTTAGGTCGGTGTTTTCTTCTTCTTCAGGGAGGGGGGATTGTGGTGGAAAATAGTGATGAGGAGATTAAATTGGTGACAAAATATGACAAAAGTGATTTGATGACAAAATATGATGGTGACAAAAGCGAATCGGTGACAAAATGTTGCAGTGACAAAATGTAGTATGTGACGAAATCAACTGGTCACAAAAAATCGGTGACGAAAATTCCGGATCCTTTGTAAAATTTAAGTAGGCTCTACTCGACTGTACCCAAGCACGAGCACATGCTCATTTCGGGTAACTATCACACCATTTAAATGGAAATTATGAATAAATTTGAATTTCAAAGTTAATTTAATTATATCATACTAAAAACATCGAAATGGGCCAATATTATTCGTACATCTTGATTACAGAACTTTTAACACTGTATTACTTCGGAATATGTATAATGAGATTTTCTTGTGTTAAATTCTAACGTACTTTGTTTACATGTTTCGACCTATTTATGGGTCATTCTCAGAACTGGTCGTTGTTGGTCTTGGCGCCTCTAGTTTTGTTTCCTGTGAGGTGTGTTCGTGTAGTATAGTGTAGAGTCAAAGAGTGTGTGTGTTCTGAAATTGAGTTGTGTGTTGAGAATTTCGTTGGGGTGTGTCAGATCATTTCAAACACGTTACAAAGAACACATCACAGCCATAACAAAATTACAAAACACCTCCACATATCCAGAACACATCACAAATGCTAACCACACCCACAGAGACATCAACACAGACATGGAAATACTACACATCCAATCAAAAAGCCAAAAACTAAACACACTAGAACAATATGAAATATACAGACACACGAAAACACACCCCAACGAAATTCTCAGCACACAACTCAATTTCAGAACACACACACTCTTTGACTCTACACTATACTACACGAACACACCCTCACAGGAAATAAAACAAGAGGCGCCAAGATCAACAATGACCAGTTCTGAGGATGATCCATAAATAGGTCGAAAATGTAAACAAGGTACGTTAGAATTTAACACAAGAAAGTCTCATGATACATATTCCGAAATATTATTCACTCCTCAATTATAAATTATGACCAAGTAATACATTAAGATAGAGTTCCTATCTTTTCATAAACTAGGCACTAGAAGTGAAATAAGTAGGCCTATTTACCAAATACCAAGGCATCTAAAACTCTTGTAGTGTGTGAAGACAAGGGGCGTCGGAAGCTGTGGTTCGACTTCTGACCATTCCGCCAGCTGGGAAGGTTTATCTCCTCTCACTGACACAGGGACGTGAAAGGGATGGATGAGGTGGATCGCATCCACTTCAGATAATGAATTGGGCCGTGTTATCGACATTTTTCACTGGTAAACACGGCCACCAGGAGGCCATGCTAAATGAATAACGTCTGAATCGACTGTACAATCGATCACGCACGGACGCACTTCCCATAAGCCAATTACTATCACTCGCCAGCATTACTTTGATTAGGCTGCTTAATTTGGTCAATGCCGTGCCATACGCTCCGGCTTTGTATCGCATTACTCCATAAATAACTCACTCGTTTATGGAACTAATGCTCCGGTAAAGACATTTTTGCTTTTACAAACTGTATTTCAACATCATCCAGAAAATGACATTTGTTGGCTCTATCCGGTGACACGTCATCACATTCCGGGCATCCGAAAGTGCTTGCATATTTACATATCGACCGAGTTCTCTTTGGAATGTTATTTCATTTTCTTTCCTCCTTACACAACAATAATTGAATGGCTTGTTTCTAAAACCTGTTATTCCTCTTTCTATTTATTTTTACAAGAAGGAGAAAAATTGCTGGCTTTGAAATATACGAACCAATTTTAAAAATGCAAATTTTATTTTTAACTCACAGATATTTTATACAATTCTATGTAAGCCTACTAAGTGTATTAGAATACTTCATAGTTTACCAAAAATTTCTAAATTAAAATATAAAATAAAACGTTTTAGCCCGAAAAAGAATCATACTTTTAAAAATTGTTTATCAGGGTACTATTACACTTTTACAACGTCATATGTACTACCTTTGACCAATAAAACGGTTCGGAATGACGTGTTTCAACCAATCATGGCTGCTTATTCTACAATTTTATTTCATCTTCCTTAATTATGGCTGTTCTACCATTTAGACTTAGACTTTAATGTTCTTAAAGTGAGATAAATTTATTATGTTATATTAATAAAATTCCTACATAAAAATCGAAATAATTTTGAATTGTATTCTCATAGTTATGAAACAAAAGGTTTGAATTCTTTAAGATTGTTTGAATCAAAATGCAACACTGCTACACTATTTAATCATAGTAGTAATTTAGGCCCAAGAATATATAACAAATTTATATTTAAATATCCTAATCTTGTTAATTCTAATAGTTCTAGTATTAACTTTAAAACGTTATGTGTGGATTTTATAAAAATTGTAAATTTAAATTTATATATTCTTATTGCGTAATAGACAACAAATTGTAGGCCTATTATATACTTCTTAATTTCAATTCAGGAATCTGCCCCACAGCACGAGTTCTACTCTTTCAGGCGTGAGCTGAAGTTTTTCTGTTTATATTACATTTTATGTTACAATTATTAGCAAAATAAATAAATAAATAAATAAATAAATAAACAAATAAATACATAAATAAATAAATAAATAAATAAATAAATAAATAAATTTACCTTGTTTATATTATTCATGTTATGTTACAGCTTCTCCTGTACAACATTATGGATAGTCACGTATCAGAGAGTGTTTAATTATATTGATAATTGAAATGGAATGCAACTGTTTTAATAAAAATGAAACTGAATCAACAAAAAGCGTCTTGACTAGTAAATCGTCATAGAGTTCAATGAAGATTGTATAGTTGACACAACTGGTAACAAGAGAACACTGATCACAACACACTACTGCCACTGTCTTTTCGGGATTTACTTCCAAACCTACAGTATCTCTTTACTTGCTTCAAGTAAAATTCCCGTGTTTTCCCTAATAGTTTGTGAATTTTCTCCTAACATATTCACGTCTTCCGCATAGACAAGCCGCTGATGTAACCCGTTCAATTCCAAACCCTCTCTGTTTATTTTTTTTATTTTAGTTGGTTATTTAACGACGCTGTATCAACTACTAGGTTCCCTCTCTGTTATCCTGGACTTTCCTGATGGCATATTCTAGAGCAAAGTTAAAAAGTAAAGGTGATAGTGCATCTCCTTGCTTTAGCCCGCAATGAATTGGAAAAGCATCAGAGAGAAACTGACCTATATGGACTCTGCTGTACATTTCACTGGGACACATTTTAATTCATAGAACTAGTTTCTTGTGAAAACCAAATTCAATAAGAATATTATATACGTAAAACTCCTCCCTTGACCGAGTCAAATGTATTTTTGAAATCTATGAATAACTGATACACTGTACCCTTATACTCCCATTTTTCCACCATATTTGTCGAATACAAAAAACCTTATCAACAGTCAATCTATTACGCCTAAAACCACACTGTTGATCCCCAATAATTTCATCTACATATGGAGTTAATCTTCTCAAAAGAATATTTGACAAGACTTCCGCTAGAATACAAGTCTCAGGTCGTACATCACACTATTTCATATTTGTACCCCTATTTGGTATTTGTAACACTTCCTCTATTATTTGAGGATTTACTGTTATATATGAAGGATTCAGAGCCATAGAGGGCCAAGCGCCATTTATTAAAAACGGAGAAAGCAAGGGTTAAAGTTAAGTGAATACCATAGTTTAATGAAGATTGACATATCATTGAGTTTTAATGTGTATACTTTATATTACTTGCTATATGTTTCCAATGAATTATGGTTATAACTTCATTTTAACCTTTGTTTTCTACGGTTTTAGTAAATGGTGCTTGGAACACTATGGTTCTGAACCCGTGATATATCTTATTCTATTCCGTTCATTAAACACAAACTTCGCAAATTGTATTTACTTATACTAATCTCATTACCTATCTCCTTCACAGACGTTACAGTCATACGGATTTCTTTAAATTCTCTGTTACTTTAATTTTCTGTTTTTTAGTTCTTCCCTTACTTCTTTATTTCATTTGCAATATTTCTTAGTTGTACCGTCATATTCCTTTCAATATATTTCTATTCAATTTCTTCTTTGCTTTACACTTTCATACTCTCACTACATTTACAATCAGATCTCATGCTTAACTGGGGGAGGTGTGACTACATAAACTCTTGTAACAAAGACAGCAGAGCAGGTTTAGCGTGGCTAAGATTGGGGGCATGGAAGGGTAATAAAATTGTCAACGAAGAAGGGAGCGTCTTTGTCCCCTTTACAAAGAAAAGGAATCCTATAAACATATATTATTACAGTGTGTCGAATTAGAACATGTACGGAGAAACTATCTACCACCCTCGATGCTAAGTCAGAATAGGAGTTCGCTTGCATGTCTTGACCTCATGGGGAATAGAGAATGGGAACAAAAGATTGACTTGTTCCTCTTGAAGGCGACACAGATTAGAACTTCAGCTGTTGAAGTTTGTGACACGACCTGAGGAAGGGATAATAGCATCCACCCAACTGTACACTTTCATGTATTTTAGGTTAGGATATATTATATAATGGTTTTATTGTGCCATTTCCATTTTAATATGTGTGTTCTTTTAGAGAGTGGTTGGTGGATATAATCATAGGTGAGGGGGAGGGAACCTACAATGGAGGACTTGTTTTAGGTACAAACCACATACAGAAGACCCGTGCATTGGATTTTAGAGAAAATATGATAATATAAAATCTTTATGTATAATATTACTCAATAAATCCATCTATCTACTTTCAGTTTCACACTTTTCCTTTTATTTCTCATGTCTTTCATTGTGTCCCTCTTCCTTCTTCTTTCCAAGTTTTTCTTTTCTTCTTTAGTTATTTCTTCTCGTTTCTCCTTTCTCTTTCACCAAGTTCCATCTCTTTCTTTCTTGCTTGTTTCCCATACTTTCTCCACTTTTTTCCCCTCGATATATTTCATCCCCATTTCTTTCTTCTCTTGTTTCGTTTCTTATCCCTTCATCTCAGTCTCCAACTCTATCTCCCTCTCTCTTAACTTTATAAATGACTCCTATAGTTCATATTTGTCTCACTTATTCGACCCTCTTTTCAAAGCGAACGATTTTCCGACTATAAATATGGTCCCCACCTCTATATCGCGCGCTCTGATCTCCATACAACAAAGTTGCCAAGAACTTAATCTTGAGCTTATCAAATCTGCGCCTGATTGCCCTGCTTGTTCAATTCTAGGGTTCGAGAGATATGAGCGGCCCGATAAGTCAGCTCCATTCTTCTATAATTACGCTTGGGTGTGTGTAATCTCAACAATGGTGGGCGCAGTCTATGGGAAGTCCACGAGTCTAATAATGGGAACCAGCCCATTTCACACAGAGCGACCGCCTCTGCTGCACGCATTGCATACATCACAGGGGTGTCACACGTTAACGACAATCCACTGACTGTACAATTTTAGACTTATTCAAATATGTAGGCCTAAGGTTAAATTCAGTGGTTTTCAACCATATTAGTCCCGGAACTAGAAGAATATTAAATATCATTAGACCCACAAGTAAAATTAGTATATTTTAAAAAGCAAGTATGTAATTTAAAAACTAAATTATTATAATTAACCAGGTGCTGAAATTCAAAATAAAACGTTCTATATTCACCGACTCAAAAGCAGCAATTTTATCCATAAATAAAACTGACCACCCCTACACAGAACAAATCAATAATTGTCAAAAAAATACAACTTTAAAAGAACGTGGCAAAACAGTTGTGGATCCCAGGACATTATAATCTACATGGGAATGTACAGGCTGACACATTAGCTAAGAAGGGTGCCAATTTCAAAATAAACCCACGGAAACCTTTGTCATTTAGCTCAGTAAAACAATATATCAAGTAACTACAAAAAATAATCACCAACAAAAACTGGACATAAACATTTCGCAACAACGTAGGAAATTACTGAAGGATATACCTCCTGAACCCAGAAGACTAGCAGTTGCAAGCTTTCGTCTTAACACTGAACATGACATCCTGGGTGAACACCTCAATCGTCTTGGCATCCTTCCATCAGCATCCTGCATTTTGTGCCATCAACAGGAAGACAACATCTTGCAAAATGCCCTGCTCTGAAATCCTCCAAGGAAGTCGACCGCTACTGGGAAGCCAGAGCCCGAATGTTTTTAATTACTTAATCCGTAGTTTTGTTCACCATTTCTTGTTTTTCGCTCAGTCAATGATAGTATATATGTAATAGCCATTAGGCAAATAAATATTCACCGAAATAGTGTGATGGTTGGGCCGATCAATCTGACTGGGGTTTTTCATGGTTTGCCTCAGTCACAAACGCAAATGTCGGACTGAAAATTTACATGCCATGATTCATCACCGCCTCGATCACCAATATCATAAACAGAGGTAAGTGGCCCTGGGTAGCTTAGCACTGGTCTTCTCTGCTCGAGATTGCGGGTTCGATCCCGGCCCAGGTCGATGGCATTTAAGTGTGTTTAAATGCGACAGGCTCATGTCAGTAGATTTACTGGCATGTAAAAGAACTCTTGCGGGACAAAATTCCGGCACACCGGCGACGCTGATACCTATAACCTCTGCAGTTGCGAGCGTCGTTAAATAAACCATAATTCAAATATAAGAAGTTCGTACCGAAACTGTTAAGTTGTGTGAGCTTGGACTATATATCCACCGAATGAACAGTAGCAACTCAGCTCTCACCATCAACAAACCAGCAAAACACACATGTACAGCAGTGGGAAAAAAAAAACGGACCGACCCTTGCAGCTGATACAAAAGAATCCTGTGTTGTGTATTGTGTCAAACAGTGATAATTTCAATATGGATAGTGAAGCCAGAGGTATGTACTGCTATTTAATGTAAAAATACGCAGTTATCTTTACCGAACTGAGGTAGAAATGTAGGCCTAATATTGATACCAGTTGAAAATATAACTCTCAAAGTTTTTTTCGTCTGTACGTCTGAGGCACTGAAGGAAACAAAAGACGGTAAGAATCGAACAAATGCAATAAATTTCATTGTTACAATTAATTATACAAGATGGATGTGTTTTGTGACTAGCAAAATTTTAATCTGTAACTCTGAAATCAGCTACAAGGGTCCGTCCGGTTGAAAACCAAACTTATCTTTGTACCTTAAACAAAGAAATAATTACTCACTTACTTACTGGCTTTTAAGGAACCCGGAGGTTCATTGCCGTTCTCACATAAGCCCGCCATTGGTCCCTATCCTGAGCAAGACTAATCCATTCTCTATCATCATATCCCACCTCCCTCAAATCCATTTTAATATTATCTTCCCATCTACGTCTCGGCCTCCCTAAAGGTCTGTTTCCCTCCGGCCTCCCAACTAACACTATATGCATTTCTGGATTCGCCCGTACGTGCTACATGATCTGCCCATCTCAAACGTCTGGATTTAATGTTCCTTATTAAGTCAGGTGAAGAATACAATGCGTGCAGTTCTGTGTCGTGTAACTTTCTCCATTCTCCTGTAACTTCATTCCCTCTTAGCCCTAAATATTTTTCTAAGAACCTTATTCTCAAACACCCTTAACTTATGTTCCTCTCTCAAATAGAGAGTCCAAGTTTCACAACCATAAAGAACAACCGGTAATATAACTGTTCTATAAATTCTAACTTTCAGATTTTTTGACAGCAGACTGGATGATAAAAGCTTCTCAACCGAATAATAACAGGCATTTATTCTGTGTTTAATTTCCTCCCGAGTATCATTTATATTTGTTACTGTTGCTCCAAGATATTTTAACTTCTCCACCTCTTCAAAAGATGAATTTCCAATTTTTTTATTTCCATTTCGTACAATATTCTCGCCACGAGACATAATCATATACTTTGTCTTCTCGGGATTTACTACAAAGAAATAGTATTGTATAAAAAAAGATATTTCACAATTAGAATCTTCGGGAGGACGGGCGGACAGACGGATCGAAGGACAGACAGACAGGTAGCCAGGCAGGCGGACAGACGGACCGACAGACGGGCAGACAGACGGACGGACGGCAGGCAGATAGATAGATAGATAGATAGATAGATAGATAGATAGATAGATAGATAGATAGATAGATAGATAGATAGATAGATAGATAGATAGATAGATAGATAGATAGATAGATAGATAGATAGATAGATAGATAGATAGACAGACAGACAGACAGACAGACAGACAGACAGACAGACAGACAGACAGACAGACAGACGAGATAGATAGATAGATAGATAGATAGATAGATAGATAGATAGATAGATAGATAGATAGATAGATAGATAGATAGATAGATAGATAGATAGATAGATAGATAGATAGATAGATAGATAGATAGATAGATAGATAGATAGATAGATAGATAGATAGATAGATAGATAGATAGATAGATAGATAGATAGATAGATAGATAGATAGATAGATAGATAGATAGATAGATAGATAGATAGATAGATAGATAGATAGATAGATAGATAGATAGATAGATAGATAGATAGATAGATAGATAGATAGATAGATAGATAGATAGATAGATAGATAGATAGATAGATAGATAGATAGATAGATAGATAGATAGATAGATAGATAGATAGATAGATAGATAGATAGATAGATAGATAGATAGATAGATAGATAGATAGATAGATAGATAGATAGATAGATAGATAGATAGATAGATAGATAGATAGATAGATAGATAGATAGATAGATAGATAGATAGATAGATAGATAGATAGATAGATAGATAGATAGATAGATAGATAGATAGATAGATAGATAGATAGATAGACTAGCAGCAAATTACGATAAACGTGTCGTAGAGAAAAGTCTCTTACAACAGATCAGATGGGAGGCAATGTACTTCGCCATGTCGCAAGCTTAAGCAGGTTTAGGATTACGATGGAATCCGGAGCATTCGTTGTCACTCTATATCTGGAGAGCGAGAGCGGTGTGCGAGATCCGATCTCAGCTCTTCATCTCGTGTTGTGTTGAGTTGTCAGCGCTCGAAACCGCTGCACGCTGCCCCTAGCAGATTCCAGTCGTGGAGCACTTGTTTTATTCATCATGTCCAGCCAGCAGTGGTATTAGAATTCTGGAATTCAGAGATCGGGTCGAGGCAGGACAACCGGAGTTCCTGCTAGACCACACACCTTCGCTTTTCTTTGTCCATTGTGGAAGTTTTGTACGAATGGACTTGACACAACTTCCCTTTCTCTAATATTTGAAATATGTGTTGCAAGCAATCTTATCACATTGTTCAGTGTGGGCATTAACTAATATTTTCTTTCAAATTTTGTCACAATTTCCCGCGCTAATAAATTCACAATCGTACTTCTGCAGTTGAAAGAAAAACGATACAATTTTCCTTTGTGGTACAGTTTATTGTTTATTGTTAATAAAATAACATTGACAAAAATACAATCTTAGTTCTTCCCTGAAGGAGTAAAAAACTCGTGCTCAGGGAGATATCTAAACACAAAGATAATTTTTTGACACAAACTGGGTCAAGAAAAAAAAATACAAGAATAAATTAAATTTAAAAATACAATTTCAATTTTAACAATTTAAGTCATACAAATACATATACATATTAAATTAATATATATTCTTTAAAAATTAAATTCCTAACGCTATTTTTTTAAATTTCTGATACTAAAATTTTCCAAATTTGGGTATTTATCAATTACTTTATTGTATAACCATGCACCAAAGTAGGTACCATGGCTCAGAACTGTGCTTCTGAAACACTTTGGTTCCTCTAGTCGTATAAAATCGGATCTTTTAGTTCCATATTTATGATGATATAATTTGAATTTATTACGGTTTTTATGTATGAAGATTAATAAGGCAATATAATAAATCTGTTTAATTTTCAAAACATTGAAATCAGTAAACAAAAGCTCAGATGAGTAATCAATTGGTTTATTAAGGCATATTTTAATAATTCTTTTCTGAATAAGTATTAGTAGAGTGAGATTAGAATTACAAGCATTTCCCCACCCTAAAATTTCATACTGGAGAATGGATTGAAATAAAGCTAAATAAATGAGACTTAAAATATTAATTGGTAAATATGACCGAAGTATAACAAAGATATAAATTGTTTTACGTAGGTAATCTATTGCATAAATGTATGTAATATGTTTGTTCCATCGTGTTGGTCGATTGTAATGCCTAAATACTTAACTTCTGAGAATTCGGTTAATATGAAATGATGGTTAGAAACTATGTTATTCTTGTGAATACTACTGTGAAAATTCGTTATAGTTCCGGATTTTATCCCGCGTCACTAACGTGGAAATATAGGCCTACCTCTATTATGCGTTCACTACATGGTTGTCTTCAGACGAGGACGCGGTTTGATGTTGTTTTAGTATCCTACGAGTAAAGAAGTTTTAAAATACAGTCTGATCCATTTGGGTATGGATAATATTGCTTTATTATTATAAAGCTATTATGATAGTAAGACAAATTTCTTGCTTGTTATATTATAATACAATATAATCTATACTAATAATAAATCTGTAGCCGAAATTTTTCTGGTAATTTTCGATTTTCCAAAAATAATTGGTCCTAACATATATAATTAACAGACATCGGATTCTAGGGCAAATGCCTATTTTGTTTCTTTAGGAGAAAAGTAAAAATAATTATTAATATTTGTGTTTCATGGAAATTGAAAGGTATTCAAAGAGTTTTATAGTGCCCTAAAATGCCCTAAAACGGTTATTAGAGCCTAATTTGTTAATATTCGCCTAAAAATGCCTAACTCACTGTAAAGTTTCGCATTTTACTCTTACTTTTTATAATTTATACATGCATTCACTGCGAAATTTAAGGCATTTAAAAAGTGGAAAGTTTGCTTCACACCGGCCATGAAACCATTGATAAAGGAAACAAAATGTTTTGAATCTCACGACACTCGCAATAGATTTCACCGAATTTAACATGTTTGGAGGCATAAATGCCGACAAAGAACCAACCTTAGTTTTGAAGGAGGCAACAATCACAACATGTGCTGCTACCGATTCAGAGATATACTATACTATACTATACTATAAAAATGACTGTTTTCGGTCTGAAACCGATTAGCTGTACTGCCCTTCAGAGTGTCATAAAATCACAATTTTTGGAGAAAGAGTGTTTTTGAAATATTTATGAAAAGTCGTAAAACTGCGAATTAGTAGGGTAAACCGTTACAAAATATTTAAAAGAATGGCCCTCCTAGTGTTAACACTACCAGGAAATGCAACAATAAGTGGAACTTTGTATTTTTGTCCAATTGAATCTCAATAACAACGGTTCATTTGAATGCTCGTTAACAGTTGCTCTTTCCCTCACCTTATTTGTGTTGAGAAGTTTTGAGCGGTAGGACGTTTTCCTGTGAAGTTTAACGCGATAATGCCGAAAAATATAAGTGCAAAATCTACATTGATCCGGCAATGGCTAACAGAATATTCAGAATTCACTTATGATGGAAAAATAATATTCTGCAAGATTTGTAGCAAACAGGTATGTGACAAAAGTTGAAATATATAAATTCTATTAATTTTAATGAGTGGGCCTATAATATTTATACATTGACTGAGCTATCCTGAAGTATAATTCTTTTTAAGACCACTACACTTTAACCTTTTAAATTCCGATAGTTAAAGTATTTGCAGGTCATTAAAATTTTGATTGTTCGAACCCACTAACTTTGTGATAGAAATACGGCAATACAACAATTAGGATTTTATTTTAATTCAGTTTACTTTACATTTTTAGATTTCGCAAGAAAAGAAGTGCCACCTAAAGCAGCATGTGCAAGGAGCGGCTCATAAGGCTAAAGCTCAGCAGAAAAATCAACTGCAACAAACTTTACTAACACAGCCTACTTCATCCAATCTCAGCAGCAATTTCTATGCTGATTTAACCAGAGCGTTTGTTGCTGCTAACATTCGGTGGAATGCAATTGAAAATCCGGTTTTAAGACAGTTTTTACCAAAATACTGCAAACAAAATATCCCATCTGAGTCGACCCTAAGAAAAAATTACTTAGAATATACAATGAAACTTTAGCTTCCATTCGGGAGGATATAGGTGATTCTTACATATAGGTCTCTGTGGATGAAACCTCAGATCCTATGAATAGATATATAGCAAATATGGTAGTAGGAAAACTTAGTCCTGATGGACCTTCGATTCCACACCTCGTATGTGTTAAGGAACTTTCGAAAGTGAATAGCCAAGCCATTGCTTATTTTGTAAATAAAGGCCTACAGTCTTTATACTCAGGTAATATAGACGATTCTAAAGTTCTGTTGTTTTGTACTGATGCTGCCTCATACATGGTTGCTGCAGCTCCACTTCTTAAAACATTTTATCCTAACCTCACGCATGTAACCTGTCTAGCACATGGCCTTCACAGGGTTTCTGAAACAATCCGGAATGAATTTCCTCTTGTCAATTCGTTTATTTCTAACACAAAAAAATGTTTTTGTAAAGCCCCATCCAGGATTTCAGTATTCAGAGAGAACTTTCCAGATATCCCACTTCCACCTCAGCCGGTTGTTACACGATGGGGAACCTGGATTCAGTCAGTGGTGTATTATTCTAAGTATTTTAAAGAAGTGGTCACAGTTATTGATAAATTACCTGAAACTGATAGTGCAGCGTGTGTGAAAGCAGTGAAAGATTGTCTGAATGACTCACGAGTGAAAAACGATATTGCCTACATAACATCAAACTTTTCTTTCATACCTGCAAGCATTGAACAATTAGAACGTGAAAAACAATCTCTTTGTAGCCAAATAGCAATAGTAAAGGAAGCTCAAGTGAACATACATTCTGCTTTGGGCGAAACTGGGAAAAAAGTTAAAAATAAGTGGGACAACGTATTAAATAAGAATGTAGGATTTTCATTGTTGGAAAAAGTATCAAGAGTGATATCGGGGGAAAGTGTAAATGTTCCAGTAAGTATTGATGTTTCTATTGTACCTAGTTTAAAATTTGCGCCTCTCACATCAGTTTCGGTTGAAAGAAGTTTTTCTGCTTTCAAAATGATTCTCAGTGACAAAAGGGAAAGGTTAACTGTGGAGAATTTAGAAAAGATTCTGGTGGTGTACTGTGCAGATAATTATAATAAAGTCTGAGCATGGAACTGAATTTCAATAACTTAAAATGAGTAATCTTGATATCAATAATCATTATTTCATTAGTTTCAATATATTAAATTTGTGCAGCTCTGTTTATAAATATAATATAGTATTCTTTTTTAATGTTTAAACATACTTTTTTGTGCGTATTTTAGTGTATAACTAAAAATTTCAGTGAAAGAAATAAGTATGATACCTTGATGTGCCTAAAATGCCTATTTTCATTAAAATAGAGCCTAATTTTACAAATTTTGAGCTTATTTTAGGCGCCTAAAACTGCAATTTTTAGTGCCTAAAAATCCGATGTCTAATAATTAACCACCCTGAAACCGAAAATCGCATTTTTGAAATTTTTGTTTGTATGTCTGTCTGTATGTTTGTTACCTTTTCACGCGATAATGGCTGAACGATTTATATGAAAATTGGAATATAAATTAAGTTCGTTGTAACTTAGATTTTAGGCTATATGGTATTCAAAATACTTTATTTAAAAGGGGGGTTATAAGGGGGCCTGAATTAAATAAATCGAAATATCTCGCTTATTATTGATTTTTGTGAAAAATGTTACATAACAAAAGTTTCTTTGAAAATGATTTCCGATAAGTTTCATTCTTTACAAAAGTTTGATAGGACTGATATTTAATGAGATAAACGAGTTTTAAAATTAAAATAACTCCATCTAAGACAAATGACTTCGTCTATAAGGGTTCTTGGACAACAACAATCGAAACAGGGGCCTTGGACATCAACAATCGAAAGCTATTAAACACAGCCTACAGACAATGTTTCTGTGTTTGTAAGAAGTAATATCGGAAGCTAAATTAACCGATTTGTATAATTAATTAATATTTCACCATTGGAAAGTGTAGTTTTTCTAGATGGACATAATGCTATAATGTTATTACAGTAATGTCTGAGTGAATTGAGGACAGGTAAGATTAAAATAGCTTCTTATGCACAGAAAACTTGATAGGCTATTCTGTACATTCGTTTCATGTATTTCCTAAAATAATTTTTATGTATACATTCATTTTTATCTCAGAGAATTAACGAACAACGAGAGTGTATTGATATTTAGTATGCAGTAATAGTACGTTAGCTTAGCAATCCATTATTTCATAATTCAAATTTTAACTATGTTCAATTGAATCGTGTTAAAATATATAAAATATATACGCAATAAATGCAATGCAAAAAATTGGGTAAAGAGCGAAGCAGATTATCTTGCGCTGTTGTAAAAGTTGTTCCCTGGATCAAATGTCCTATTTTAATTATGTAATTACTTTATATTTATTTCTAACAGGTGCAGCGGAGCGCACGGGTACGGCTGGTAGAATATAAAATTGTTTGTTTATTCAGTCATATGACAAATCAATATTACTAAAACTAATGAAACTTACTCATATATGTAGTCATTATGTTCTGCACAATGCAGATTACGAACGTTTTCGCCCTTCGGGCATCATCAGGCTCTGTGTATAATATCTCATTATTAGTCTCTGTAGTAAAATACAATGATGATTTGATGAAATGAACCGTTTAAAAATTAATATGTATAAAATAATGTACAGACTTATGTGCGTAAAATTAAAACTGTGATTGCATTGCAATGATACTTAAAATTATGAATACTAATGAACATGTAGTGATGTTCCTCATTTTAAACTTCATAATACTAATATGTGTAGATCTTGTCTCAAAGGTTCGACTTGGGCGGTGAATTCCATCTGAAATATATATTATAGAACATAATGACTACATATATGAATAAGTGTCATTAGTTTTAGTAACATTGATTTGTCATACTGTATGACTGAATAAACAAACAATTTTATATTGTATTATAACATTGACAGTCTGAATCATCACAATATGCTTTCTAAGTGGTTATATTATGATTAAAATATAGGAGTTTCCATATATGACAATCAATAATACATAATCTGTAAGGACAAATTAAAATCATAGATGATTAAAATGACTACAACAAGTCAACAGCGGGCACAATGTGTTCTTTGGTATACTAAATTTGAGCGTGTTAGAATAGTTCAAAGGGAATTTCGACGTGAGTATGGTATGCGTAATTACCTAAATACGATTCCATAATGTTGTGGTGTCGAATATTTGCAGAAACAGATTCTGTGTTAAAAACATGCAGGAGATCGCAGACGAAACCCAGTATGAGAAGCAGGTATCTCTTGGCTTGGTCCGCAAACTCCCCAGATCTAACCCTTCCTGACTTCTTCGTGTGGGGTTTCGTTAACGACATTGTCTATTCACAGAAACCCAGAAACATTGATGATCTGGGAGTAAAAATTACTCAAGTTTTTCAACAAATCACCTCTCCTATGTTACAACGGATATGGGCTGAATTGCATCACCGTTATGAGTTGTGCAGGGTGTGCAATGGGGGTCATGTTGAGCTCTGAGGAATCTCCCATCTTTCAGTGTTGTATGCACGAAGTTTCAACAAATAAAGTTCAGTAGTAAATGTTTTACGGTGTTTTTATTTTATCCATACCCAAACGGATCACCCTGTATACAGAGTTTGTGAAGTATGTGCTTTCTTCATATAATTATTACAAGACAACTGTACTAATAGCATATCATTATCAGCATATTTATCTTTCATAAGTTATACTCAAAAGTGAGTCCGTGGTAGAGTATTGGTAGATTATAGGCGTAAATTTGATGAAGATAGTGTTCTTCTGTGCTTCACATACGTATCCAAGATCAAAAATATCTCTCGATCTGATTTCCTTTAAAACGGTGAATGTTAGAAAACAAAATTGTGTAGATTTATAAAATCTCTCACGATAAAATAAAATAAAATAAAATAAAATAAAATAAATAAAAAACAAGCTCCTTATGATGTATTACCAGATTCATTTTGGTGCAGTGGTTACCTTCCACCCCTTCCACCCTGTATAGGTTGTGTATATTATACCATATATGAATATCAAATAAAATACACCACAGTATTACAGAAAGTACATAGACCTAAAATATTTCATTACTTTAATTTTAGTACAGACATTTCATGAAATCATTGAGATTTCCTTAAATTCCCTGCCAATTTTTCCTGGACAAACAACTGCTATTAAAACGTTATCACGGTTTTTTATTCACCAGATATAGGGTAAAGGTTGTAAATATTGTGATACTAATAATATTATGAACGTTCTTTTTGATAATTTTTTACAATTTTACTGAGCGAGAGAAGAACAGGTTTTGTGCAGAAACTTGTCCACAAACATTCCCTCAATACGTTGACGCAAAAAAACCGATCTTCTTCTCGCTGAGTAAAATTGTAATAAATTCTCAAAAAGAACTGTCATAATATTATTAGCATAATAATAGTTTTATTTTCCCTGGCAGTGTTAAGGCCATCAGGCCTTCTCTGCCACTCAACCAGGATCAAATCACATACAAAAAATACATAATAATAATAATAATAATAATAATAATAATAATAATAATAATAAAGCCGTAAATCCCCAGTGGGGCAAGGCCTCCTGCTTGGGCAGGGGTGGCTCAAGTCTTGACCATCAGAAGAGCCGACCTGATGGTCTATTTACATTCCTAGTTCTTTGTCCACAATTTCACTAGCACTGGTTGTTGCTCCCGCTCAAAGTTGGTTGACTGCGTCCTTCCACCGTGTTCTTTGGCGTCCTATTCTGGTCCACAGTCCTCCTAGCTGCTACTGGAACTCGTCCTCCCATCTGGTCCTCGGTCGTCCACGGTTTCTCCAGCCAATTCTTGGATCCCACAGTGTCGCCGTGTGTGCCCATCTGGTAGGTTGCATTCGTATCACGTGTCCTCCCCAGCGCCATTTCATCCTTTTAGCGAGTGTGACCACGTCCTCTACGCCGCTTCGTCGCCGTACTTCTTCGTTTCTGATTCTGTCCTTCAGGCTTATTCCGAGTATTTGCCTTTCCATTCTTCTTTGGCATCTTCCTAATTTTAATGCCTGTTTCTTGGTGAGTGACCAGGATTGCGCCCCATATTAAAAAAAATACATACCGGTATACAAATATTAACTTAAAAATAATAATAAACATAATTAAGTAAAAAAAGAGAGATTGAATACGTATACACAATCAGCATTAACTTTAAAATAACAATAATAAAAAATATATAATAAAAAAAGAGACTGAATACATAATCACAAACAGAAAAATACATCTAGTATACAGTATTAACTTAAAACAAAAGAATTAATACATATGAATACATAATCTCATAACTAAAGGAATACTAGAATTAGTATGATCAGCACAGCACATGTAAAGTAATGACTGTGTAAAATAATAATAACAATAATAATACTAATAATAGTAGTAATAATAATAAATAAAAATTATACCTAAAAACTAATTCTTTGCATTTAAAATATATCTAAACAACCTAATTTTAAACAACTGAGGACTAAGACTACCCCTGATTTCGAGCGGCAGCGAATTCCATGAGCGGGCCATGGCTATTGAGAAAGAACTTGAGTACAGAGATGTTTGATGACGTGGTATTGATAGCAACAGATTGTGCTGTGAACGTGTAGTATCAACAATATTACGAACCTTTACACTATTTTACCGACGACATCATCACTGATAACCATACACAGAATGCACAAGATCCGTCTCTCGCCACAGTAGCGAGGTAAAGTGGAAATTATTTAACAATAAATTAGTTCTCAAGGTGATACAACTTTCTGGGCACTGGTTATCATAAATTCGACTGCTTCTCACATATTTGAAATGTCATGCGTCCTACCTAAACTAAATAAATTTGCTTTCCTCTCTTTCTGGTATCGTATCAGATTTTTTTTTTCAATTACGTTTAATTGAAAACGAAGCAACCGGATGGAAATTCAAAGAGAGCGGCTGTCAAAACCACAAAATGTTCACTATTTCCAATGAACTGTCAAGCGCTGCCACAAGGCAAAACTCCGGCTTCCATATCCGTCATAGAACATCAGTTTGGGGGAAGAGAATTGCGGTCGTCGGAGACTTGCTATTACTACGGACAGAAGGGACTGGCCAATTTCAAGATTAAAAGACAAGGGAAAGAGAAAGATATACCTCTTTACGTGATAGAATCAATAATACCATGGACACTGATGTCATGTTGTGGCACCTTATCTAACTCCACATTCAATGCAATCCCCGTCAGCTGCAATACACTTCTGTCGCCGTTAATATATCTATAGTGCGGCCAAGGGACGAGCTGAATCGGGAGCAGATCGCTGCTGTAGATTGTTGTCGTCAGTTTGTAATGATTAAATTGCAGATGTTCCAACTTTCATGCATAACTTATGAGTGGAGTCCTTCGTTTGGTTACTTTAGGTACAAGTAATTATGTATTGTAATTGTAATTGTATTCTTAATATTGTAGTAGTAATCCCCTGGTAGAGGGGAAGAGAAGGCCTGATGGCCTTATCTCTACCAGGTTAAATAAATAAATAAATAAATAAGTAAATAAATAAATAAATAAATAAATAAATAAATAAATAAATAAATAAATAAATAAATAAATTTGGGTGGAGTGAAAATATAAAGTTCATGGAATCAAAATGTAACACCTGTGAAAAGTTGTGGGATAATATCATAAAGAACAATGCAAAGTATATTTTCTGTAGATTAATATTTAGAGGTGCTCCAAGAGTATCATATTTTGAAATTTTCACAAAATTTTGAGGTTCAGATATTTTAGCGATAGAACATTCTCCAGTGATTTAATCTGAACAGGATACCAGGAACATGTTACAAAAATACAATTAAAAGACTCTGCATATTTTTGGTCCCCTGCTGTTTCATCTTCAAGTGTCACAGAAATCTCAATTTAAACAAAATTAGGAATAATCACAAAACTCTTCGGTATGATATAATTAATATAATGAAATTAATAGAAATTAATTCTTCCTATGTTGCAAGATATTTAAATCAGAATATCACTAATATTAATACAAGAAATCTGACCTTCTACCCTGTAGCCTATTTGCAATGCTCAACCCATCACAATTACATATCTATCATGACGTAATGAAATATTATCTATGGGTCAAAAATGAATTAAAATATGTCTTGAAGAGATTTCAGAAATTTGATAAAGTAGAGCCTCTATTATCCGTGGTAATGAAGGGGGTTGGCTGAACGGTTAATCTCAAAAATCGGTTAATCCGTACCATAAAATATTTCGTAATTTTCTCCGTGGTGTTTTGTTTAAGACGCTAGGTAGTGGACAGTTCACTGATTTTATTCTGGTTGTCAATAACGGGTTTTTAAGGGGCAAGAAAACTCTATATAATGGTTATCTACAGAAAAATAGGAATAATGGAGGTCTCATTTGTAGATTTACATACTTTATACACTCTATACTTGTTTTTTTTTAATTAAATATCGCAGTTGTAACTCCAATTTCGTGTGCTTATGCGATATGAGCCATAGTTTCCCTTTCCCAAACCATTCAATTATTTGCACGTTTTCTCTTGACACCCGTGGAAGACATTTTATATATAAATTATACAGTAGGTCCACCGCAGTGGACTAACAGTTAGCATGCATGACCGTGAAACGAGCGAGCTCGGATTCAAATCCTGGTTGAGGTTTATTCCGGAGTTTTCCCTCAACCCATTAAGAGCAAATGCTGGGTAACTTTCGGCGCTGGACCCTGGACTGGTTTCGCTGACATTATCACCTTAATCTCATTTTGACGCTAATAACCTTAAAAGTTAATAAAACGTCGTAAAATAAACAACTAAAAGAAAATGAAAGTTATATAGTACGGAAATTGGAACAGTAGACCATAGTGTGTAACGATAAAGGATTGTAATAATGCTCTCTTAAAAAAATACGTACCAATACAGACCTGGGCGTTAATAACTCGATTGAGTCACTGCAGATCACCCTTTAACTCCACACTCCACCTTCCCAGGCTTAGACAGGTTTGTTTCGGTACGGTATACACGGAGAGGAAGTCAGTGGCGGATTATATCAGACTTTTACGAACTTACGGCTCTCGCTGGTCGTCTAAAATCCACCACTGATGCAAAGACCCTTACTCTGCGTTTGTTTATAAGGCGGTGTAAGCGAAAAGGACATGGGTGTGGGTGTCTTTGATCCTTTAACTTCCCGTCTTATGCCAGGGCTGTACTAATATAATGTACAAAACAGTTTTTCATTTAAACTAGTTCCGAAATAAAAGCGAAACAAAAACAGTAGGGATAATCCACCAATCGGTTAATAGAGTGACGGATAATCGGAGTTCTACTGTACATTATAATACACACGTGTTTAACTATAATCTTCATACATAATATGATATGGTATTAGTAATATGCGTTGCAAGAGCGGTATGTTGAAGTTTTCATGTTCGAGGAAAAGTTGAAAAAGCGAAACGTAGTTGAGCTTTCTTAATTTCCGAGAATTGAAAGAAAACATATACCGCTCTTGTATCGTACATTATTTTGTGCGAAGATCGTTTATTACATACCTGAAAGAGGAATTTCTAATTAGTTGCAATGAAATCTCCATCTTGGTTTCTGTTCAATGACGGCAAATTGCAAAACAAAAATATCTATCTTCAACATTGTTGCTTTAAAATGGTTTCTGTGTTTACTATACTCCAGCAGGCCGTGATATACGTCTGTCTTTTTTTAGACCCCCGTGTCTATAAATCTTGTTGATTTTTTCACGCCTTCCTTAATGTTACTTGCATCACGAATGCAGTAACTTTAGTGGAGTTGTAGAGTTTACTTAATTTTTGCAAATAATTAAAAACAATAATTAACAGTGCAATTTAGGTGAAATTGCAGTGGTAAGTTTCCAATTTATAATTATTACTATATTGAACGTCTCTAAAAATAATATGTTAAAAGCCTAAAGCAGTAAAATCAATATGTCACTTAAGCGGTAATAAGAGGGAAATTGTTGTGTATGTTAGGTTGGGAATACTGAATGTGGGATTTAAGACTTTCCGCGGATTGGTTTTGTGCGGAAACCAAGCAAATACGCACGATCTCGCACAAACTTTTTTTTTCTGACATTCTGACAATTTTAAAATTTTTCGTTTTATAATAATAATAATAATAATAATAATAATAATAATAATAATAATAATAATAATAATGGTTAGTGTTTGAACTTATTTACTACCTACCTACAACTATAATAAACCCACCTACTAAAGTTACAATACTCTCTACTGTGAGTATCTCAATATTAACTTATGTTAATTTTTAAATTTATACAAATATTATTTAAATTTAAACCTTTATTAATGTTGAAATATTATTTACCTCAACCCTAGCCCACCTATTAGAAAATTAGTCTATCTTAATGTTGATACAGTACATTATAATATACACATGTTTAGCTATAATCTTCATACATAATATGATATGGTATAATATTTTAATTGGAATCTGTCATGATTAATTGGCATATTATTGTAGGTCATTGAAGTTTATCGATCTAATGAAACGGACGAATGTTTGCAAATACTTGCGTGCGTGCGTGTGTGTGTCTGTATGTGATGGACGTGTGATTGGATATTTGTTTAATTTTATCTTTCCTTTTGTTGTATTGTGATTAATGTGCCCTTCTAGATTTAACATTTGAAGGGTACACGAGAAAAACGATCAAGGTCCATAAAAAATCGAAATTGAGTTAATAATGCTATCTTATAGTGGAAAAGAAGTACTATCATGTGGTCTAGCTAGTAATAAGAAATCATCGTTCTTGACATTCCACTACGTCAATTTCTATTAAATACACACATAACTAAGTATTAAGTACTTAAACTTTAAAATTCGTTTTTCTCGAAACTTTCTAAAATGGACCTTGATCGTTATTCCCGTGTACCCTTCATTTGTCAGTGTATTATTGTTACGTCATCATCCCTAATCCAACAAGGCATTCCATAGTTACCCTCGTAGTTAGGAGCCAGCGTCGCTAACCACGAGACCAAGAGGCTGATCAATCGATATGTACACCACTCATTCAAAAGTAATAGGATTCCATTGTTGTTTGTTCGCCATAACTCAAGATTGCCACTTAGGAACTTAGGACGACGTAGAGAAATACCACGAGAGAAACGCACTTACGCAGAAACAGAGATCTCTACAATTCCTTTCCAGGAATTGCATCCTATTGTGTTGCACAATTTACGTAGATAAGTAGTTGATATTATCCCTTTGTGTCTAATGAGCTAAGTTATTGAAATGTGTCTATTGTAAAGCAGTAGATCATAACTGATACGTTTGATCAGACCTCTCAAGGCAGATGAGTGGTTGGCATACAAGGACTTGTTGGCTTCAAGTGGATGAGGCGATATAGGAATTTGATCTGAACTGTACACTTAAGCTGTCATAACAGCCCTCTACACTGCTAATGACTAAGCTTAGTATTCCTGCTACCAAAAGACTCAAGTTGCGGGTAAATAGTCTATATAGTAGGTGGAACCCAGGTGATGTTAGCAGAGAAAGAGACAAACAAACATGTTCTTACTGCATGTCCGTAGAGTACATCCAACCTGAAATAAAAATAGAGCAACTACTGACTTTATAATCTAACGGCGCAACAGCCCGAAGTTGGCCAGGGCCTGCCTGCGTGACAAACATTTTTTCTTCATAAAGTATGGGTACAAAGTGCTGACGAAGTTGGGGCTCGCTTGGAATAGCCTATGTTCCTTCGTGTACTTTTCTAGAAATTCTCTAAAGTGCTTATTGTTCAATTTATTAAGCGGTATATTGGCATTGACTATTATGGCACATATCATCATCATCATCATCATCATCATCTTCTTCTTCTTCTTCTTCTTCCTAACAAGTATTAGGCCAAGTGGCCTGTATCGGTCTCAAACTAGAATTTTCAGTCCATCTCTTCTTTGGACGATCTAGAGATCTTTTGCCATATGGAAGGTAATGAAACAGTGCTTTTGGAATTCTGCATCGATTCATTCGTTCGAGATTACCCTTCCACTGAAGTTGATATTTGCTGATGAACTGCATAATGGGTTCTATTTGAAGTTCTTGCATTATGTCCTCATTTTTTTTATGATCCCAGCGAGTATATCCAGCTGTTGCTCTCATGAACCTCATCTCACTTGCTGTTATTCTACTGACATCTTTATTCTTCACAGTCCACGCTTCGCTACCATAGCTGGCTGTGCTAAGGTTTTATACACGCCTATTCTTGTGTGTCTTTGTACTAGTGAAGGTTTCATGATTTTATTAATGATCCCCATTGTTTTATTATATTTACATATTTTTTCAGCAATATCTACTTCATCATAAGGTGATAGTGTAAAGCCAAGATAAGTGAAGGTATTTACTCTTTCTATTATTTTATTATTCAAACAGATTTTGCTTGGTACAGGGAATTTCCCACAAAATGACATGATTTTCCATTTTTCAATATTAATTTCCATGTTATATTTTTCACTGACCATATTTAAATTGTGTACTGAATATTGTAAATCATCTTCAGTTGATGCCATGAGAACTAAATCATCAGCGAAAAGTAAAGCATTAAGCTGCAAATTTCGATTAATTGGAATAAATCCATGGCGTGTCTGTCGCCAATCTTGAATGATTCTATTTATATATATATATATATATATATATAAACAGAAGTGGTGAAAGGCCACAGCCTTTTCGTACTCCACTATAAATGGGTCGCCACTGTGAAAGTTTATTGTTGCTTCGATTATGGCACATAGATTCCTGCAAAGCATGGATTTCTTATCGTACTCTCTCTCAGAGTTTGATGGTACTGCTTGTTTTGAGTTACGTGCAACCATATTTCTATGCCTTTTTGTATTGCAGTGTCAGTCAAAGCAAAGTTTTCTTGTAACTTTTATATCTACTTTGCACAACTTACGTGTAATGTAAATTATTACTGGCTCCGAACTTCTGAATTAAGTCCTCCAACCTTTCATACTTCGAAATTTTTGTCTTCGGCATTTTACCTCGCCACAAATACAAATGTTACGTTAAGTAAATAATACGACTTTTACATTTCACTGGTTTAAAGCACTCACTATGACCGTGTTCCGGCTTCGATACAAACTAGAGTGAGCGTGAGTAAGATGCGATTCTATGTTGTATTAGACGGGACGTATCCCTGGGCTGTGACGTCAGGTACAGTATGAGAGTAGGCAACTGTATTTCAGCAAGCTTATTAATGACGCTTAAAGCGGGGACTAACATTGCCATATTTCAGCATTACGTCCTTTGTACGAATTTCTGTGACGTGCAAGCCTACAAAAAGTCACAATGTTCCATGTAATTATAAGTTAGTAAACTGTTATTGTAATATATATTGTAAGTATCTTACATTTGTTAATAACAATCATACAATAAAGTAAATTGAGGAGGTAGCCGGGAAAAAGACCCATAGGTCTATAGGCCCTTTTTCGGGAGAATGTTTAATTCGATTTTCCGTTTTAAAATCTACTTGCTTCCGTAGTTTCGTTTCAATATATTGTAAACAGAGGGTAGGGTAGCTAATTGAATAAACCCATGCACCATTGCGTAGTTGTGGAACTCAACAAACATCAGTGAAGATGATCCTCAAAATAAATGTGAGTCCATCCAGGATGAGCACTAAAGTGTAAACTGGACTCTGAAGATAAACTTTGAAGTGAGTGTGAATCCATTCTAGATTAAGACTAAAAAACCTGTAATCTGCATTCTGTATCCAACAGATATTCTTGATCTACGCGTATTCAGTAAAATTTATGATGTAAGTATGAGATATATGTAAGAAATATAATTTTATTAAAATGATTATGAACTTGTAAACCTCTGTAATGTACACTGTTCAATGTTGATGTTTAATTTCTGCTAAAATATAATCATATTGAAAGTAATTTTGATAAAATAAACTTGTTCTCTGGAAAAGGGCCTATATTTATAACAATATTAAAGTCTGAATGCGTTATTAAGCAAATATTTGCAGACAAATATTATTGTAACAATATACAAATTGTTATTTTGACTATTATACTTCTGCTGCGTCATGCTGCTTTTGTCCAATAAAACGGTACGAAAGGACGTCTTTCAACCAGTCATGGGTGCTTATCGCACAATTTTATCGCTTCCCTAGCATTTGCTTAATTTTATCGATTTCTTACCATTTGTTTGTTTTTATCACTACCCTAGCATTTGTTTTTTTGTTTGCCAACACATCAAACTGGAAATTCTTTACAGTACTATAAAACATGCTTTGCGATCGTAATTTGTTTCTCGCATAGACAGTTAACTGAAAATGTCGGCTCCGTTCAAACATTTTGGTGAAAGTAACATTAGTGAAATAGAATTTTAGTAAGTCAATATGTATTTTATTTTATTAGAGTACTTTATTTCTTCTAATCTTTATATACTTTCTTCTGTTTTTATCATCTCGCTATCATTTGTTTCTTTGTTTGCCGACATTTAAAACTGCAATTTCTTTACGGTACTATCTGAGGAGATAAAAAGAGGGTACTATAAAACATGCTTTGCGATCGTAATTTGTTTCCCGCATAGATAGTTAACTGAAAATGGCGGCTCCGTTGAAACATTTTGGTGAAGGTAACATCAGTGAAATAGAATTTTATTAAGTCAATTAATACCTATTTTATTGTATTAGAGTACTTTATTTCTTCTAATCTTAATATACTTTCTTCTGTTTTTATCACCTCCCTGCCATTTGTTTCTTTGTTTGCCAACATTTCAAACTGCAAATTCTTTACCGTACTATCTGAAAGATAAAAAAGAGAGTACATCTCACTTGACGATATTGTGTCAGAGGAAGAACATTATTTGTATGCATCTGAAGTCTGATTAGTGTAATTTGTAGCTAATCGGCGATTTTATGCAATGGACGGAGAAAAGAACTGGCCACCGTACCCCATTATCTCCTGGACTAGTTGCCTCATGAGTGATGCCTTATTTGTGTCACTTATGAGGTTCAAACCTGTCTTCTGGCGGTTGGCTAAACAACAATACTAATAAAATTAGCAGATAGAGTACCATAATATTCTTATTAAATCGGATCAATTTATTAAAATGAATCGAATTCAGATTGTAGAACCTATATAGAGAATAGAAGTGACATTCTTGAGTCAGTTTTTTTCAATAACTAGAAAAATTCTTTCCAGCAGAATGTTATCCAACCATTTCTTTCTCTCCTTTTGTTTTTTATTATCTTTTTCCTTCATTTCTTTCTTGTCTTCCTCTTTCTTTTGTTATTTATTTCTTTATTCCTTTTGTGAAAAGAGGATAAAAAAGAAAACAGATGAACTATGCTAAAAAAATTAGCAGAAATCTCACATAATTTGGAGGGAATGTATTCGTAGCGAATTTGTTGAGAAGTAACCAGAGTCAAATTTTAACAGAGTTGAATTTAATTAGCAAAGTTGATTAAGACTCGTGAACGGAGTAGAAAGTCTGTTGTTTTATTCTTGCTTTAAGGCAAGATTCGTGTAAGCATCGGAATTCCCCGAGGAGCTGAAGACGGGACTCTGAGGCATGTCTTGCAAGAGGTCTGTCACCGCTATCCGTTAGAGACTGAAAGATATATCGATTCCATTCACCGTCTTGGTCCCTTTGAATGTGCACGCTTTCACTCCATAGTCATGTAGATGACATCATCCCCTGTCGTTGACGTAGCAGTCATTTTCTTGTTGGTGCTTCTCCTTGTTTTACCCCAAGTTTGACTGCTACATAAAGGGATGGAATGAATAACTAAGACTAGGCAGTTTGATACACTCTAGAGCTACTACTAGCACACAAGACATCTTTCTTCTGAAGTTTTTGAACTTATATATAGATCGAAGAGGAAGAGAGACTTTTTTCCAATAGAGGAAGTCATTTTGGAGACAAAAAGTATCGAGACAGTCTGCAAAAACTATGGTAATTAGACTTTGAGGACGTTTATCTTCTCTGACTTAAAATCAATATCGGCTTTCCAGAGCCATATATTAATGTTATAGGCTGACAAACATCTAAGTAAGAAGCTAAACAAGATATATTGCGTACTAAACAGCTCTCTAACACACAATGTATTTGCTGTTTATAAAATCTTTAATGTTGTTTATATAGATGTACACATAGCACTCAACATTTCTGACGAGGCACCACTTACAATAAAGTAAAACTTGAAGCCTTTGTATCAATATTGCAATGCCTTTAATTTTTCAATAAGCCAAGTATTAGAGTCTGATCCATTTAGGTATGGATAATTTTAATTTATTATTATAAAGCTATCATAATACAGTGAAACTTCCCTTAACGGACACTTCCCAATAGCGGACAATTTAAAATTCCCCTGCAAAATAACATTGGCCCTTATGATAAAATTCTTCCAAATAGCGGACATCCTCAATAACGGACGCAGACACTGAAATGTATCTCCCAACAACAATTAAAACTTCCAAATAACGCACAGCGTGAAAGAAAAAAAAAAGAAAAAGACGGTTGTAAATTAAACTGAATTCTAACGGAATTCTTTGCAACAATCAGTATCGTGCATTTGAACGTTCTTGTACTTCATTGAAGGTAAGCAGCACAGTTGTTAGTTGTGATACTGTACGTCAGCAGTCCGTACTTTCTTAGTTTGTCAAGTTGAGTGTTCGGAAGTACAGTCACATGAAAAATGTCACAAAAACGTAAACGTTTGTCACTAGAAGGGAAAGTGGATATTGTAAAGCATAGTGAGAAGGATAAATTAAGTGTTAGTGAGCTGGCCACGAAGTTTAATGTGGGAAAAACTCAGGTTAGTGAAATTTTGAAAGACGAGGATGTTATTTTAAAGTCAACGATTCTAGATTTCTTTGTGTAAGGTGAAGTGGTACAGTGACTCATGCTTATTTCGTTTACAAAACATTTACTGGTACGATTTCTCTCTGGATGAATACTGTAAACAATCTCACTGTCTAATGCACTGTACTGTAAAATATATTGTTAAAAGTGCATGAGAAATTTTAATGTACTGTATACATACTACCGATTTTCTAAATAGCGGACACTTCTCAATAACGAACATTTAATTTTTCCCCGGTGGTGTCCGCTATTGGGAAGTTTCACTGTAGAGGAAAAATTTCTTGCTTGTTATATTACGAATAAAAGATGGGAGTTTCCTTATATGACAATCAACAATGCATAATATGAAAGGACAAATGAAAATCGTAGATGATTAAAATAGCTACTACAAATCAACAGCGGGCACAACGTGTTCTTTGGTATGCTAAATTTGAGCGTTAAAAAAGTTTAAAGGGAATTTGGATCGTGATTATGGTGTGCGTGAAGTAGGTATCTAAATACGATTTCATAATGTTGCGGTATCAAACATTTGTAGAAACAGTTTCTGTGTTAGAAAAAAACTTGCAGGAGGTCGCAAGCGAAATCCAGTACGAGAAGCAGGTAGCCCTATCTCTCGGCTTGGCCCCCAAACTCCCCAGATCTAACCCCTCCTGACTTCTTCGTGTGAGGTTTTGTTAAAGACATTGTCTATTCATAAAAACCCAGGAACATTGATGATCAGAGAGTAAAAATTGCTCAAGCTTTCCAACAAATCACCCCTCTTATATTACACTGGACATGGGCTGAATTGCATCACCGATATCAGTTGAGCAGGGTGCGCAATGGGGGTCATGTTGAGCTCTGAGGAATCTCCCATCTTTCAGTGTTGTATGCACAAAGTTTCAACAAATAAAGTTCAATAGTAAATGTTTTGGGGTGTTTTTATTTTATCCATACCCAAACGGCTCACCCTGTATATCTAAGTAGCAGCTTGTTCATCATTATTACTAGACTGCGGAACGTCATGCTATTGCATGTTTTTATTGATTTAGCATATTGAAAAAGTAAAACTGGGTCTTTGCCGATCATAGCTTTTATGTTCGAATGAACCCAACTTTATTTAGCATAAATTCGAGGGTTTTCCCTTTTAAATGCAAATATTTTTATTTTGCATATTTCAATGCATATATTAATATCTTTCCTTGTTTTGTCCAATTTATTATCTAATTTCATAATTTACCTCTTTTATAAACAAGAATAATTTCCAAGAAAAATAAAAATTATGTGAGAAATAAAATCAATAATACCGTTGAGGACATGAAATTGGTGTGATTTCAGTGATTGTGTCACATTTTTCACTGACAATGTCAGCAATTTGGAGCATTTCTTTACAGCCGGGATTATTCTGACACAAGCTTATATTCTGTAGTACTGCTTTACTTTGTGATCCAGAAATTACTTCCAGTGAGTATTTTATTTTTGCAGCAGTTTCATGACATCAACAATACGTGATGTGATGACGCAGGTGTATAAATACATTCATTTTTGGTTCGCTGAAATCAGAGTAAGTCTGAATGACATCTAGGCGACACCAAGTTTCATTCTGGCTCCTGAAAAATAACACTTACACGGCAAGTATGTACACACAGCTAGCCTCATGTTAAAATCAAAACCCCCAACTTATATACTAGACACAAGTATCCTAACGCCTATAAGGGAAAGCTCGGGTCTTGAAGAGCAACCAGGGTACAGTTGGTTATAAAGAAATGCTCACAATGATTACTTCTTATGACACCATAGTTTATGGGGAGCGGTTTTGAACTTGAAGAACATAGTGTTTATTTTCTGTATTGTTCTAGTGACCAGAGATGGGCATCGTGCCTCACTTGAGAATTTGTGCCTCACTGACCTTCACAGAACTTATCGCTCTGAGTGACATCATCGCCACAGTCCCGTTCCTCCCTCACGCAGCTCCTAGGCGTGGGCAGGTTCTATATCAGTTTCATAAGCAATATCAGTGGTGGCATAATGGCATTATCAAAGCAGTGTGTACGCGTTAGAAAACGATTATTTCATGAGAAATGGGAGGAAGAGTATTTTTCTGTTTAGAAGGGGAGAGCATACGGTGTATGTTATGCTTGAAAATCCTATTAGGCATTATTAAATTTAATATACAACCACATTACTCCTTATGTCATAAAGAACATGCTGAATTAGAAGGTAAGACAAATTAAATGTTATTTTTCGTACTATTCCGAAGAAAATTTATGATCTTAACATTTGCATAGTATACTAAATACGACATTATACCTTGAACACGCTGCATTAAAAGGTAGCCTACGAGGAATTAAATGTTGTTTGTACGTATTACTTCCAAAAGAAATTTATAAAAAAAAATATCAAATGTGCGTAGAAAACGAAATATGATTTTCTGAAATTATTTTAGGTCGAGAACGTGCAAATCTATTAAGTAATCTTGAGAAACGTCAGAATATTCAAGAAAATAAACGTAGACAACGTGATGGAATATTATTGGCTAGTTACGCAATTTCTCGCCTGTGATTTAAATCAATTCAGCGACGGAGAAACAGTAGAGGTTTATGATAAAAGCTGCTGAATTAATATGCCAAATTGAATAAAAGTTTTCGAGTCTCTCACGTTAACCAAGCGCTTTCCTAATAGTTCGCCACAGACACTGCCATCGTGATCTAGACCAGGCCGTAATGCAGGTTGTGTGACGTCACTCGATGAGTCGGGCTTTTCTATTTGAGTATACGGAGTTGAGTGAAATATATTACTTTATAGCGTGTCGGCGCTCAATTTTATTTAGTGTAATGTGTGTATAAGACCCCTTCACACTTCTTATTGCATAATATGTTGCAGAAATAATTACAAAACTGTGTTATTTTAATGTGAACGGAGTTTTACATGTTAACATAACCTGGTTGCATCAACATTTTAAGTTTGGAATGGAAGCTATTTTGAGATTTAATAAAGAAGAATTATTTATATTGTGATTTTAATTTAGCACATCTACCTTCCTTACTTGTAGGTACAAAATTTACCACAGTCCCTCCTATGAAATTAGTGTATGTACAGTTGTGTGTTAACCTGGTAGATTAGATAAATACAATTCATTACAACCCAGTATAGTAGGGAACAAATAAATAATACAATTAAATTTTTATTCAATGTAATATGTGCATAAGTTCCATTTATGTGTTGCATAATGTGGCAGGAATAATAAATAAAACTGTGTTATTTTTATGTGAAGAGAATTTACCATGTTAACATAACCTATCTGCGTCAACATTTTAGGTTAAAGTTGAGAACGAAAACTGTTTTGAGATTTAATAAAGAAGAATATATTTTAGGATGAACTTCAGAACACGGTTACCGTCCTTACTTATATAGGTAGAAAATTCACCAAAGTCCCTCCTATGATATGTACATACGTTATATTACTTAGTAGCGCTGAGGTATAGTTCCGGTAATTTCTGAACTGAAAACAGTTGAATTTATTTTTTGTGGAGATGCATTTGATCCTATAAGCAAGGCATATTAAAATCCTGAACGAACCGAACTAATTTGTATATGCAAGATGTATGAATACGAAGGGAACTACCTCAGCGCTAGTTTAGCCCTAGTAACATATTAAACTAATCAGACTTCAGACTGGAGTACCGTCTGAAACGAATAAATACAATTGAAGTGTAGACAAATTGTATTTATAAGTTATACGTAGCGTTACGCTTAATTATAATGCATAATTGCGAATATTACTGATAGAATAAACATAACCTATAACTTCAACACATTAAAATATGCGTGCGATGCAACTGAAAATTGTTGAAACGTGCATAAATGAATGTGCAAGAATTTCGTAATGAAGCATGAGTGCTTTATTTCAACTAATTACAATTCCAGATACTGTAACAGTAATGAAAACTATAGGGTATAATTTTTCGTAATATACTATATGTATCTCGTTTTTAGTTCAAATTGTCTATATTATCAAACGTCGTATTATTTACTCGTATAATGTAGGTTGTTCACAAATAAAAAGGGCGCAATAATTTAAATTTAATAAGACAAATACGGTAAACTAGCAATAATGGACTAGACAAGAGTAACATCGGTAACGCTGCACTTAGGCCTAATCACAACTTACTTCACATGCCAGTCAATGTTTCACTTTCACGTATATATTATTACACATATTTAGGCTACTGTTTATAAGACCAAAAATTCACTTAACCACATAAGGACGCAATATTTAATCGAAATAAAGGCAGGTATTACACATACGAACTTTGCCTGCAACAACGTAATTTTCACACCAAAAATAATATTATACCTTAAATTGCAAGTAAATTGTGTCTCAAGTGTCTCACAATCACTGTTTAAAATTTTACTGACGCAATTACACTGCATTTCAGAGAAATATATGTTATTCTTTATGCACTGCAACTAATTCATATGGTTGAAAGACCGCCTTTCGCGATCAGCTGTTAAGCGAGTCACGTGGTCTGCCTTACGGCCTGTATTAGATCACGATGGCAGTGCCACAGACCGCCTTAGCGATTACGATAAGGTGACGCAGGTCACAGCAGTTTATATTTCCCATCCTACTCTGCAGTCTCCTCTCCTAGTAAACAAACTATTTCAAATCGAGTGCCTCACGTAACCGAAAATTGTGCCCATGTATGTTCTAGTCTAACCACGAATTACTGACCATCTGATGGCTTTACTCATATGCGTTGATGTCAGAGATCTTAGATAAAGTCTTGGTACTCATCACAAACGCTTGTCGCTAATGTATTATGTTTTTGTTCGTTATGTCACAGCCTCGATTCTATCATTCCATTTGATCTATCAGATATGAAGCTTGATGAATGCGATAACAATCGATGTTTTCCATCAGTGATGTCTCGATGAATTTGAAGATAGGCTGATGGTTCCCTAGTGCATTTTCTGATTACTTCGTCGAAATATTTAGTGAATCCTTACTGACAAAGCATATTCTATTTCAATAGTCTCACAACAAAGAGTCATTCGCAAATAAATCCAATCTAAGATAATTAACACGGTAAACCATAAGTAGTGTCATTAATTTCAGAGAGTTATTCTTTGAGATATTTCAAACAAAAAAAGTTTAATACAATTTCGCACGTTTTTCTTCCTTTTCGAGATAAAATTTGTTTTATATCTCGAAAGGGAAGCAAAAACGAGAAAAATTGTATTACACGTTTTTATTGAAATATTTCAAAGAATAACCCTCTGACATTAATAACACTACTTATGGTTTACCCTGTACGTTTACTCTGATTTCTTGTATTGCTGTTCTCCAGAAGTGTTAAACTATTACAAAAATGTTACTCAAACGACAGAACTATCAAGAAATAAGCGTGGCTTTTTTTATTTTTATCTTTCCTTTTTAATACGTCACTTAATTTTGTTTTGAAATAGAATGAACAGCTATTTATAGAAAATAGACCTAAGAAATGTAAAGTGATCTTAAGAAATACAAAACTCCGGATAGTATTAGTATAGGAGTAGTACTAGCATTTTTTTTACTTCAATTAGCAATTTCAGAAAATATTTTTAATTTGTGTAGCTATACTGCATTTAGCTAGCGGGATTGAAGATTTCAAATAGGCCTACGTCGTATATTCGGTTTATAATATTGTCAAAATAAGAAACATTTGCCTGTAACCACTAAAACTGTGCTATCCTCGATAATTATCGATTTATATTATAATTATATTCTGATGGTTTCCATGAGACATTTCAGAATAAGCTTAGAAAATTATTAGACAAGAGCTAGAGACGTTTATAATAATAATAATAATAATAATAATAATAATAATAATAATAATAATAATAATAATTCTTTAATTATACTGGCAGAGTTAAGGCCATAGGGCCTTCTCTTACACTCTACCAGGTCACAAGAAGGCCTTATGGCCTTAATCCTGTCAGATTAAATGAATAAATAAATAAATAAATAAATAAATAAGTAAATAAACAAATAAGTAAATAAATAAGCAACTAAATAAATAAGTAAATAAATAAATAAGTAAGAAAATAAATAATTAAGTAAATAAATAAGTAAATAAATAAATAAGTAAATAAATAAGTAAATAAATAAATAAGTAAATAAATAAGAAAGTAAATAAATAAGTAAGTAAATAAATAATTAAGTAAATAAATAAGTAAGTAAATAAATAATTAAATAAATAAATATGTAAGTAAGTAAATAAGTAAGTAAATAAATAATTAAATAAATAAGTAAGTAAATAAATGAGTAAGTAAATAAATAAGTAAATAAATAATTAAGTAAATAAATAAGTAAGTAAATAAATAATTAAATAAATAAATAAGTAAGTACATAAATAAGTAAATACATAAGTAAGTAAATAAATAATTAAATAAATAAATAACTAAATAAATAATTAAATAAATAAGTAAGTAAATAAATAATTAAATAAATAAATAAGTAAGTAAATAAATAAGTAAATAAATAAATAAATAAGTAAATAAATAAATAAATAAACTATACAATCAGTGAAAAATTTAACAAAAAGTTAAAGAACAGAATACCAACATATTACAAAAAATTAATAATAGCATAATAAATCGACACTAACGAACTTGAAAATAATACCATAATAGAAAAAAAAGAAAGTAAAATACATTGAAATATAGTGAAAGCAACTCATTTAGTACACATATTTATATGAAGAACGTAAGGGAGTATGTAACGAAATGGAATGTAATAAAATAATAAAAAAAGAAAAGAAATACTAAAATTAAATAAAATTCACAATAAAAAGGGTATGATAAAAAAATTCATCTCGTGATCAAGAGAACAAAAAGGGGAAAGGAAGAAAAGAGATATTTATATATTTCAACAAAACTATCGCAGAGAAAAGGGCTTAAAACTGAAAGGAATCAGAATTGAAAAAATGCAATTATACTTAGGTCTGTGTGTAAGCCAGTGTTCCATATTAATT
Organism: Periplaneta americana; assembly: GCF_040183065.1. Lineage (NCBI taxonomy): Eukaryota > Metazoa > Arthropoda > Insecta > Blattodea > Blattidae > Periplaneta > Periplaneta americana. The sequence goes on from NC_091129.1 coordinate 141,913,929, forward strand.
TGGTACTTTCTTTTGTTCCTTAAGTATTTTATTCTTATTTGCAATATCGTTTCCATAACTCACTGTGCGTTATTATTATATGTTACTGTATATTCTACATTACGAGTAGTCTATGTTTCCAAATTGTAAACTATGTTATTTATTACTAACATCAATCGCATGTATCATTAGCTAATCTCATTGAATGTAATAACTTATTATATTGTACGAATTACCATGTACCTCAGGTTGATTTATGGTGAAGTGGAAGAGAAGGCCTTATGACCTTAACTTCGCTCTAATAAATAATTCTAATTCTAATATATCTACATGATTTTGCGCTTCTGAAGGCAAAGCACGAAATAAAGTAGATTAATTGGAGTTTAACAGGGTTTTAAAAACTCGTAACGTTAAAGTCGCCTAAAAGAAGACTTACTTACTTACTGGCTTTTAAGGAACCTGGAGGTTCATTGCCGCCCTCACATAAGCCCGCCATTGGTCCCTATCCTGAGCAAGATTAATCCAGTCTCTACCATCATATCCCACTTTCTTTTCCCCTCTGGCCTCCCAACTAACACTCTATATGCATTTGTGGATTCGCCCATACGTGCTACATGCCCTGCCCATCTCAAACGTCTGGATTTAATGTTCCTAATTATGTTAAGTGAAGAATACAATGCGTGCAGTTCTGCGTTGTGTAACTTTCTCCATTCTCCTGTAACGTCATCCCTCTTAGCCCCAAATATTTTCCTAAGAACCTTATTCTCAAAAACCCTCAATTTCTGTTGCTCTCTCAAAGTGAGAGTCCAAGTTTCACAGCCATACAGAACAACCGGTAATATAACTGTTTTATAAATTCTAACTTTCAGATTTTTTGACCGCAGAGTAGATGACAAAATCTTCTCAACCGAATAATAACACGCATTTCCCATATTTATTCTGCGTTTAATTTCCTCCCGAGTGTCATTTATATTTGTTACTGTTGCTCCAAGATATTTGAATTTTTCCACCTCTTCGAAGGATAAATCTCCAACTTTTATAGTTCAATTTCGTACAATATTCTGATCACGCGACATAATCATATACTTAGTCTTTTCGGGATTTACTTCCAAACCTATCGCTTTACTTGCTTCAAATAAAATTTCCGTGTTTTCCCTAATCATTTGTGGATTTTCTCCTAACATATTCACGTCATCCGCATAGACAAGAAGCTGATGTAACCCGTTCAATTCTAAACCCTATCTGTTATCCTGAACTTTCCTAATGGCATATTCTAGAGCGAAGTTAAAAAGTAAAGGTGATAGTGCATCTCCCTGCTTTAGCCCGCAGTGAATTGGAAAAGCATCAGATAGAAACTGGCCTATATGGAGTCTGCTTTAAGTTTCACTAAGACACATTTTAATTAATCGAACTAGTTTCTTGGGCCTAAAAGAAGACTAATATAATAAAATATTTAAATTTATATACTGTGAAACTATTTCAACATACAGTCTGTTATATCATAGTGAATTACTTGTATAAGACGTCTACCACATTTCCTTGTCATATAACAGTTTAAAGCACTTCTCCTCAGAAATACAAACACCAACCACTTGTGCAGTCAACTTCCTTAACAAGTTCCGGTAAGTTCTAGCCATAACCTCAACCACACGGAGTCGAGTGCACCTTTACATTAGGTAGAAAGGAATTAGGGAGACTTATTGCACGGAGAGCATCTTCGAATTCCACAAATCTCAGCAATGCTGGAGAAACCACCACCCACCCCCACTCCCACTGTAATTCCATTCCAACCCTAGCAGCTGAGTGCCAACCCCGGCAGACTTCACGCTGAGAGTGGATACCGGAAGTTTAACAAGCTGGAATAATATTATTTTACTTTCACCTTGAAACATTACCTAGGAGTCTGTAGTCTGAATATTATGTTCCAGGTCCTGGTAATTGGAAACGCAGGAAAGAACAGAGTTTAATTCCTTATCGTCGTCACTTTTAAACTTGAGAGGCTATCCAAATTATTATTATTATTATTATTATTATTATTATTATTATTATTATTATTACTAGCCGTACCCGTGCGCTCCGCTGCACCCGTTATGAATAAATATAAAGTAATTACATAATTAAAATAGGACATTTGATCCAGGGAACATTCGTGTTTGATAGAAGGATCAATCGTTTAATATGTTACTTAAATTGCATCCAAATAATTAAAATGCGATCATTTTGGTCCAGAGACACTCATTTGGTGCAATGACAATTCCTTTAACATGTTTCTTAATTTTTATTACATGCAACCACAGTTTAATGAAGACTGACATAATTTAGATTTAATGTGTATATTTTATTTTATTTGTTATAGGTTTCCATTGAATTATGGTAATAACTTTATTTTAACCCTTGATTATATTATATATTATATTATATATTATATTATATTATATTATATTATATTATATTATATTATATTATATTATATTATATTATATTATATTATATTATATTATATCATATCAGAAGTTACTGTAATAACATTATAGTATTATGTCCATCTAGAGAAACTACACTTTCCAATGGTGAAATAATAATTAATTACACAAATCGGTTAATTTAGCTTCCGATATTACTTCATACAAACACAAACATTCTCTGTATGCTATATTATATTATATTATATCATATCAGAAGTTACTGTAATAACATTATAGCATTATGTCCATCTAGAGAAACTACACTTTCCAATGGTGAAATAATAATTAATTACACAAATCGGTTAATTTAGCTTCCGATATTACTTCATACAAACACAAACATTCTCTGTATGCTATCTTTCATAGCTTTCGATTGTTGCTGTCCAAGGCCCCTTATAGACGAAGTCATTTCTTTCTTAATTCAATACATGGCCTTAGATCGCAGTTATTTTAATTTTAAAACTCATTTATGTCATTAAATATCAGTCCTATCAAAATTTTTGAAGGGATAAAACTTATCGCAAATTATTTTTAAAGAAACTTTTGTTATGTAACATTTTTCACAAAAAGCAATAATAAGCGCGATATTTCGATTTATTTAATTCAGGCCCCCTTATAACCCCCCTTTTGAATAATGTATTTTGAATGTCATACAGCCTAAAATCTAAGTTACAACGAACTTAATTTATATTCCAATTTTCATCGAAATCCGTTCAGCCATTATCGCGTGGAAAGGTAACAAACATACATGCAGACAGACAGACAGACAGACAGACAGACAGACAGACAGACAGACAGACAGACATACAAACAAAAATTTCAAAAAAGCTATTTTCGATTTCAGGGTGGTTAATTATAATACATGTTAGGACCAATTATTTTTGGAAAATCGAAAATTACCAGAAAAATTTCGGCTACAGATTTATTATTAGTATAGATATAGATTATTATAATTATTATTTTATTACTATTAATCCGGTGTCCCGCGCCGTGGCGTCGCGGTCTAAGGCATCCCGCCTAGGACTCGCGTTACGGAATGAGCGCTGGTTCGAGTCCTCATGGGGGAAGAAATTTTCTTATGAAATTTCGCCCAGTGTATGGGACCGGTGCCCTCCCAGCATCGTGATCCACTTGGGGAGCTACGATAGGTAGCAAAATCCGGTTGCGAATACCAGCTATAACGGCTGGGGGGATCATCGTGCTAACCACACGATACCTCCATTCTGGTTGGATGATCGTCCACCTCTGCTTCGGCATGTGGGCGTGAAGCCAGCAGCCGACTGTTCGGTCTAGGCCCTTCACGGGCTATAGCGCTACGAATTATTATTGATCCGGTATGTCACTGCATGCACAAAATTACAGGTGACAATATAAAACTTCTTACAACAATTTATTTCACAATGAACCAATAGTATTTTTATTAAGTTAAGATTAATTTTTGGTCCTAGAGAATTTATCTGTTATGGTAACAATTATTATTAGTGGAGAAAAATTCGCTCCGGCGCTGGGGTTCGAACCCCGGTCCTTGGTTTTACGTACCAAGCGCTCTAACCACTGAGCTACGCCGAAGTGCAATCCACAGCACCGGATCAAATCCTCCTCCTCTAATGTTTTTCCCTTTGTGGTCTTACTCCATGTTCGACATATATGAAGAGTCCACTGCAAGAATGATGGATGTCACTTTCTTGTCGAAAATGAACCAAGACTGTCAATGCATAGCTTAAGACATATAGAATGTACATAGAGAGTTATATGGCATTAACACTGATAGTCATTGTCCAGTAATGATCGGAAAATCACAGTTAAGCTTTGAGCGCTAAGCATTTCAAACTTTCAATTGCTTCTCCCGCAAAATGTATTCCAAATGACATCCATCATTCTTTCAGTGGACTCTTCATATGGTGACATATTATACTGTATTAAGTCAAGTTCATTACACAAGGAGCGCACTCAATTGAGTGACTAGGCGGCCGGGATTCCACAGTATATGTACTGCTGGGCGAAGAATCTATGTACAGATTAATTTTTGGTCCTACAGAATTTATCTGTAATGGTAACAATAACTGTTATTATTGGAGAAAAATTCGCTCCGGCGCCGGGGATCGAACCCGGGTCCATGGTTCTACATACCAAGCACTCTAACCACTGAGCTATGCTGAAGTTCAATCCACAGCACCGGATCGAGGGAAAACACCGGTATAACGGTAGCCTAAAATACATACCGCTCTTAATGTAATGTTAAAGCCTATATTACAATAATCTTTGTTGCAAAATTTTAACTCAAACACCGACGTGCAACTGTAACACAGGTACTTACATAAATGAAATGTTTAAGCCTATATTACAATCATCTTTGCTGTAAAATTTAACTTAAAATGTAGATTATATATTACCGGTTGTTCTGTATCGTTGTGAAACTTGGACTCTCACTTGGACAGAGGAACAGAGAGTAAGGGTGTTTGAGAATAAGGTGCTTAAGAAAATATTTGGAGCTACGAGGGATGAAGTTACAGGAGAATGGAAAAAGTTACACAACGCAAAACTGCCCGCATTGTATTCTTCACCTGACATAATTAGGAACATTAAATCCAGACGTTTGAGATGGGCACGGCATGTAGGACGTATGGGCGAATCCAGGAATGCATACAGAGTGTTAGTTGGGAGGCCGGAGGGAAAGAGATCTTTGGGGAAACCGAGACGTAGGTGCGAGAATAATATTAAAGTGGATTGGAGGGAGTTGGGATATGAATGTAGAAACTGGATTAATCTTGCTCAGGATAGGGACCGATAGCGGGCTTATGTGAGGGCGGCAATGAACCTCGTAGTAGTTGTGGTAATGCTAATAAATCTGCTGCAACATCTGACATTGTAATGTCCATGAATAGTAATATGCGTTACAAGAGCGGTATGTTGAAGTTTTCATGTTCGAGGAAAAGTTTGAAAAAGCGAAACGTAGTTGAGCTTTTTTAATTTCCGAGAATTGAAAGAAAACATACCGCTCGTGTATCGTACATTATTTTGTGCGAAGATCGTTTATTACATACCTGAAAGAGGAATTTCTAATTAGTTGCAATGAAATCTCCATCTTGGTTTCTGTTCAATGACGGCAATTTTGGAAAACAAAAATATCTGTCTTCAACATTGTTGCTTTAAAATGTTTTCTGTGTTTACTATACTCCACCAGGCCGTGATATAAGTCTGTCTCCCCCCCCCCCAGTATATAAATGTGAACTTGAAAGAAACGGCTTCCTTAATCTTACATGCATCACGAAATGCAGTAACTTTAGTGGAATTGTAGAGTTTACTTAATTTTTGCAAATATTTAAAAACAATAATTAACACTGTAATTTAGGTGAAATTGTAGTGGTAAGTTTCCAATTTATAATTATTACTATATTGAACGTCTCTAATAATAATACGTTAAAAGCCTAAAGCAGTAAAATCAATATGTCACTTAAGCGGTAAGAAGAGGGAAATTGTTATGCGTTAGGTTGGGAATACTGAATGTGGAATTTTAGACTTACCGCGGGTTGGTTTTGAGCGGAAACCATGCAAATACGCACGATCTCGCACAAATGTAATATACTGTATCTCCAACTCTTCCTATTTATTTCCTCATTTCTGTCTATCGTATTCTAAGTGTGAGCTGTCAGTTTTTATTCGTTCTTGCATTTTGTTAATATCTTCATGTCTTTATTGTGACATAAATATTAATAAGAATTTATAATGCAATAATAAAGTGGTAGGAAAAAGTCTTAAACATCACTTATCCCCGTGGACCTCTACAGTTCACGGATTGTAGTTGTCTGCGTTGCATCCAAACGGAGAGAGGAACTGGGTGGTCTAAACTTGGCACTGCGACAGTCGTGCTTGCAATATTCACGCTCGGAACAGCTGAATAATTAGGGCCATTCGTCTATCGCCTCAAAAACTGCAAACAGACGCGGCAGAGACTTGCACAGAGATAGTCTGGTCCCTGTGAGCTGTGCAAGCGACCTCGTTAAAGATGCAGGAGGGACTTACCAGCCTGTACTGCTAAACACAGACTAATTACTGTGATGGTAACGGCAGTTCTTTATTCAACATCTCCGTAGAAACCGAGGCTGAACTACAACGAGAGATGCACAACTTACTGAACACAGCTTAGAACCTTGAATATAAAGTTATAATGATTCAATATTATCTTCGGTGGTATCGTGGTTACCATATTTACCACTGGATTTAAGGTTCGAAAGTTTAAATAAGGCTGAGAGACGACGATGACAGAAACTTTACCGTGGTAACCTCTTCAAGGTAGATAAACCTGGGAGTCTCATGTAATAGTATAAGAACATGAGGATCTTGAATAAATGGCCAGAAAACTGAATGAGTGTTCAGCAACAGGAGATTGATCATAAATACAGCAAACATTAACTTACAACTTACAAATGGCTTTTACGGAACCCGCAGGTTCATTGCCGCCCTCACATAAGCCCGCCATCGGTCCCTACCCTGTGCAAGATTAATCCAGTCTCTATCATCATAACACACGTCCCTCAAATCCATTTTAATATTATACTCCCATCTACGTCTCGGTCTCCCCAAAGGTATTTTTCCCTCCGGTCTCCCAACTAACACTTTATATGCATTTCTTGATTCGCCCATACGTGCTACATGCCCTGCCCATCTCGAACGTCTGGATTTAATGCTCTTAATTATATCAGGTGAAGAATACAATGCGTGCAGTTCCGTGTTGTGTAACTTTCTTCATTCTCCTGTAACTTCATCCCTCTTAGCCCCAAATATTTTCCTAAGCACTTTATTCTCGAACACCCTTAACCTATGTTCCTCTCTCAAAGTGAGAGTCCAAGTTTCACAACCATAAAGAACAACCGGTAATATAACTGTTTTATAAATTCTAGCTTTCAGATTTTTTGACAGGAGACTGGATGATAAAAGCTTCTCAACCGAATAATAACAGGCATTTCCCATATTTATTCTGTGTTTAATTTCCTCCCGAGTGTCATTTATATTCGTTACTGTTGCTCCCAGGTATTTGAATTTTTCTACCTCTTCAAAAGACAAATTTCCAATTTTTATATTTACATTTTGAGCCGTGCCCACGACCACGGCCGTTCACCTAGTACGTCATTTCATCCGTCAGAGCGCTCTCAGACGTCACAGTATAGATAGCGCTATAAATCCCTTCATTTGTTCTTTCCAAATAACCCTATTGGCCGGTTCATTACGTCTCACGAGGATAGAGGGGGAGAGAGTTTACCTGTTTTAATGGAGATACACGGAACGTCACTCGGGTTCCGGTACGTGGCAGATACACTTAACAAGACTTAGGCTCTCGTACGCGGGAGATACACGGAAACAGTTTCTCAGATTCAAGGTCTCGTACGCGGCAGAAACATTAACAAGACTTAGGATTTTGGTACGCGGCAGATATAGACAACGTGACTCGGGCTTTGTGCGTGTTGGACATAGATCAGTGGAGTAGTTAAATTGCGTCGTGTGTGTTTGGGATTTTAGTGGATCGTAGTTTGAAACATCGCTTGCTTGTGATACGTCTTGGGGGCAAGTTTTAGTATTTGCATCGAGTAACATATTCGTGAGATATATGTGTTTGAGGTAAATTGTATTTGGGAATTATGTAATGAGATTTGATTTGAAACGTGAGTTCATGTTCCGAGACGGTTAGAGTGATAAAGCAGCGATTACGGTCTCACATATTGTTTTAGTGTATTCCCTGCTCCATTTGATTATTGGTTTCCTTCGCCGCTATTTTGTTATCATATGCGTCGAGTTTTGTTGGTATTTAAACCATCCTTGAGATTGGAATTATCGTCCGTTACTTATTACGTGTATCTGTCTCCATCCCTCTCTCTCTCCGTTGGGTGTTCATTTTGTAAAGTGCAGAGACTTGTGTTAGTGCAATTTGCACAGTTTATGTGAGTAATATGTGCAATGGGTAATGTATAGTGATCAGTCATGTAATGTCTTATGCTGGGTAGAGTTTCTCTCTTATTGAGTGTATATGTATTTATAGTTTGGTTACTCAGATTGAGTGGTATCTATGCTCGAATGGATCATGTATTAAGTTAATGTGCCGGCTGGGTGTTGTGTTCAGATTCATACTCAGATAGTTAATATATATATATATATATATATATATATATATGTATTTAAAGAGTGGTTCATGAACATATGGCTAATAGGTTAGTCACTGATTGTTGAGAGACGGCCATATTAGATTGTTTTATCACTTATAAGTGTGTTGGCCTCAGCCTTGTGATACTTACATGATTTACATATCCTGGGGATATCATTTCAGATTAGTTTGTCCTATTTTCACTCACCCACTTCATATTTATTGTTATTTCATTTTTCATTTATGTACATTGTTACTTATTATTGTTAATTATATTTGTTTTACAAATTCACACTATTCATTTCTAAAAGTCTTCCACTGCGCACATCCAATCCTTCCAATGTGCCGTCCACCTGGCGAAAGCAGCCAATATAAGAAAGATAAAGAGGAGGAGTGGATGATCGTACCGCCGCCGCCCTCCACAATATTCGTACAATATTCTCGTCACCAGATATAATCATATACTTAGTCTTTTCGGGATTTACTTCCAAAAATATCTCTTTACTTGCTTCAAGTAAAACTCCCGTATTTTCCCTAATCGTTTGTGAATGTCCTCCTGAAATATTCACGTCATCCGCATAGACAAGCAGCTGATGTAACCCGTTCAATTCCAAACTCTCTCTGTTATCCTGGGCTTTCCTAATGGCATAATTCAGAGCAAAGTTCAAAAGTAAAGGTGATAGTGCATCGCCTTGCTTGAGCCCACAGGGAATTTGAAACGCATCTGACATAAATTGACCTATACGGACTCTGCTGTACGTTTCACTGAGACACATTTTAATTAATCGAACTAGTTTCTTGGGAATACCAAATTCAATAAGAATATCATATAAAACTTCTTTCTTAATCGAGTCATATGCCCTTTTGAAATCTATGAATAACTGATGCATTGTACCCTTATACTCCCATTTTCTAATTAATAATACACTTAATTATTACAAAACGCATAGTAGTTCTTTTTATTTGTTTTAATGTATCAACTGATTCCTTTTGCACCACTTTCAGCAATTCTCGATGGTAAATTGACATAGTCGACGTTTGTAATCAAGACTTTGCCGGCCTAATACAACACACAATACCAATGTATTGTCTTAGCAGTGTCTCTACAGTAAATTCAGTAGACGTAAGCCCAGGGACAGAATTTATGAAGTCCTGCAAGTAACACAAAGGAAGCACAAACTTGTGGAGCTCCGTATTGTGAGGATTATGGACTGAAATTTGTCTTGCAGTTGTTTTTATCGCATGATTATATACGGCCGTTACAATGGAACGCATTCCTTTCGGACTAAGTGAAATTTCATTTAGAGTAAGTGAAATTTAACTGTTCTGCGCGCTACCTGTCGGGATTAAAGTGTATTTTGAAAAGACATTTCCCTTGCGATGGCTATAAACCATGCGACTTGTTAATGAGGCATCTCGCTCCACTGCCAGGAAAGGGAATAGTCAGAGAACATGCGAGGAAAGATACTACATCTCCTGTTTCCATTTAACAAGCACATACATGGAACCGATTCATTTCGCTAGCAAAGACCACAGCATAAGCGGAGATAGAATGATTTCTTTAAAGCCGGGAAGGAGGGGGGTTTACAAAGGACGATAAAATAAACTAATTAAAAAATATGTACTCTTATCACGAGAATACGAATGCGCCCTTTATAAATAATCCTCATTATCTTGTTCCAAAACTTAAGCGTATATGTACGTGAATACTGTTTTTTTGTGGTTTTGTATTAAAAAAATACGCAGAGTTTTCTGAATCCAGTGATATATTATAGTTTATTTATTTGTGCTATTTAAATGAACATGTTCTATCACAATTCAGGTCAACTAAGACATTCACTTTTTACATTAAATCAAATTTCACAAAATTTACCTTCATATGTTGCACTGTTTGGCAATGAAATGGCAGATCAACTTGCCAAAATAGGCACTAAAACCCAAACAATAATCCACTCCAAATCAAACCTCTGTAGGAAGATTGAAAAAATCAAGAAAGCATTTTAAATGGAAAACACGCAAGAAAATATTATAGATTTATTAATTTGTTATACAGAATAATATCTGTAATATTGACAATTAATATTTGAGGACAAAAACTCGCTCCGGCGCCGGGGATGGAATCCGGGTCCTTGGTTCTACGTACCAAGCGCTCTGACCACTGAGCTACACCGAATTCAATCCACAGCACTGGATCGAATTCTCCTCCTTCAGTGTTTCCCTCAAATATTAATTGTCAATATTACAGATATTATTCCGTATGACAAATTAATAAATCTATAATATTCTCATAGCTAGCAGTGCATATGTCTGTACAGATTACTGTGCACTTAACTGCGGAATCCCGGCCAAACAAGTCACTCAACTGAGTGCGCTCCTAATACAGAGTGCATCAGAAAGAACGGATGGATTTCACATGGCAAGAAAATTGTAAGGATTCGTCAAATCAAAAATTTATTGTTATCAACATATTCACCAATACATGCAGTTTATTTATGGAAAACAACATAATCCATATGATGTCCTTGGCTTTCAATACAGGCATCGAGGCTTTTTCTGAAGTTCGCCATCACTTTCACAGTCATAGCTAGTGCAATTGCCACGATTTCTTCACGAATCGCCGTCTTCAGTTCGTCCAGTATATGTGATCGATGTTTACAAACTTACGGCTTCAAATGGTCCCAAAGAAAGAAGTCGCAGGGCGCGAGATCTTACCGTAGCCTCGGACAATCTCAGTGCAATAGCATGTTTGCGGGCTGATGGTTGAGGTGGCCGGAAAACCTAGTGTCTGCCTCCACATTTGCAGGTGTACACGCGCTCCGTGTTCATTCAGGTGATTTTTTATTTAATGTTGAACCTGTGATACGAAATGAAGCCACCCACCGCAAAATTGTATTCCGAGTTGGAATCCTAGCGTGACGTCCGATGTCGAAATGAGTCCTGAGTGGCGATCACAGACTCTTCATTTTTCAAAAATATCTCTACAATGAAAGCACGTTGTACACCAGACCAACACCATGTTCTCAACTAAAACTGCATTCTCTGGCTGACCCAACAGTCGTGGTCCCCCTCACTATATCTCTCCCCTCGCTGCGTATCGATAGTTTGAAATCCATCCGTTCTTTCTGACGCAGCCTTTATAATGGCAGTCGACATTGGACATATACGTCAACATATATGCCTAACTTGGAGTCAGGCCACAAAGGCGAACATTGAAGGAGGAGAATTCGATTCGGTGCTGTGGATTGAATTCGGCGTAGCTCAGTGGTCAGAGCGCTTGGTACGTAGAACCAAGGACCCGGGTTCGATCCCCGGCGCCCGAGCGAGTTTTCTCCTCAAATATTAACGCAATAAAATATTAGAGGTGCCAGAGGGAAGTCATGGGAAAAAATTGATGAACTATCAACGGAAGTAAAATATAAAGGCCGTAAGGAAGCTGTAGCAAAATTTAGGTTGTGCCTGGCTCACCATCTACACAAAATAGGCATATACCAATCCAACAGATGTGTTTTGTGCAACAACCCTAACCAAATCGTGGACAAAAAACACCTTCTGTTCTGTCCAGCCTTAAACCAAACTGCACAACAGACTGAGTATCTTGTTAGCTTGTACTGGGAAGCTAGAATGTAAATGACTTCATCGTCAATTCTAGCCATTGGAAAATAAATAAATAAATTTCACAAAATCTGAAATTTTTCCACACATACCTACTTCATAACACCTCAACCATTAGAGATAGAGTTCTGAAATTTTTCACACTGATTTCACAGCCATTTATGCAAGAAGTAGACTACAATAATGTCCATATATTTGAAAATAAAAAAAGTAAGGTCACAAAACATGATGTAAATTTTAATATATTTTATATAGGACACATAAAAAATTAATTGTTTTAAAATTAACAACGCTAAATGTCTGAGAGTAGTCCATCTTTTAGAAATAAGTGTTTATTACATAAAATAAAAAAATTAAAGATGACAGAGGAACTGTAACAATGTTATGGTTACCAAATGATACAACTGCATAGGGTGTAGTGGGACAATTTTGATACCGGTACAATTCTGATAAATTTAAGGATTTTCTCGCTTTCTCGATTGTACTTGTTGGTAACAGTGTTTTCAGAACGTCATATTATACATTGTACCTTTGTGTGTTCGCTGTCCAATTTTTGTGTTCTTGTGACAGAAACTTGAGAATATAGGCTACAAGCTTTTAATAGCTGTAAGGAAACTATTTGCGTGTCTAATTTTATGCTGATGTAAGAAATGACGTTTTTAATACAAGTGTTGTCGTTCTTCATTGTTGTTTTAAAATTAAAGTCTGTGATTCAGAAGACAGACATGTTAGTTATTAGTGAGAGTCGTTGGTGCTGCCATCTCTTGGGTTCCTGAGGGTTAACATGGCCTCTTGATTTGAACAGGCAACGGTACATTTTCGATAAGCTTTTTAGTACAACTTCGATATAAGGGTACAATATAGCCTATAGTCTCTTCAGTCCAGACAATATAGTATATTTTACAGTATGTCGTATATGATTATGATATAAGATATATGTGCCGAGATCCGAATTATAGTATAATCCTTTTTTTTCCTCTAACTGTAACCTGTAGAGTTTTTTGAGCATTTTTCTGCATTTCAGTGACCATTTTTGAAGTGTCGAATTTTATTGAACTTTAAAATAAAACAAGCAATGTCTCAGGAGGATACGTTTTAAATGTAAATAAGTTAAATCTTCCTCTGTTCAATTTTTGTACATTTGAAATTTTCTTCCTCTGTTAATTTCTATCTTTCCAGTCACCATCCTACAATCCACTGGATTCTATCACACCAATAATACACTCCAACCATATTTTCATCCCAGTTTTGACACATTGTTCCTTGGTAACCTATTTGCATCCATTCTTTTCATGTATCTAAAGAATTTTAAATTTCTTTCACAAATTGTATAATAGACTGTACCATTGTTCTTCAGTGTCGAACTTCGGAACTTAAAAATATTTGAGTCCAGAAAACACAATTGACAAAAGCCTTAGCAGTTCCATTTAATGGCGATTAAAGAAAACAGCTTGACTCGTTTAAGGTTGACAAAAATTGGATGATTTTGAGGCATGGTAGAAACACAAAAATCTGTGTATACTCGCAAAAGTTATTTATTTTAATTAAAATTCTGTAACGATCGCGTTTCGTTGTTTTAGGAATGTTTTACTGTACAATAATAATAATAATAAACATACAGAGGTAAGCCTGCCTGGAGAGAAATAAAAAAATAGGTTGCAGCCGCCAAATTACTCTTCAAGGAATGACCACTCTTATAAACTGAGGGAAAGAAGACAGAGGACGGACACTGGAAAGTTTTTTCTTTTCTCAATCGTACTATCAGGGACTGGAATGCTTTACCTGCAGACTTACTAAAGGCTTTACTAACAACCAAAAATGTATTTAAAAATAGGCTTAAGGACTTTACTAATAGACGATAATTATATGCAGTATTTAAAGGGTGTAAAACCTAGAGGACATCGTCGACCAGGAAGACCGTTAAGAAGACTGCTAGATGAGGCCGAAACAGGTCTACAGAGGCCTAATTCGTGAAGGATGATGATTCTGATGATGATTTAAAGGGTGTAATTGATATTTTGTTATTGAAGTGTACTATCAGTGAAGAATTATGTTGTGTCAGTGAAGTGTGTTGTGTAAGTGAAACGTGTTCCTGTCAGTGAACCTTTATAGTTCATAGTGGCAGTGCAAAGTATTTGAACAGTGAAATGTTTTTGAAGTGTTAGTGAAATCAGGATAGAATCAGTGAAATGTGTCGTAGTTCCAGCGCAGTGAGTGAGTTGACAGCGAAATGAGTGTAGTGTTGAAAGGTACTTGTGCAGGTATGAACATATCATACTCGTGGGTTTTAGTTCGAACTTAAGTTTAAAGTACAAATTAGATTTACTTTAAATGTTATTTTAACTTAGGTTGTTCCCTGTCATTATTATTATTATTATTATTATTATTATTATTATTATTATTATTATTAATTATTGCTAGTATTAATTATTAGTATTATTATTAATTGTATTTGATTGTGGTTATTATTGTCTTTATTGAGTGTAATTAGTTACCACTGCCATCGGGTATATACCCATTGCAGTGTGAATAAATACATACACAAAAATAATAATAATAATAATAATAATAATAATAATAATAATAATAATAATAATAATAATAATAATAATAGTTGTGAGACGATTGTTGTCGATGTTGTGATACGTGGCGGATTACAAAGAAAATCTCTGGCGTGAAGAAATATGATTCCAAACAGGTGTGCAGAAGATTTTTATCTTACTTTGGGGGAAGTCGAGTTGCTACTCGCCTGTCGCGATTGAATTGTGGCCGCTCGGACTCCAGACAGGGCATAGCAACATTAATCACTCTCAAGTGCAAATATGAAGGACAAGTGAAGGCGCAGGATGTCTCGTTGAGGTCCTTATCAGACAGCAGCCGTCTGCCCCCTCTTGTAGACACGCGCTGAGGCCGCAGACTGCCTGCCTCTTCGTGGTGTCCGTCACTTCGCACCATTAAGAGCTAACGCCCCGAAGTTTTAATTATGATTTCGTCTTTACGTAATGAAGAAATATTAAAAAACATGTCTGCTGCACAATCTTCGCTACATTATTTCCTTGTACAGGGACATCATTTTATTTTTACTTCAATTTTTATTGTACCTCAGTTTTTGAATGTACTTCACTCCCATCCCTTCTACTAAGGAAGTTCCAACTCCACACAGAACCAAGACCGCAGATAGTAAGCAGTACTGAGTTACTGAGTATAGTACGTTCCAGAAATATCTTCGCGTTTTCCAGTAACGAAAGAGCTTTCAATATTGAATCATATTTTCGCACAGATACTGTCCGTTCGCCTACGTCGCATCCCGATTTCCCCCACCTGCTTCTGCTCGCCCCTCTGTAATAGCTGGGCTGTCTTAGCTCTTTTCTGAAAACATTAATTTCTCTTAGGAATTGGAAGTTTACGTAATATTATACAGCTGTTTAATTTAACTTAAATAAAAGGGCCTCGTTAAGTAATTAACTGTCACGTGATTTTCCCCCTTTTTACGATCCTGCGGCATAACCACTTGGACGGACAGTAGATAGCATGTCTGAGTAATTTTATATTTTCGGGTCGGGCAGAAGTGAAGATTGAATTTACAGTACGTGGAGTAGGTACAGAATTATTTCAACATGAGTTACTAGTACGAAGGACGAAACTGGCAATTGGAATTAGATGCAACAGTCTATAGTGCGATAATATGCACAAAAGAAATGAAGCCTGTATCGAAATGAACGGCCACCATTTTCAAAATTGTATTTAAATATTCATATTATGATTATTTTTCAATTTAACTTCTTTCTCTATATTGTACGCTAATGTGCTGTAGACAGTATAATATACACTGCATAATGAATACGTTCGCATGGATAACTCAGTTCGTGAGTAAAAAAACTTATTTTTAATACACTACTGTACTTTGATTAAAGAAAAACCTAATGAAAATTATCAAACTCAAAATCGCGATATTTCCTAGTTTACGTAAATGGATTAACTACTTTTCTTCCTTCCTATACCTAGTAGAGTGATTTGTGTTTTACGCCAGTATCATCGAACTCCAGTCTTGGAGGGGGGAGCAAGCGGTGTTTCCGGTTCTCTAAAGGTATAGACAGGTTTATATTAAAAATGTTAGTAAAAATAAAATGATGTCCCTGTACAATCGAAAGATTAAATTAAAAATTGATTTTAACTCTAGAATACTAACGTCATTGAATAGTATTTGATCCTTAAAACTGGCGTAATAGGCGAAAGAAGTGTTTTTGGGATCTATATTCATTTCGGAGTATAATTTGTATTTATTTCATGAAAATAAATTTATAGGAATTTTTTTTTTCTTTTTTTTTTTTAATCAAATGCCACCAAGTTGTCTTTTCGGCATTTCTGGTCTTCTCTCCTGGCCATGGCTTAGTTGTAACCCACTTCTGAGGTTGGGGCACCTGGAAGGCGGAGTTACATTACCCCGATGATGTGATAGGATGATTATGATAATGTGGTGCCAGGAGAGGTCTTAAGTCTAAACTTAACCTAAATTCCAGACCGTGGACGAACACAGGAATAATCCCCTTTAACAAAAAATTCCTGTGCTCTAACCGGGAATCGAACCCGGGACCTCATGAACTATAGCCAGAAGGGGAAAATTTTAGAACATGGATTGCACCTTCCATCCCCTCCCCAAGTCACTAAGGGACGGTGGGAATTATGGGTAATGAAGGGGGGGGGAGGCACGCCAACATAAGCTGTGGAGGGAAAAAAATACCTGCTGGAGGGTAATTTCCCTCTTCCTTTCCCTCCTGTCTTCTCTCTCTTTCTCTCTCTCCCTCCTCTCTTTCTCTCTCTCTTCATTTCTTCATGGGGTGGTATTCTGTTCTTCTATGTCCTTGTTGTATATGTTGTTATTCTTCTCCATGTGTTCATCTTCATTGTTGAATCCTGTAGTCCTCAGCAGCCGGAATCCTCAGTAGTCTCTCTCGAGAACACGTGTTCTTGGTAGAAAAATTTCGGAACTCGTATATATGTTCACGAAGAAGAAAAAAGAGCAACATGCGGGTTGCAAGTGTCAATCATCAAGAATAAATTAGTGTGTAGACGTGATGGTATTTAAGATAAATCATCATGAAAGTAATATTTTTTCGCTTGTAATAATGTTGAGGGATATATATGTTATAATGAAGCGATTTTAAGTTGTATTTTAAGTGCAGAAATTAATATAAATTCATGCGACTAGATGGCGGGATGGCGGGAGGGTGAGTGAAGGAGCGTTGAGTTAACGGGACTTAAGCCACGAAAAGCCAATTAGAGAAGGAAGGGGTGGCGAAATTAACAGGTGACGCTGGACATCTTGGCGTGGCGACAGTTTTGTGCCGACGTGCGAAAGGGTTGGATGTGCGACTGTGTTACTCTACCAGGAACATGGAATCGTTCGTCGATATTTTCGCCGTGCATAACTTTAGCAGCGATATCGGTAATTTGATACGGTTTTTGCAGCAGAAAGGGTTATTAGCAAGTACGTACACTTGCCCTAAATGTGGTGGCGATATGAAATTAACTTCGCGCACAGATACTGGTGATGGGGCCACGTGGAGGTGTTACAGAAGATTACACAAAGCACTTGTACAGCGGACGCTTAGGAAGGGCTCTTGGTTTGCCTTTTCTAAGATGTCCATGTCCCGTGTTTTTGATCTCACTTACGTCTGGGTAGCTCAGATGTCACAGAAGCAAGTGAAATCAGTAATCGATGTAGGCATAAGTTGCACCACCGTCACGGACTGGTACAACTTCTGCAGAGAGGTATGTGCGGAAGTACTTTGCAATCGGCCACAAACTCAGATAGGAGGGCCCGGACACGTCGTCGAGATCGACGAATCTAAGTTCGGGAAAAGAAAGTACAACCGAGGTAAGCGCGTCGAGGGCAAGTGGGTGTTTGGGGGCATCGACCGCGTTACCAAGGAATGCTTTCTTGCCACTGTGGAGGACAGGACTCGAGACACTCTGTTGGGAGTGTTGAAGGAAAATGTCCTTCCAGGAACAACAATTTATTCCGATTGTTGGAAGGCATACGAATCTTTGACTGACGAAGGTTACATTCACATGACTGTAAACCATTCGAAAAATTTCAAAGATCCAGAAACAGGTGCCCACACGAACACTGTAGAGTCGATGTGGAGACATGTTAAGGAAAGTATGCCTAGCAGCAATAGAAATAAAAAGATGATGGGTTCGTACCTAGCTGAGTACGTGTACAGAAAGTGGAGGTTCCACAAAAAGTCGACTGAAGAGTGTTTCCATGCATATCTCAGCATATCTCAGCATCATGTTTTCGAAAAGGCACTTTTCAGTGCCCGACGCCCCTCGTCAGGGCTTGCAGCCCCGACACCCCGCTTTTTTCATCATGTGCTACACGTCGGATCATCATCGGGGCTTGCAGCCCCGACACCCCGCTTTTTTCATCATGTGCTACACGTCGGATCATCATCGGGGCTTGCAGCCCCGATACCCCGCTTTTTTCATCATGTGCTACACGTGGGATCATCATCGGGGCTTGCAGCCCCGACACCCCGCTTTTTTCATCATGTGCTACACGTGGGATCATCATCGGGGCTTGCAGCCCCGATACCCCGCTTTTTTTCATCGGCGCGATGTTTACGGAGATCGTCAGTGGCCGCCATGATGTTTCGAGGTGGCGCGTGTCTCGGACGGAGCGAGATGAAGCGTGAGAACGCGAGAGAGGGAGGAGTCAGCAAGGAAAGTATCCAGTTGCAAGGTAGGTGCGGTGGGGGTAGAGGGGAAGGTGCAATCCATGTTCTGGAGTTTAGCCGCCAGAAGCTCTAACCACTAGACCACGAGGCTGGTGCAAATAGAATACTGGGTGTTCAGTTCAAAATGTGTCATGGCTCGCTGTATGCCGTCATGTGGCTAGCTGATGAGCCTAGAGAATTCAATCTTCCTACACTTCCGCAGAGATGTATAACCTAAGAGGCAAAGAAATTGCCTAGAAAGTACGGCGTTCATTCTGAAGAGTACGTACCGATACGTACGGTAACGCCTGTAGTGGCAGAAATGTGAACTGTTTGGAAATACGTACTGTCGGGATATGGGAAGAGGGTTAAGACGATTACTTACGTATTTGTTGACATTAACTTCGACGGTCAACATGGACACGGAGCATTTGATTTGTGTTGTGGAATGTTACCGTACGCAACCGATGATAACAAATACCCTGCGTACGACTTGCCGGCGCAAAACACAGTTCGAAAGAGGTTATGGTAGCACACAGACCGTACAGACCGCCATCTGTTGCTACGACGTTCAAGTTATACCGTACACGTTCTCAAGTTCAGATTGAAGAACGCCTTAAATAATAGGCAACTTCTCTAACATATAAGCTGAAACTCGCTTCAAATCGGTGACCCAACAACAGTGACGTCATGACACACTTTGAAATGAACACCCAGTATAAGAAGTAATATACAGTAGAATCTCCATTATCAGTGGAAATGAAGGGGGTGGGCTGAACGGTTAATCGAAAAAAATCAGATAGACAGTATCATAAAAGATTTTCGTAAATTTGGTGAATAATGCTTATAATGAAATATAAAATCATGTATTGTACGTTCGCTAGGAGAAAAACCAGGCGGAAGGGTGCAATAAGTGAGTAAGCTACCGAAGCAGTGGTGGTTGTTACACAACTCGACACGCGACTAAGGAAGCAGCGTTGCAACATCTACTAGAATACGTCACTTAAACGTCGCACTTACGATCTGTGTTTATTTTCACTAATAACATGCCATTCTTGTTAATCTAATAATAATAATAATAATAATAATAATAATAATAATAATAATAATAATAATAATAATAATGACATTAAAAATTGAAATAAGGGCAAAGTGGACTTACTTACAAATGGCTTTTAAGGACAGTCAGTACTGCCTATCCCAGCAATGTAGATGTCATCTAATTTAGGTGCACTTTTCTCAGGACTTACATAAGATACACATTTGAAATTTTTAGGGGTTATTCTTCAAGTATTATTGTATGTAACAGGCTAAAATTACGGTCTTTATCTTTTATTACTCTGCTTTACATTGATGGGATGGCAGTACAGACTCCCCTTAAGGAACTTGGAGGTTCATTGCCGACCCTACATAAGCCCGCCATCGGTCCCTATCCTGAGCAAGATTAATCCAGTCTCTACAATCATATCCCACATCCCTCAAATCCATTTGAATATTATCTTCCCATCTACGTCTCGGCCTCCCCAAAGGTCTTTATCCCTCCGGCCTTCCAACTCACACTCTATATGGATTTCTGGATTCGCCCATACGTGCTACATGCCCTGCCCATCTCAAACGTCTGGATTTAATATTCCTAATTATGCCAGGTGAAGAATACAATGCGTGCAGTTCTGTGTTGTGTAACTTTCTCCATTCTCCTGTAACTTCATCCCTCTTAGCCCCAAATATTTTCCTAAGAACCTTAGGAAAAATGGACTAGGAGAATTAATATAAGAGAAAAAGAAAATAAAAGTAGAGGTCAAGACGATGAAAGAGACCAAAAGGAGGACCAATAGGAACAGAAATGATGGAGGAAAAGGAGTAGGAGAAAGAGAATTAAACGAAGGAGAAATAAGATGGAGATAATAACTGTAAGAAGATATTAGGTCATCTAAAAAATTCTCTCTGTAACAGTATTTCAGTAAATAAAGACGAGTGGATGAATTAAAGTAGTTTAAGAAGAAGACAAAGAATAAGAAGGAAAGGTTCAAGAGAAGAAAACAGAACAGCTGATAAGGAGGAGGAAAATGGTAAGAGGTAGTATAAGAATGCGAAAAAGAAAAAGAAGAAATCACACTCCTCTCGGAGGATTTGTGGTATCTCGGTCTCGTAGCGTTTAAAAATCAGCAATCTTTGGCACGAAGTGTAGTTAGTGGGTTTCGATTGACTTTCATTTACAATTAATGAGCTGTAGAGGAGGTCCGGTCGAGCAAGCAGCTGTACAGATGCAGTTCTCAATCCCCACCGAGGGGAATTCCCCCACTACATTTCGCCAGTTGTAACTGCTGCTTGCCTTCCGATGATGTGAAGCTAATGATTCGGAGTGAAAAATGATACATTGATGATGGATTGAACAGTGGATGAAAACTAGTGGGGCGAAGTGTGTGATTTATCGTGCAATATCAGATACAGAACAAGTTTCCCAACTCCCACATCCACGTCTCGGGCGTTTCATCCGCTTAATTATGCCTTTCTATTAAGTCATAGCTTAGTATTCCTAATAGCAGCACTCGCAAAGTTTTAAACGTTTTTGTTAAAAGACTTTCAGAGCGGAGAAATTGTTTTATTTTCACCACTTTCAATAAGGAATTGTGAAGTTAAGCTCATAAGCTTATTATCTCAGAATGGTTCTTAATAACGATTTATCTGTTAAATATGTTAATAAACGTTGGAAATAAATATAAAAAGTGATAGAGGACTTATGAAATCACTAAGATTACGAGGAACGTCTTTATTCTCGGTATGTGAAATTTTTATGTTGGGTAAGAGTGGAGTTAATTAAGGGGAGAGGATGGTATTTTTGATGAAAAATGAGTAAATTAAAAAAAAAAATCTGTAAAATATTCTGTGATAAGTGTGGAATGCATAGCATAATATTTTGTGGGTATTTGTGCCCTTATCGGATGTTGAGTCGCCATTTTTAAACTTCCTGCGTTATGGATTTTTAAATCATTCGCCCACTTTTTTATTGTTGTTTCCGGTAAATTAAATAAAAAAAAATCTTTACAATACCCTTTGATATGTGTGGAATGCACTGCATAACATTTTGAGGGTATTTGTGCCCTTATCGGATGTTGAGACGTCATTTTTAAACTTCATGCGCTATGGATTTTGAAATCACACGCCCGCTTTTATCGGTTTCCAGTAACTTCATTTTTTTTTTTTTGCTACATTGCCAGACAAAAATGGATATAATTTCTGAACTATTAAAGACACATGCATGAAATTTAGAACACACATTCTTTAGATTATTAGGAAATTTTCTCTATAACAGAATTTTGTTAATTGATTTTATTTTAAAAATACGTCCGTTTGTGTGCAAGAAAGGAAATCAGAAAATTGTTATTATAGTTTAATTGTTTATTTTATAAACGTAGGGACTAATATCAAAATTCTGTTACAGACAGGTTGTAGAACATGCTTTTGCAAATACATTGCAAAAAATTGTTTGAATCTATCTTTAAAAACGGTTTAGATATATCGGATTTAGTACAATCCTGCATTGGGTATATTTTTTTCAAATTTGGGCCCCCAAATAATTTTTTAAAAATATTTATATTTGGTTGAGTTGCCACAGCTATGAGCTCTCTACATACAAAAAATTAATATTTTACACCAAATAGGAAAGAAGTTTTAAAAAATACCATCCTCTCCCCTTAAGTACACTGCCCACCGATTTAGTAGAATGCGTTTGAGTCTAAAGAAATCAGGAAACATTACAACGTGATCTGGTGTTGTGACGAGAATCGAAGCCCCAGCATATCGCTAAGGCATCACGTCACAAAATGTTCATGCAAAAGTATTTTGACATCGTAAATATTATTCAACGCCTAGAGAGCGATGCAAATATTAAGGATATTCCGGAGAGTTTAAGGTAATGCTTATTTGTTTATTTTTCATTTATCTACTTATTTATGTAAATATTTATTAATTTATTAATTCATTGATTCATTCAATTGACCTAGTTGGCGCAGTTGGTATAGCACTGGCCTTCTATGCCCAAGCTTGCAGGTTTGATCCCGGGCCAGGTCGATGGCATTTAAGTGTGCGACAGGCTCATGTCAGTAGATTTACTGGCATGTAAAAGAACTCCTGCGGGACAAAATACCGGCACACCGGCGACGCTGATATAACCTCGGCAGTTGCGAGCGTCGTTAAATAAAACATAACATTTAACATTTGATTCATTCATTTACTTATTCACTCACTAATTTATTTACTTATGTATTTATTTATTTACTTATAAAAATTAATAAATAAATAAATCATGAGAAAATAAAACTAAGACCTAAATAAAGTAGCAATGTGGAAAAGTTAGCAGTGAAAAGTGCAAATAGTTGGAGATGTGAAGTGAGGGGAAATGTGTCATACAGGAGGGGGGTGAAAAATTAGAAGTATAGTATTTTTAATATAATAATGGGTTAGGAATAAAATAGTAGAAGAATTGATTACAAACAAGTAAAGACTAGAGGAAGAATTGAAATAATAAATTAAAAATAAGTAATGTCCTAAATGACTTGGACGAGAGGGTTTGTAAAACGGGGAGACGGTACTGTATACTGATAATGTGAAGTGTCGCCTCACCAAAAAGTATATTGCTTGAAGACAAATATAAATTTGGGGGTCCAGTCAGAGAGAAGAATGTCACAAATCTTGGAATAGAGAAATTAAGTATTCTGAGAACAGTCTGCGAATTTTTGTAGGTCTTCCAAAATATTTTTTATTTATTTTAATTTAAATATACAGAATAAAGAATATAATTGCAAACAAACAAGAGAAATAGAAATAAAATAATACAAACAATATAAAAAGGATATACAGTAGTATGTATTAACAAAATTTGGGACCGAATGAGCAGCCTATAAGAGAATATAAAATAAAATAAAATATGAAATAGAATTTAAATTACAGTTACAGAAATTATATAATACAACATTAATATAAGAGAAATATAGAAAATAAAAAAAATAATAAAAATAAATAAGTAAAATAAAATAGGAACTAAAATTTAAATTACAGCGGCAATGGAATTATATAATATAATATTAACACTAGAGAAGAATAATATCGCACGTGAAAAGTAGGACTAATATATATATATATATATATATATATATCAAAATTATAGAATACAAATATATTATAGATTGATTAATTCATACACATAGGCTATAAATTTATTTAATCAAATTGAAGATATTAACACGTTTCTAATTTTCTTGTTATATGTTAGTGGGTTACATGTTAGAAGTTCTGGGTGTAATTTAGTTAACGCATTGTACAACCGAGGGCCAAAATTAATGCTATGCTTTAGACCAGCAGGTGTGAGACATTTAGGTTCTACTAATGTTGAATTAATATTTCGTCTTGTATCATAATTATGTGCCTGTAATATAAACTTATTACGATTTTTATGATAAAATTTTAACAGCGTATACTTATAAATTTGTTCAATATTAAATACATTAAATTCAGAATAAATTAATTTAGTTGGATAATCGAAACGTTTCTTCAAACAAATTTTAATTATTCGTTTTTGTAGTAAATTTAACGGATAAATATATACATACATTCATTCAGATCATTTTTCCTCAAATTACGAACCCAACTTATCACTTACATTAACTATTTTTCAACTGAAAAGCAACGAATGCTGTTACTCATGAATAAAGAATGTTAGTGCAAGGTAGTAGCCCATATGATTTTACTTGAATTTATTCTATTATCTGTAACCAATTAAGTTACAGGCTATCTTCGATGAAATCTTTTTTTTTCACTATATCTCAAAATCTCCCGTCCCAAAAAATTAAGAAATGTTATCGCTAGTTTAATCTAATGCCACGAAATCTTTACATATGAAATATTTAGAATCAAAATGGAGAGATAATATTTTCAGCACAAACTACAGGTTGGGCAAGTATTTCACAAAGACACCGACACTGGAAAATGTGAGTAGCGTTTTAACATCGTTGTACTCTACGACAAGGCAAGAGATACATTTATATCAAAGGGAAAGACTTTCTCTGGCAATATTTCGTTCATTTATACAGAACAAAAATACAAAAGTTACACACATAATGATGTTCCTGCAAGCGAGGCGGTGACGTAACGTGACGAGACGAGACAGGTCGGTTACGGTTGGAGAGCGTCGAGTTGCGAGCATTCAGCCAGGTGCGTCGCACGAAATGAAAACAGAAGCGCGCTGGTTTCCGCTGTCTTCTTGTAAGGCTGCAGTGTTTTACGTTTATTAATAATTAGACGGCTGCTACATTCGAAGGTTCACGGGCAATTCAATATACAGGGAGAGTAAAGAACAGTGTAACAAGGAATTTGCAATTACCATTGGATTTATGTAGTATAGGAAATAGTCAGGTTATTTGATAAAATAATAATAGTAAGAACTCAAAACGAACTTCGAAAGAATTTTTTAATTACAAGTGAAGGATATATATATATATACATGTATGTATGTATGTATGTATGTATGTATGTATGTATGTATGTATACACACACAAGTGAAAGTTTTAAGAGACTCTGGGACCGAGATTCGAAACATTTACAATTTTTTATTAATTTCTTTCACATTCTGCGGGTTTATTGTGGCTGTACATTTAAATGACAGTACCAAATTTAATCAAGTTTCATTCATTAGTTTCTTAGATATTAATTTTCACTTATTTTAATGATATTAAATTATGCCTAAATTCAAAACATTGCTGACAACTTCAGTATTGGTTTTGTTTTTTACATTTCACTGTAAAGAACTTACTTGGTAAAGAAAATTGCGCATGGATTTTTAAATTTGAGATTTAGGTCATGAGAAAGAAATTTTCTTACAAATAATAAATTTTGCTTGATCATTTTCTTTAATTTTTAAAAGTTAAAACTTCATGATGTTTTCAGTAAAGAGCCGATTCCACGCCTAGGTTTGTGTATTGGAGTACGCTGAGTATTCCTGCAAAGGTTCATGTAAATCGGAGCAACTGGAACCAGCTAGTAACTTCATTGTTGGCCAAAAACGTAGTTTTGAGAAAACTTAATTTGTAGTGGTGGGTTTAATAGAGCTGCGCGTAGGATTTTAAAAATAATCGTAGACCTTTAAAAGTAATAGGCGGGGACTAAATATAGTACAGAATGTTAAACAAATGTATAAGGTAACTATGTTTGTAAAAAATATTTATTTCTACCATTTTGGCCAAAAATTCAATCCAAGTGTTTCTTAAGCTACATTCAGGCTATAAGTAGTTTCTGTCTTTTATTGTTAGTATTTGTAGCTATTTTTGTATTTGTATTATCCTTTGCATGAAAAATTTCCGCGTAACTACAATTTTTAGGGGCGTTTCTGACTGAAGAATTTGAAAACTACCCTTGTCTATGTATACGGCAACGGAAAATCTGCAATCTACACCTCTTTTAATAATTCACTTTATTCTCATCCGAATTTCGATCGATCTGCGCATTATATTAATTTACCTCAATTACGCGTACTTTCATACGTAGCTGTATTTAGTTTTTCATTTCAAATCCCGAATAGGCTTAACCATAAGATAACTTCACTTTCAGTTTACATTAATGAAGTCTTTTGGGTGTAACGTGTTGTTCAAAGGTGAAGAAAATCTGATAAAGTTTGCCAATATTCAGGAGTATCAGAAACTCCGTTAAAGCACCGCAAGTTCCTGTAAGTTTCCCGTATTTACCTTATCTTCCGCCTTGAGTGATTGCCAAACTCTTTGACTTACTCAGCGTTTAGAAATTACTGCAATCGATCTAATCCAGGAAATGAAAACGGAAGTCAGACAGAATATATTGTGAATTGTAGGCTGCCATTTGTTTTCCTTCATTGGTGACGTTTTCCCCTCATGCTGATCGAATAAAAATAAATTCTACAAAGTTCCGAAAAACTTTAAGTAACTAATCATATCAATTACATTATTATCTTTCCATGATTACAACAAGGATTCTCATGAGATACTTCAGTTACCTAGGCAGTCATCGGTTAGTGACTTGGATTCAGTCATTTGTAACGACACCAATGTTTAAGATATCCTTTCTATCCATTTGTTATCTCAAAACGATTGTAAGATACGGAGCGATCCATAAAAATCTTTACAATCTGAACCAATAACAGCAAACGTGTGCAATCTGTTCCGAATTACAGAGTAACTATGGGAGATTCCTCAGATTAAATGTTGAAAATGTCTTTACCTGCACAACTGTACTCGTCGCACCATATTCCGTGACGTTCTCCGAAGTGTATCCTCGTCAGTGTTGTTGATTTCATTTCTGATGGCCTCACGGAGTTCAGCAAGTGACCAAGGTCTATTCTTGTATTCTCTGTCCTGAAGATAGCCCCACAAGAAGAAATCCGGAGAGGTTAGGTCAGGTGATCTTGGGGGTTGCATATTTTTTTAGAGTAAGTGATCGTTGAAGAAACTGACTATAAGTTTCATGGAATCGTTAGACCTATGACATAAGTAGCCTGTCTCCTGGATAAATCGGCGCACTGATTTCTTTGGTGAGTTTACTAGTGAAGTGCTTTGTGTCGTGTATGGCAGAAACATGAGCATTACGACGAAGTGAAGAGAAGGAACAGGAAGCTTTTGAAATGTGAATGTGGAAAAGAATGGAGCCTGTGAAACAGACAAACAAAGCGAGAAATGGTGTGCTAGAAAGAGTGGGTGAAGGAAGAATAATTCTGGAACTGATCAGAGAGAAAAAAATTGGTTAGGTCACTGACTAAGAAGGAGAACTGCCTACTGAAAGATGCACTGGAAGGAATGGTGAACGAGAAAAAAGTTCGGGGCAGAGGAAGATGTCAGATGATAGACGACAATGATAATGAATGTATTCAGAGACTAACAGGAAAG
Organism: Periplaneta americana; assembly: GCF_040183065.1. Classification (NCBI taxonomy): domain Eukaryota; kingdom Metazoa; phylum Arthropoda; class Insecta; order Blattodea; family Blattidae; genus Periplaneta; species Periplaneta americana. The sequence goes on from NC_091129.1 coordinate 141,941,747, forward strand.
CGGATCACACCTAGGGAAGATTGGAGAATGCTGTTTTTGCACTGAAAGATCTGCCCTTGGGTAGAAAAACTGTAAATGATAGATAGATAGATAGATAGATAGATAGATAGATAGATAGATAGATAGATAGATAGATAGATAGATAGATAGATAGATAGATAGATAGATAGATAGATAGATAGATAGATAGATAGATAGATAGATAGATATAGATAGATATAGATAGATATAGATAGATAGATAGATAGATAGATAGATAGATAGATAGATAGATAGATAGATAGATAGATAGATAGATAGATAGATAGATAGATAGATTAGATTAGATTAGATTTAGATAGATAGATAGATAGATAGATAGATAGATAGATAGATAGATAGATAGATAGATAGATAGATAGATAGATAGATAGATAGATAGATAGATAGATAGATAGATAGATAGATAGATAGATAGATAGATAGATAGATAGATAGATAGATAGATAGATAGATAGATAGATAGATAGATAGATAGATAGACAGATTAGATTAGATTAGATTAGATTAGATTAGATTAGATTAGATTAGATTTAGATAGATAGATAGATAGATAGATAGATAGATAGATAGATAGATAGATAGATAGATAGATAGATAGATAGATAGATAGATAGATAGATAGATAGATAGATAGATAGATAGATAGATAGATAGATAGATAGATAGATAGATAGATAGATAGATAGATAGATAGATAGATAGATAGATAGATAGATAGATAGATAGATAGATAGATAGATAGATAGATAGATAGATAGATAGATAGATAGATTAGATTAGATTAGATTAGATTAGATTAGATTAGATTAGATTTAGATAGATAGATAGATAGATAGATAGATAGATAGATAGATAGATAGATAGATAGATAGATAGATAGATAGATAGATAGATAGATAGATAGATAGATAGATAGATAGATAGATAGATAGATAGATAGATATCTATAGAAGGAATGGTGAACGAGAAAAAATTCGGGACAGAGGAAGATATCAGATGATAGACGACAATGATAATGAATGTATTCAGAGACTAACAGGAAAGCGGATCACACCTAGGGAAGATTGGATAATGCTGTGTTTGCACTGAAAGATCTGCCCTTGGGTAGAAAAACTGTAAATGATAGATAGATAGATAGATAGATAGATAGATAGATAGATAGATAGATAGATAGATAGATAGATAGATAGATAGATAGATAGATAGATAGATAGGTAGGTAGGTAGGTAGGTAGGTAGGTAGGTAGGTAGGTAGGTAGGTAGGTAGGTAGGTAGGTAGGTAGGTAGGTAGGTAGGTAGATAGATAGATAGATAGATAGATAGATAGATAGATAGATAGATAGATAGATAGATAGATAGATAGATAGATAGATAGATAGATAGATAGATAGATAGATAGATAGATAGATAGATAGATAAGTGGATTTATTGATGCATAATAAATTATACAAATCATGTACACAAGATCCTTCGCACGAGCCCGTACGGCCATTCGTGCTATAACTATGCACAGTTTGAATCTTCAAAACGAAAATAATACCTACTAATAGACTGTAAATGAATGAGTTATATATTAGGGCCTATATTCCCCAATAGAGGAACTTACTGTCGACAGTGTGAAGACAAAATAAAATTCATGCACGTTTTTCACTGTTTCTTCTCTTAAAATTTTTGTTCGTAATCAACCTTCCTATTGACTTAGCTAACGCATGTCCCTAAAGTTGACAATGTAACGTGACTGCATACACAGACAAACCAAGAAGCGACACATCTCTGTTGGTGGAGGGCAAATTTGTTGAAGGCTCCCACAGTTTATTTCCAACTGTGGTGTTCCTTGAGTCTTTGGTTCCTTTAGAAGAGACTTCAGTTCAATCTCATTATCAGAAATGTGAGTCGACTCTCACAAGCAACCAAATCAACACCTCCCTCCCTCCCTCCCTCCCTCCCTCACCTCTCAATCGATCCTTCAGTCCTCGCAGTCACAACATCAAGTTTGATATTCATTAGAATGGTTTGTCCACAACTCATAAAAACCGCATTCAATCTTGATTGGATCTAGAACCTAAACTCTAAATCATCAAGTTGACATACACATATAGATACACTGATTGCACCACTCCTCTCAAGTATTGGCAATCACAGACACTTCTCCGAGAGTTTTTAGAAGTTTTGATTTTATTATATTATATTTACATACAGAATAATGAATTTTTCTAACTTCTAATCGCACGTGTTCTCTTTTCTCGTAGGTCACTGAACTATTGCTCTCTTGATAGTATGACGTCAATTTAAGAATGTACCATCATAAAACGATGATGCCGCATAGCGGTTTAGCGAACCTGTGCTCAAACAGTACATCTTCGGAAACAAATATTGAACTATACATGGAAATACTTACTTAATTACTTATTGGCTTTTAAGGAACCCGGAGGTTCATTGCCGCCATCACATAAGCCCGCCATTGATCCCTATCCTGAGCAAGATTAATCCAGTCTCTACCATCATATCCCACCTCACTCAAATCCATTTTAATATTATCTTCCTATCTACGTCTCGGCCTCCCCAAAGGTCTTTTTCCCGTCGGCCTCCCAACTAACACTCTATATGCATTTCTGGATTCGGCCATACGTACTACATGCCCTGCCCATCTCAAACGTCTGGATTTTATGTTCCTAATTATGTCAGGTGAAGAATACAATGCGTGCAGCTCTGCGTTGTGTAACTTTCTCCGTTCTCCTGTAACTTCGTCCCTCTTAGCCACAAATATTTTTCTAAGAACCTTATTCTCAAACACTCTTAATCTCTGTTCCTCTCTCAAAGTGAGAGTCCAAGCTTCACAACCATATAGAACAACCGGTAATATAACTGTTTTATAAATTCCAACTTTCAGATTTTTTGACAGCAGACTAGATGACAAAAGCTTCTCAACCGAATAATAACAGGCATTTCCCATATTTATTCTGCGTTTAATTTCCTCCTGTACATGGAAATTTGTATATAAAAATATTTTCTGAAGGAATAGATAAAAGATCCTACTGTTCTCCAACCAGGAGATCAACCGTGAAAGGAATGTGCTTACTATTGTGTCATCTATTGGAGCGAGGTAGATAGACAATGTTACCGTTATAACGTCAGTTTAAAAAACATGCGCTCTCCTGCATATGTTATTTCCTGTATGGAGGGATTAAAGACTAGGAGATTAACCGTGATCTAATTCTGTAACTAGGGAAGTATAAATATGTGTGTATCAGTGTTATAGTTTGTGCTTTGAGAGTTAGCCAATAGAGAAGCGTGTACCCACGTGTTTGACCTTATGGCATCTTATGACATCAACATTCATTTATAGCATAGCCCCGCTGCGTCTCATTCCCCTGAGACTTTCTCGTGGTTGGAGTAAAGTAGACTATATTGTTGATGTATGTCTTTAGAATATTTCTGTAAAATAATCATAGAGATATTTAATTAATTTATTATGTAAATGCTTTACGATTGTAAAAAATATACAAATTTTATGCTATTTTTCCAGGTAATTATTAGTCATTTTAATATTCGGAATAGTGTTTTATAAAGCATAATGTAATAACAATTAATAATAATAATAATAATTTATTTGTTTAATCTGGCAGAGCTAAGGCCAGTAGGCCTTCTCTTCCGCCCAGCCAGACTCTAATTCTAATTGAATACAATTGGTTACATAGTTATTACATTAATATCTAGACCATAAAACAACATGAAAGTAAATAATGAAAGCTGGATAAGTAATGTTAGTGTGACTATAATAAACATTGGTAAGAAATAGTGGTAATAATAATAATAATAATAATAATAATAATAATAATAATAATAATAATAATAATAATGTATATTAAGCATGGAAAGCTCAAAGGTAAAGTTTAGTAGAGCATGAATGACATACGACCTTAATTGAAAGTGATGTGGCTGATTGAAAAAGGAATGGAAAAGGTGCTGTTGTAAGGGATGAGTTAGGTAAAATAGGTTACTTTCAATGTATAAACAGTATAGAGAAGAGTGGATGAACTGTTTGGTAGGTTATGGGCATAATAGTATGAATAATACAAAAAGCACACGTCTATGTTCAGATAAATAATAAATATTGTAATTAAAAAGCAATGGGTAGCTCGTACACAGAAATGTGGTGACGGGCCATAGCCAGTAAGCATGATATAGAAATAAATATATCAATGAATATATGAATATGACTAACTGAAAGAGGGACGCCAGAAGAAACTGTTTTCCTTGCAAGAGAAAATAAAATGAAAATTTAACCTCAAAACTGTGCGCAACTAACTACGTATTAATGTTAACATTATAATTACTTCCTAGAATACTCTACAGTAATTTTAAAGTAATTATAAAAGTTTTAATATCTTTAGCGTGAACTGTTCAAGTGAAATTGTATCTCAGTATAATTATAAAAATGTAGTTCAAAGAAAAATAATGTTGAAAATATAACTTGAAATTCAAAGAGACGGCCGCTGAAATTATGAAATTAAGTATTTTCGCGTTCAAACCTGATTTTGAGCAAAATTAATTGAAAACGTATAAATGACGTTTTGTATCTCCTTAGGTTTAAAATAAGATCGTGTAAGTTTAAAACACGTATAAAGGAAAAACATATGACAGAAATAAATTAGGATGGAAAACATAAATTTCTGCCGGGACTTCAGGAAAAATCAGGCAGGTCTGAGGCTCTTACGGTAGTGGCTAGAAACATTTTTGTTTTATAAATGTAATTTGTACTAAATAAATAAATAAATAAACAAATAAATAAATAAATAAGTAAATAGATAAATAAGTAAATAAATAAATCACTAAATAAATAAATACATAAATAAGTAAATAAGTAAATAAATAAATAAATAAGTAAATAGATAAATAAGTAAATAGATAAATAAAGAGATAAATAAATAGATAAATAAATAAATAAGTAAATAAATAAATAAATAAGTAGATAAATAATTAAATAGATAAATAAATAAATAAATACGTAAATAAGTAAATAACTAAAGAAGTAAACAAATAACAAATAAACAAGTAAACAAAGTGAACAAACAAACAAACAAATAAATAAATCAGTAAGTAAGTAATTAAGTAAGTAAATAAGTAAGTAAGTAAATAAATAAATAAATCAGTAAGTAAGTAATTAAGTAAGTAAGTAAATAAGTAAGCAAGTAAATAAATAAATAAGTAAATAACTAGATAAATAAATATATAAATAAATAAATAAATCGGTAAGTAAGTAAATAAGTAAATTAATTAATTAATAAGTATATAAGTAAATAAATAAATAGATAAATAAATAAATAAATAAATAACTAGATAAACAAATAAATAAATTAATTAATTAATTATCAAATAAATAAGTAAATAAATAAATAGATAAATAAATGAATAAATAAATAAATAAATAAATAAATAAATAAATAAATAAATAAATAAATAAATAAATAAGTGTGAAAAACTTATGCGTGAGAAATGTATAAAAGAAGTTTTGCTGTATTATAATAATTTAAGCTACATCATTGAGCCCAGTTACACAAAAACTACATGTGGAAAACGACTTCAGCATCATCAGGAATATTGAATATCTGTATTTCAGAGAAAATCTTGAAATCTCTTTGTTCTAACATAACAAAACTTTCTCTTTATACTTCTTATAATGAGGAAATAAAAAAGCAGACAAACTGCTGAACGGAATTGAAAGCATATGCCTAAGCTGAGATGCGTCGAGGAATATCTCTTGGGTTTGTTTGCATTTAGAAATGCACTCCGCATATCCAGAGCCGAGAAAATGCAAATTAGAGTTCAGCGAGATGAATCTGTATCGCGTATCAGGCTTCAACTGTCTTCCCGGGGAAATGGCAGCACATGCTGTGAATGCTTAGGAATTCCTGCAGTGATCACGGCATTACACAGTCCATCAATTGCACACCAGGAGGCTTTGTTTGTTCTTAAGCAATGATTTTCAATTACACAAGTTTCCAGAGCACGAATATTCAAGAAAACATAAATGTATTAACGCAGATAAAACATCCGGAGCCTTCTATCTTTTCGACTCTTTACAGTTTTAAAGGCGAAATAAAAGCATGTGTCAAAGATGGTTTATCTAAATTATTATTATTGTTATCCAAATATTGAAACCCTATTTTACCTTTGGTATATTAGGGTTGTAGTTTGTTACATGTGAAATACATTATGTACAGATAATACACAATTTTAAAGAAGTAATAGTAGGCATGAGTCATAGTTACAATATAAATACACTAATTAATAGACAGTAAACAATACTAAATACGTTATGCAATAATTACATTCAGTTAAAACAAAATTAAATAAAATTAGAAATTATAAACGAAGGTGTAGAGAGATTGCAAGAATATTACATAAATTTGCGATTTTATACATAATTTTAAGCAATAGTAAAGAGATAATGCACAAAATTGGCTTAGTTACAAATATTCCATCTCAAATCGACCGAAATATAGAGAAAATTGACCTTGCAATTTTTAAATACAATGAAACTTTTCCTGTCCGTTGACAACTATGATACAATGCTTTGTGCAAAGTTTGAGGCATCAGAACTTAATAGTGTTTACATTAAAAATATTTTAATGTATCGTATTTTCATAAAATTAGCAACATTAAACTATTGTGGCTCCGAAATCCTTTCACCCAAAGATCAAAATCATGGTTCATTTTGATGCTGAGAAATTAAAGTATATATTGACATGTAAACAGTTTTTCTTAATTTTTATGGAAATGGAGAAATTTGGATTTTTCTTCATTAAGACGCCTTTGACCATGAAAAAATATTTTTAAAATATATGGTTAGATTCCGCATTGAAAATACAAATCAACACATATTTTTTACTGGTGCACCGTTGATAAGAAAGTATTGAAAATATCAAATAAAGAAAATAAATAGTACGCGCGTGAACTAACCAGTTGACTGTGAGGCGGGAGCTAGCCGAGACAAGCAAGGCCAGGAGACAAACACGTGATGTTTCGTCTAGTAGCGCATAGCTGGACTAGCTTTATCACAAGTTTTCATAAACACAGGAGTAAAATGACGCCCAACGCTCGGTTATCTTCAGCTCTCGGCCAGTGTGTGCGGTACTGCGCCGTTCAAGTCTAGGCGTGTGAAAATATTTTATTTACACAGGGGACAGAACAACTAGAGGCTTCAGTGACGTCACTATAGAAGAGCCAACACACAGCAAAATTGTTCGTTGTACTACAAACTGAAAACTTTGACCACCTAATTTCACTGATCCAGCTGCGCTCTCATAGCACAATAACTTCTCTTCAGAAAATGTTTTGCAGCAGAATAGTACCGCATACCTTCTAGTGCGGAAGGAGGGGATAGTCGGACCGCTTAAAAGTAACGGTCTCCAAGCTTCTAGATGCTCTGTCCCCAGTGTAATACCCTCGAAACTTATTGTCGAGCCACTAAGCAAACAATGTCGAATCCCTCTTAATAATGCAAGGTTTTTTCTCAATATTTTTACATTTTTACAAATGGGCAAAAAGCCTAAAAGTAAGTAAAATCAGATTATCTCTCTCTCTGTATACAATAAAAATAAGAATTACATCTTAACATAACCTACCAAATGTCAGCTTCAAAATAAGCTCCCGTTCAATGTTCTGCAGTAAATGGTTCCAGAGTTCTGAGCGCTGAAATAGGCTTGTTTTTATAAAATACGCTAAATTTGTCGCTCAATAGTACGAAAGCCGTTTGACTTTCGATAGCATATTTTTGAAAATGAACTGTCCTCAGCACCTTGTATAAACAGGAAAAAATTAGAGTATAAAAATTTCGAGGTTTTTTACTGATCGATTTCATATGCATCCATAGATAGTTGCTAACCACTAGGATCGCTACTATCGCCTCATTATAGACAAAGCGAAATAGTACCGGCACAGTCTATTGTTCCTAGTACCCTCACAACTCAAGCTTCGTGACTGTATATACTAGACTGTGGTAATAGCTTGCAGCAGTACTTCCATTTAGCGGTCGTTACCAAAAAATTCATTTTCGAAAGTGGAGATCCTAGTGGTTGTTATTTGTTGCCATTTTATAATATGGAAATTGGCAATCTGGGTGATCAGAGATGAGACGAAATACAATATATTACCAAGAATGAGAGAGCTTCAAGAAAAAATTATTTTTCTTTGGCACCCACTTCAAAATTAATTAGGGCTACATGTAAAAGTCTTGACCAGGCCTGCAGAACTCGCAAAGTAGGGGAACTATGACGTCTGCCTCACTCCACCTCTATTGGGGATGATCGACTTCCGCCCCGAGAATGAATGTTGATGCAGTCGAGCGTAACTAGAACGCCGTGACCGCATAGGTAGAAAAGGTGGGTGGGGTAAGAAAGGGGAGGAAAGCAGTCGCTCTCAAGAGCTACAGTTCTGCAGGCCTGGTCTTGACCAAGTAAACTCATCGACAAAAAAATTCTCTCTGCACCAAACTAGCTTTCTTTGAGTGTGAATGTTTCTGTGTGTAAATATTTCAATTACGACAGCAAAAATTTTTGCATGACGACTTCTAGTAATAACACAGAGGATACATCAGAAAACAAGGTGAGTAAAGTGGAACAAGAATGGTCTTAAGAGAACGTAACATTTGATGGACCCAAGAAAGAAGTCAATGTCTATTATAAATTATGAACAACTCCAATATTTCCATTGCTTCAAAATACTCGCACGCATGTACAGTCTTAGAAAAAGAGGACGAGCGACTTGGTCCACAAGAGAGCGACTAGTTGAGGTAATGAATTAGTTTTGTTTTGTTTCTTTGTATGTCTGATCATGCGCACTGCCTCCTTTCTGGGATTTACTACGTATCTGTGCGACAAAACGTTTTTCTAAGACTGTATCTACATACTTACAAAGTGATTATTATACAACCGAACTCCATAGATACAAATTAGGAACTGTAACACGAATTCGTTTCAAACCACTTTCAAAATTAAGAGTATCTGTCATCATACATACATTATCAACAGATGATAATAGCAGTCCGCCAACAATACTGTCGTATTCCATTGAAGAATGTGTTTTTATTATGTCTTCTTATTGAGTCACAGGATATTACCTTGAAATCCAACGACAGAACCACCGAGGTTTTCCCCAACCGTACGGTGAATGCCAGGTAATATATGGCGAATTCTCGGGCTCATCTCTCTATCACCAATCTCAACGACGCTATATAACCTAGTAATTGATACAGCGTCGTTAAATAACCAACTCCAACGACAGTTCAGGAAGAAGTGTGAATGGCGGCAATATAAAATACACGAATCTGAATTAAGTTATACCCAGTGAACGTGGGATTACGTTGCGCTGTATCTGGTTTACGGATTTTCGGTTCAAGTTCTGTTTTTTCAGGATAGGGTAGACATTGATGTATACAAGAGGATATTCACAGAATTTGAGAAAATTGATGACGTGAATCTAACGCAAGGATATTTTCAACATTATGATCAACAATATTATATTCGAGAAAATACGGTATAGCCTACATTTTCAAGACTGAAAATTATGAAGACACTTAGTTGTCACTTATTATAGCCATGTACTTCGACGTATAATCTAGAAGGAGTTTATTCGAAGAATGTTAATGGTACATTATGCAACCAGCCTATAATGGTAGTAATTAAGACGCGAGTATGTTTGTTTATGAAACGAGCGCAAGCGAGTTTCATCATTTTCATACGAGCGTCTTAATTACCATTATAGGCAAGTTTCATACGACTTTTTATGCTCGACCATATTTCTAACTTGAAATTATTCAAAAGTATTCATGTTATGGTTATGTAAGTGAGTAGCGAACTGACCTGAATTGTGAGATGTGCGCAGACGCGAAAGTATTAATTTTTTCCGAGGCCGAATGTCATTGACCTTGATATAACGTAGAGAATAAGATGAACATTAGGCTTGATATAACCTGGAAATTGATTTAGAATTGAAAAACGAGATGACAAATTGAATTTATTTGAATATTATTTACAATTAACGCTAATTATTATAGTAACAGAACATAACCTTCTCCGACAGTATTGGATTTCCAGCCTCCGTGACTTTTCGCTAATTGCCTTTCGATTGCATATCCGAGAATAATCGATACTTGCGGTTTTATAATGGTACAAAGGTGATTTGTCATTGGCTGAACACCTGAACTTTAATGAATAGGTGTACTTTAATGAGGTGCATTAAAGGGCTGCTACCAGGTGTATAATTACTACATTTCGGCACGGTCGAGCTTAAAAAAATTAACTGGGCTTAAACGTGATTCGTTATCTTAAAAATCTTGTAATATTACGCAATGAATTCCATACAATTTACACCTCGCTGAATAATCGGATATCCATTTCAGAACACTTTATAATTCGACAATGAAGTCCAACTGGTCTATAGCCATTTAACTTGTATAGTTTTCTAAAGTAACTGGGAAAAATTACATACCTAGAATTGATGGTTTGTAATATTAGACTATCTTTCCAAATACACGAGAATGTACCATGATTTACCGTTACCACCTCTTCTCTGCTTAAGACTTCGAAGAAATTCTCTCTGAAAGTATGTGAGTGTTGAACACACCATTTTTCGATTCGCAATATTACTTGCACTATTCACACAGGCGTTATTATCAAGAACTGATATTTGTCAGGCGTTTATATACTGCAATCTCTCCATCTAGAAATATGTTCGGATCACACACTGCTGTTGGGTTTATCTATTAATCACTCCAGCAGAGCGATTTCCAACATGAAATTACACTCCAGTAATTACAGGTTGCCTGTAAATTAATCAACTAGTTAACAACTTGTAAAGTCTCAATAATTTCTGTTCAACGAGATAATCTTTCGGCTAATTTGCAAGAGATACAGTCCTTACTACTAAAGCATGGCCCCAAGCAGAACAAGAGGGATTCTGGATTCTCTTTGCCAAGCTGTCAGATTTAGGCAACGGTCCATTTGGTCCTTCACGTATTCAAAAGTACGTGAGTGTTAAACCGATATTGGGTATTTACAACTAGTAACAATCCCAAATCATGTGGTCTATTCATGCAGAATACTTTTTTTTTTTTTGTGGACAGGGTACGTGGATTCCCTCCTACTTAATAAAACAACCTCATATCCGTCACCAACTCACTTACTTACTTAAAAACGGCTTTTAGAGAATCCGTAGGTTCATTATCGTCCTCACATAAGCCCGTCATCGCCCTCTATCCTGAGCAAGATTAATTCAGTCCCTAGCATCATATCCCATCTCCCTCAAATCCATTTTAACAGTATCCTCTCATCTACGTTTCAGCCTCCCCAAAGATCTTTTTCCTTCCGGCCTCCCAACTAACACTCTACATGCATTTCTGGATTCACCCATACGTGCTACGTCTAGATTTAATGTTCCTAAAATGTCAGATGGATACAATGCGTGCAGTTCTGCGTTGTGTAACTTTCTCCATTCTCCTCTAACTTCATTCCTCTTAGCCAAAAATATTTTCCTAAAAACCTTACTCTCGAACATCTTTAATCTCTGTCCTTCTCTCAAAGTGAGAGTCCAAGTTACACAACCATACAGAACAACCGGTAATATAACTGTTTTATAAATGATAAATTTCAGTTTTTTTTAAAGCAGACTAAATGACAAAAGCTTCTCAACCGAATAATAACAGGCATTTTCCATATTTATTCTGCGTATAATTTTCTCCCGAGTGTCATTTATATTTGTTAATGTTGCTCCAAGATGAATTTAATTAATGAAATAAATTTCTGTTAGTTTGAAAGGTAGCCTACTGTTTCTACAAAATTAAAAAAAAAATGTTATTTTAGTAATTTTTAATATCTTTAGAGTGTTAAATATGGGCGAAATTGCTCGTTTTTTAAGAAATAGTGACTGAAATTAAACCATTTAATCACCGAAATCAAAGTAAAATAATCACCATAAAGTAACAACCCTAGTTTTTTTCTTTATTTTTACATCGTTATTTAGCGACGCTGCATCAGCTACTAGGTTATTTATCGTCGATGAGATTGGTCATAGTGAAATGGTAATGGCGAGATGAAGCCGAGGATTCACTATAGATTTCCTGGCATTCATCTTACGGTTAGGGAAAACCTCGGAAAAAACCAACCAGGTAATCAGCTCAAGCTGGAATCGAACCCGCGCCCGAGCTCAAATCTGGATCGGCAGATAAGTGCCTTAGCCCACTGAGCTATGCCTGCGGCTATCCCTAGTGAATAATAATAATAATAATAATAATAATAATAATAATAATAATAATAATAATAATAATAATAATAATAAGCTAATGCTTTTGCAATTCACTGCGGGCAAAAGCAAGGAGATGCACTATCACCTTTACTTTTAACTTCGCTCTAGACTACGCCATTAGGAAAGTTCCGCATAACAGAGAGGGTTTGGAATTGAACGGGTTACATCAGCTTCTTGTCTGTGCGGATGACGTGAATAGGTTAGGAGAAAATCCATAAACGATTCGGGAAAAACACGGAAATTTTACTTGAAGCAAGTAAAGAGATAGGTTTGGAAGTAAATCCCGAAAACACAAAGTATATGATTATGTCTCGTGACCAGAATATTGTACGAAATGGAAGCATAAAAATTGGAGATTTATCCTTCGAAGAGGTGGAAAAATTCAAATATCTTGGAGCAACAGTAACAAATATAAATGACACTCGGAAGGAAATTAAACGCAGAATAAATATGGGAAATGCCTGTTGTTATTCGGTTGAGAAGCTTTTATCATCCAGTCTGCCCTCAAAAAAGCTGAAAGTTAGAATTTATAAAACAGTTATATTACCGGTTGTCCTGTAAGGTTGTAAAACTTGAACTCTCATTTTGAGAGAGGAACAGAGGCTAAGGGTGTTTGAAAATAAGTTGCTTAGAAAAATATTTGAAGCTAAGAGGGATGAAGTTACAGGAGAATGGAGAAATTTACACAACGCAGAACTGCACGCATTGTATTCTTCACCTGACATAATTAGGAACATTAAATCCAGACGTTTGAGATGGACAGGGCATGTAGCACGTATGGACGAATCCAGAAATGCATATAGAGTGTTAAATGGGAGACCGGAGGAAAAAAGACCTTTGGGGAGGCCGAGACGTAGATGGGAGGATAATATTAAAGTGGATTTGACGGAAGTGGGATATGATGATAGAGACTGGATTAATGTTGCTCAGGATAGGGACCGATGGTGGGCTTATGTGAGGGCGGTAATGAACCAGCGGATTCCTTAATAGCCATTTGTAAGTAGTAGTAATACTTACTGGCTTTTAAGGAAACCGGAGGTTCATTGCCGCCCTCACATAAGCCCGCCATTGGTCCCTATCCTGAGCAAAATTAATCCATTCTCTATCATCATATCCCACCTCCCTCAAATCCATTTTAATATTATCTTCCCATCTACGTCTCGGCCTCCCTAAAGGTCTTTTTCCCTCCAGACTCCCAACTAACACTCTATATGCATTTCTGGATTCGCCCATACGTGCTACATGCCCTGCCTATCTCAAAGGTCTGGATTTAATGTTCCTAATTATATCATATGAAGAATACAATGCGTGCAGTTCTGTGTTGTGTAACTTTCTCCATTCTCCTGTAACGTCATCCCTCTTAGCCCCAAATATTTTCCTAAGCACCTTATTCTCAAACAACATTAACCTATGTTCCTCTCTCAATGTGAGAGTCCAAGTTTCACAATCATAAAGAACAACCGGTAATATAACAGTTTTATAAATTTTAACTTTCAGATTCTTTGACAGCAGACTAGATGATAAAAGCTTCTCAACCGAATAATAACACGCATTTCCCATATTTATTCTGCGTTTAATTTCCTCCCGAGTGTCATTTATATTTGTTACTGTTGCTCCAAGATATTTGAATTTTTCCACCCCTTCGAAGAATAAATCTCCAATTTTTATATTTCCTTTTCGTACAATATTCTGGTCACGAGACATAATCATATACTTTGTGTTTTCGGGATTTACTTCCAAACCGATCGCTTTACTTGGTTGAAGTAAAATTTCCGTGTTTTCCCTAATCGTTTGTGGATTTTCTCCTAACATATTCACGTCATCCGCATACTCAGGGTTTAAAAGCCAGTAATAATAATAATAATAATAATAATAATAATAATAATAATAATAATAATAATAAACTGACATTACATTTTTGTATTTCAGTTCAGTTCAGTTGTTTATAACAATTAGTTTATTGTTTAAAATGAGAAAATGGTTGACGTAAAATCAGGGGAAAATGAAGTAAGTCTATTTTCTAACTTTACATTCTGTCACACACGAATCTCATGTTGGATGAGGGTTCCGCATAAAGAACACGAAGACCGCGGCAGTCAAATCAGTTGAAAAGTCATCGGGGTGAGATGCTGACGCTGCGAACTACTGCCAGTAATTTTCTTGGTCAGTGGCTAAGTGAAAAGGACGAAGGCAAGTATCAACAAGAGAAGCGGGCGCTGCAGATAAGAGCGGCAGGAAATGAGGGACGGCCTTACAACAGGCTTCCAAATAAAGTGGCAACTGCCGAGGTCAGCGTGAAATATGAGGCGCGCTATCGGGGCTCACGGCCCGGGGGAATGCCGGCCGATAACACCTTCAAGCCGTGTCACTTTCTGGAATATTCTGCCCCGCAAAGACGCCTAATGTGCTGTAAGCTGCTACCCAGCCACAAAGGATTTCAAAACAAGCAGCCCAGAGTTGCACTCACAGGAGGTTCGTGAACTGTGATAGATCACGATAGTTAGGCTACATTCACAGTAAACTGAAACAAGTACAGATTTAAAAATTGACGTAAGCAATAGCGTAAGCAAGAAAACTTCCGTATCGAGAATGAGCAACGCGTACCGGCTATTCCATCTCAAATCGACCGAAATATAGGCGAGAAAATTGACCTTGCAATTTTAAATACAATGAAACTTTCTCTGTCCGTTGACAACTGTGATACAATGCTTTGTGCAAAGTTTGAGGCATCGGAACTTCATAGTGTTTAAATTAAAAATATTTAAATTTATCGTATTTTCATAAAATTAGCAACTTTAAACTGTTGTGGCTCCGAAACCCTTTCACCCAATCATCAAAATCATAGTTTATTTTGATGCTGAGAAATTATAGTTTATATAAACGAAATGGAAATATAAAAATTGGAAATTTATCTTTTGAAGAGGTGCAGAAGTTCAAATATCTTGGAGCAACAGTAACAAATATAAATATACTCGGGAGGATATGAAACACAGAATAAATATGGGAAATGCCTGTTATTATTCGGTTGAGAAACTTTTATCATCCAGTCTGCTATCGAAAAATCTGAAAGTTAGAATTTATAAAACAGTTATATTACCGGTTGTTCTGTATGGTTGTGAAACTTGGACTCTCACTTTGAGAGAAGAACAGAGATTAAGGGTGTTTGAGAATAAGGTGCTTAGGAAAATATTTGGGGCTAAGAGGGATGAAGTTACAGGAGAATGGAGAAAGTTACACAACGCAGAACTGCACGCATTGTATTCTTCACCTGACATAATTAGGAACATTAAATCGAGACGTTTGAGATGGGCAGGGCATGTAGCACGTATGGGCGAATCCAGAAATGCATATAGAGTGTTAGTTGGGAGGCCGGAGGGAAAAAGACCTTTAGGGAGGCCGAGACGTAGATGGGAAGATAATATTAAAATGGATCTGAGGGAGGTGGGATATGATGTTAGAGAATGGATTAATTTTGCTCATGATAAGAACAAATGGCGGGCTTATATGAGGGCGGCAATGAACCTCCGGGTTCCTTAAAAGCCAGTAAGTAAGTAAATAGTAAGGAAGTAAGTAAGTAAGTATTGATATGTAAACAGTTTTTCTTACTTCTTATGGAAATGGAGAAATTTAGATTTTTCTTCAATAAGACGCCTTTGACCACGAAAAAAATATTTTTAAAATATATGGTTAGATTCCGCATTGAAAGTACAAATAAACACATATTTTTTACTGGTGCACCGTTGATAAGAAAGTATTGAAAATATCAAATAAAGAAAATAAATAGTACGCGCGTGAAGTAACCAGCTGACTGTGAGGCGGGAGCTAGCCGAGACAAGCAAGGCCAAGAGATAAACACGTGATGTTTCGTCTAGCTGGGCTAGCTTTATCACAGGTTTTCATAAACACAGGAGTAAAATGACGCCCAACGCTCGCTTATCTTCAGCTCTCGGCCAGTGCGTGCAGTACCTCGCCGTTCAAGTCCAGGCGTGTGAAAATAATTTATTTAATACCCTCGAAACGTATTGTCGTACCACTAAGCAAACAATGCCGAATCCCTCTTAATAATGCAAGGTTTTCTTCTCAATACTTTTTACATTTTTACAAATGGGCAAAAAAGCCTAAAAGTAAGTAAAATTAGATTATCTGTCTCTCTGTATACAATAAAAATAAGGATTACTTCTTAACATAACCTACCAAATGTCAGCTTCAAAATGAGCTCCCGTTCAATGTTCTGCAGTAAATGGTTCCAGAGTTCTAAGCGCTGAAAGAGGCTTGTTTTTATAAAATACGCTAAATTTGTTGCTCAATAGTACGAAAACCTTTTGACTTTCGATAGTATATTTTTGAAAATGCACTGTCCTCAGCATCTTGTATACATAGGGAAAAAATTAGAGTATTAAAAATGAGAGGTTTTTTACTGGTCGATTTCATATGGAATAGCGCATATGTAAGAAAAATAAGCTGAATATGTACGAAAATATGTAAAATCATGAAAATATTTAATATCAATATCTGGCAGGTGGAGATAGTTAAGACTCTCCAGTTGTGATTTCATAGAGCACCCGACTTTTTTTACCGCACACTTAACACATTAGTATTTTTCCATCTGTAGTGAAAGCTTCGTCCATCGCAATCCAGGATTTTATTTTTGTCGTTAAGATTGAAGATACAGGGGCCATTTTAGTTAGTTAAAAGCAATAGATACACTCACTTGCACTTTATACTGTAAGTACTAAAATTAGAGAACTGAGTGAAATGAATGACACAACAGTACTGCAAGCACTGTTTCGCTTTACTGGATTAGGAGAAAATAAGAGGAGATGTGGGACACATGCATATTAGCTGCTCCCTGTAAGAAACAAAGTACCTGCTAAAACCTCAAACTATAGGCATTTACAAACTGTTGTTTGAAAAGTAACATTCCTGTCTCATTCAGAAGAGTAGGATTATTCCAGCCGAGAACCATACTTTCTAATTGCTCGGGAAATGCCATTTCCTTATAGGTCTAAGGTCTACTAAATTTAAAGTAAAGAGATCAAGCAATAACCTGAAAAGATATTTATTTTAATCTCTCAACATATTTCCAGTTTGTTCCTTTACTTCAGCGTCTTTTCAAAAGTCGGCTACTTTATCGCGGTTCATGCCAGATTTGACACGGGTTTTCCCTGAAAGGATTAGGAAGACGGTGGGTAAGGTTGTATATTGCATGGGAACGGCTTGTTAAGACGTGTGCAGAATAATTATAGTTCGAGACATATCATGTCGTCCTCGTCCCACTATGCCGCATGAAGAAAACTCTACTATCTGAGTGATTTTTACAATGCAAGGTAGGTATGAGAAAGCTTGCCTTTTGTTCACTCATTTACAGTGGTTGGTATGGAGTGAGTGCCTCTATTACTTCCTGGAACTAAGAATATTATACAATATATCAAAATTGAAATATACCGTCTATACTTATCTAGTTTTTAATATTATTGATTATAATTTAAACTACATAAGTATAGACGGTATATTTCAATTTTAATATTGTATTACAACTTGCTTATCGGATAAACCATACAACATGAAGTTAAGAATATTATGTTTCGTCCCGAAATATATCCTTTCTTGGGTAGGTCAAGAGGCTTTTTAAATCTGTGTATTTCAAATTGTAAACTTTCCCAGCAGAAGATTTTTTTTTTCTTTTAGAGAAGTAAAAATGAATAAAACCCCCAAATATGTAGATTTATGTAATACCAAGCCATAATATGTAATGTGGGGTAAATGTGTAAAAATATGTAGTATCAAATTTTAATATATTAACGGTAATTACAAGATTCGCAAAGATTTATTTATATACGGTTAGGTTGAAAGGAATATAATATGTAATTAAATAAAAATTCGGTCCCTAGAAATAACACAGGCCTACGATGGGGGGAAAAAAAGTTAGCTCTTCTTTTGTGTGTGGAAGTCAAAAATTACATCGAAACCCGACAATCTAATTGTTCGAATAACAGTGTTCATTCTCAAATATGAATCAAAATTACGTTGAAATGTATTGTTCTTGTTATTTAAATGCAGAGGCCTACATTCAACACTCCCACCAATAAGTCGTAAAGCACACACACAGTTGAGTACTGTACATCAACAACAGATCATGACGTTGTTTTAAACAACGGACATTTCAAAACGATGACTCGAATTTAAAACTATTATGCGAAGTATTAATCATATCATCTTTGGAACTAGACAGTATGTTAAGTCTGACAACTTACCGCGATGCTATGGTAATAGTTCACACGCAATTCAATGATGTGGACAGAATCGATAACAACGAGAGTTCGACACTGTCACAGAAGATGGCGTTAGTGGGCTCACTTCTTGACAATAAGCTGTCATGATTACATTTTATTGTACGATTCTGGTGTACACATACGCTGCAACTAATGCAGTGATGTATGCCACTCAATCTCACGATATCTTTCACTGTTCCTCCTCCTCCTTCTGGAGCATTTTCACCTGTCTCTTCTTCACCTCTACCTTCTTCACTTCTTATTCTTCACCGTTATGGCCTCCGTCTCTTTCTTCACATCCCTGTCTTCTTCTTCTTCTTCTTCTCTTCCTCCCTTTCCTATTTCCTTTTTTTTTTCTTTAATTTATTTATTGTCGCTTTAACTCATAACAAAAGTCATATCGCGACACAAACTTATTTTAACAATAACATAACATTTAAGAAGTTAATTAATTACAGTAAACATTACAAAACCTATTTCTTATCTTTATTAATCTTTCTTATTTTTACAACTTCCTATTCTTCCCTCAATCCACTTCCTCCATAGACACTTAGATGCGATTATTAATGACGTCACCCCAAGGACAAGAAGTGCGAGGATGTAGAAAAGTGGAGTCTTCCATGATGTCAGCTGTGGAGGCCTTCAGCGTATTCTAAATCTCACCGGACCGGTGGACATCGATGACGTCACGCTGAGCGAAATAGGAACAAAACTGCCGAAAGGCTGGATGGCTATCATGGCGCCAGTAAAAGTTCTTGTATATGCTATGCTAGCAACATTTTGCTAAATTTCCATACTGTCATCTCGCTCAAAGGAAAGAGAGCATAAACAATTTATTTCTTGAATCAGTAGTAATAACTGGTCCGCTGACATGTTCGTTCATAAGCCATTAACAAATTGTTTTTACGTTGTACAAACAATACAGCTGAACACACCGCCATGACACAACAGTGCATGCTGTCATTCGCCTGCTAATTCCCGCCCAAACAAGAACCAGTCAGATTCACTGATGGCAGCTGAGGGATATTGCCATCTTTTATTTCTGTCGACTATATTCATGTTTTATTGAATATCACTGGCTTCTGTCTGATTGTCAATATTTATATTAAACGCGTTTTTTCTCTCTCTTTTTTTTTCTCGTGTATAATTTATTGGTTTGAATTAAGTTACTTACTGTATTTAGTAAACTGCCCTTTTAAATTTTATGTTATATTATTGGCTAAAACCACACCGTACACGAGCCTGGCTCTTACGGCAGCGGCTAGAAACATTTATGTTTTACAATTTTAATTTTTACTCGCTAGCTAACTAGTTAAAGAAAAATATGGGGGTCAAAGCAAGAGAAACGTCGACAAAGAATGGAAATTACTTTTAAAAGTGGTCGCTACTCAAAATCTTTAAGCTTACTTCTTTCCGAGTTATAGTGTGTTAAACAAAGGAGCGTTTTTGCTTGGCGGAGTACTCACGAATCAACTTTTTTTTTTTTTTTTTTTATATTGGAATCTCAAGGAAAAATTCTTTCCTGAGCCTTCTTCTTCTTCTTCGGCCGGAATGATTTATCCGTCTTGAGATCTTCTAAGTAGATATCATCCACAGTGGTAAATCTCAAACGAGATGGCATGTTTCAACACTGAACTAGGCCTACGGTAAACTTCGTTCACGTCCACGTTACCAGTCTAGAGATAGCCGGTACGTTATTGAAATAACGTGAGGTGAATGGCTCTGATTGGCTCTTTCATCAATGACGTCAACATAGCGTTAACTGTTTAGCGTACGGAAAGAGTACGAAAACCCTAGATCATATATAAGGGAGAGTCGGGTAGTATCGGACATCGGGTATACTGTATTTTTTTTTTTTTTTTTCATGGAGTGCAGTTTCATAGAAAGGACTTTGCCGACAGACCTTCTACTGCCTCCTACTAATTGGTTGTCATAAATAAATGTCTTCCTTACGGTGACGGAAATCTTGTCTTCTCCTCTCAGTAACCAATCACAACCCTCGTTCAGAAGAATTGACAGACTCCCGTCAAATCCACGTGGAGGCAGACTTGCCGCGTCTTTTCCGAATTCCAAGAATGCCGTCGAGGGTCACCAGGATTGCGGCAACTGTGCAATGTTGGGACGAGGGGACAGGATGTAATTGTCAGAGGTGTTTATGTAGGAAGTCATAAATATGTAAGTGGGTGTTCAAAGGAATCACCGAACTGCACTCCTTGAAATAAAATAAGGTATAATATTGGACAGTGAGTTTCTTTCATCTACCACACGATGATAGTACCTGATTGACATAGTTACGTTTCTGTGATGTCGCATAGAGAAACGTAACCATGTCATTCAGGTACTACCATATGGTGGTAGATGAAAGAAACGCACTGTCCGATATTACCCGATGTCCGATACTACCCGACTCTCCCCTATACTCAGATTGCTCTGCCTTATAGGCTTTGTTGGTAACAACTTTTGTCAGGTTTACTATGCTGCCATCTAGTTGTTACATAAGGAGTCACGTCATAACTCCCATTTGAATTGCATTAGCGACTGTACTGCCATCTCGTGTTCGTTTATTTGGACGGGTGGCGATCCTGGCGGTTGTTCTCTTCAAAGTGCTACCGATTTTAACATAGGGATAAGCTTTCTGTTATATAATGATCTAGTGAAAACTCTCTACTGTCTTTTGGGCCACCTTGTATTGAAATTACAAAATTGCAACGCTGTTTATACGAATGTTACTGTATATGGAGCACGTACACGCACTTACATATATAGTAATTACTCAGAGTCTGGGTAAACCTAGCTACCCTGGCATTAGGAGCTCCCCACGCAATTACTCAAATTATCCCGATCTACTTTCTTCTTCTCTGTTAATTACAATGGAAGAATATGCGGCAAGCTGTCTGCCGGGATATACGCTACAAATAGTTGCACAAACGATTTAATTGCTGTACTTAGTACAGCTCTCATTTCCTAGAAGATAATCAATGCGTCACGGGAACAATTTTCATGTCCACTTTAATAACGACCCTTGTCATGACAGTCATCAACCGCTTTCATCTAATGTGGTTATCTGGCGCATGTCACAGGCGTGCAGACATGCTACTAGTAGACCTCTACACGTTATCTTCCGAAAGCACGTTGCAATGTAATCAGCTATCATTAGGCTTGCCAACTTTCGTAAGTAAAAATTAGGGACAGAAACATTAGTGACAATTTTAATGCAGCGATTATTTCCATCTATCAATCCACATATTCAACAGTAGTACTTTTATACCATATATATATGTACATATATATATATATATATATATATATATATATATACACCCCATTTTATATGTAAAAACATTCCAAAAGCTTACCAAAATGACTACAAAACAAGTTGAAAAATAGTATAAATTTGTGGTAAAATGAATGTTAACTCGTTGGAAACTAGGGACCCATCATTCTGATGTAATTAATAACCTAATATAAACTAACCTCACTTAACGTATGCAGCACTAACCTAACTAACATAACCTTACTTACAAATGGCTTTTAAGGAACCCGCAGGTTCATTGCCACCCTTACATAAGCCCGCCATCGGTCCCTATTCTGTGGAAGATTAATCCAGTCTTCTCTATCATCATGTCCCACCTTCCTCAAATTCATTTTAATATTATCCTCCCATCTACGTCTCGGCCTCCCCGAAGATGTTTTTCCCTTCGGCCTCCCAACTAACATTCTATATGCATTCCTGGATTCGCCCATACGTGCTACATGTAACTAACCTAACCTATCTACACAAAAGAATCCAGCCACTCTTCTTGGATAACACAGAACATGTATGTATGTATGTATGTATGTATGTATGTATGTATGTATGTATGTATGTATGTATGTATGTATGTATGTATGTATGTATGTATGTATGTATGTATGTATGTATGTATGTATGTATGTATGTATGTATGTATGTATGTATATGTGTATGTATGTATGTATGTATGTATGTATGTATGTATGTATGTATATGTGTATGTATGTATGTATGTATGTATGTATATGTGTATGTATGTATGTATTTATATGTGTATGTATGTATATGTGTATGTATGTATGTATGTATGTATGTATATGTGTATGTATGTATTATAAACTGCCAAAACGACTAGTAGTAGAGCGTAAATTAATGAAGAAAAAGTCTCATGTTTTTCTGTAACTGTCATGGTTTTACCAGAAGAAAAAATTGTTTTGTGAGTCTGACGTTTTTAAAAAAGATGATATACAGTCATTATTTAGGCTATTTTTCCTGATACGTACGCTCAATCAGTCGTTTGTTACTCCGTTGTGTATTGGTGCAAGATCATTCGCAATAACCAGGGCCGGGTATTTATGGAGATCGCGAAAATCACGACATAATAGATATACAATAGATTTTTACTAATCTTCACGAATTAAGTGATTCTGATTAATAATATGCGGATAAAACAATCGCGATAATTCGCGAAATAGAGTTCTAATAGCGAAATGTGAATACATTCGCGAATTATTACTATTGCGTCGTTTTATAGCGAATTTCATATTCTGAGTTTTTCTTCGGATTTTTTTTTTTTGACTTGAATTTGTTACAGTCTATATCCAAGTAGACTAAATTACATGGTATTTCAGGTGTTCTGATTACATTAGTGAACTCAAAAGACGGAGACTTCAATGTTTCACTAATAATTTGAAAGTGTTTTTTTCGTTTTTAATGAATGTGTGTTAAATACAGTCTCAATCCAACAAATATTGTCTATTGGCCATACCGCACCTTTACCAGAGTCCAACGAACCTTTAATGTTAATTATTTGGAAAGTAATATTCATACCGAGTTAATACTCCAATTCAAAAATTGTTGTATTTTCCAAAATTTTCATTAATCTCCGCCATAAGTACAAATCAATCTCCAACAATCTCCGCCTGTATCAATATTAAAAAAAATACAAATCATAAAATTAATCTCCATAAAAACCTGCCCGTGACAATAACATTTACGTTCAGTTCAAAGGTAAAGAAATAATTGAACTATTATAAATCTTAAAAACATAGTATACCACAAATTAAAAATAAAATAATAAGATATTATTAAATTTCACTAGATATGTTGTTCAGTAGACCGATTATGTAATACCTATATAATTTTGGCAGTTTATATATTTTATACCCTATAAATATACACACCTACAGAGACATCAACACAGACATGGAAATACTGCACATCCAACCAAAAAGCCAGAAATTCAACACACTAGAACAATACGAAATATACAGACACACGAAAACACAACCGAACAATATTCTCAACACACAACTCAATTTCAAAACACATACACTCTTTGACTCTACACTACGAACGCACCCACACAGGAAACAAGAGGCGCCAAGACCAACAACGACCAGTTCCGAAGATGCCCGAAAAATAGGTCGAAACATGTTAACAAGGTACGTTAATAATATTTAACACAAGAAAGTTATTATCATACATATTCCGAAGTGATACAGTGTTAAAAGTTGTGTAATCAAGATGTATAAATATACATTTATTTATTGGCTTCTTTTTGCATTTTTGCATTTTTTTTTGTATTTGTAATTTTATTTCTATTCCTTACTCTCTGCATTTGTTTTTTGTATATGCCAATTTGTATTCTGGTGGTGTGGTACAGAAGTCCTGATGACGTCAACTCCGCCAGATTAAATAAATAAACGAACAAAATAAATACAATAATTGATTAGGAATGTGTATAAATATTTTGTGGTGTTTCATTAGTAGAATATAATTCAAAATTATAATTACCAGCAATTTTACGATAATTTCACGTTCTCGTCGATATACTTGTCCACGCTGCGCTGTCGTTCCTACCAGAACGGTTGCTGGTACGGTTCTATTTTAATACTCATTGTACAATATTAATAGAAGGCCGCATGTAGTCCACCCTCGCAAACTTCTGCCTTTTCATCTGTCCGCATATTATATTCCTATGAATGTGCACGCGTGGGGTGTAATCGGCACTTCCGTGTGGTAATAAAGGATGCTCTTTTCATACTGCTCGCGGTAATGTTCAATTGCTAGTACACGGTCAAGTGTCTCTCGTATTTTAGTTTTTGGCTCAAAAGAGCTCTCTAGTCCAAGAGTTGTTATCGTTCGAGAGGACTGTCGTTGAAAAGGCTTTAAAAGCTTTGTGGTAACTGACTGCACATCATGTTTAGAAAGCCCACATAATACTGCTACTCAACTACAAATTATAAGATACGCTTATAATCAGCTGTAAAATATCACGTGAAAGGATCCTTTTGAGAGATGAATCAGGGAGGAGAGTTGAACATAAAAGTCTAATATCATTGAGGTCATCTGTAAACGGTTTTTGAGATATTCATACAAATAAAATCGAATAAATGGCAACATTGCAGGTTCAGGTAAGAGTAGCGGTTGAGTCGCGAAAGAGCGTATTCCAAATCTCAGCGCTGAGCAATCCGATGGCATCACGGTGTTCCGAATTTCACCGATGATGTCACTGATGCTCCACCGGTGTCATCAGCTTGCGGAGGTGGTGGCAGTCTCCATCAGCCGCCATCAGTGAATCTGATTGGTTCTTGTATAGAGCGGGAATTAGCAGACGAATGACATCGTGCACTGTTGTGTCATGGCGGTGTGTTCTTCAGTATTGTTTGTAATGAGCACAACGTAAAAACAATATGTTAATGGCTTATGAGCGAACATGTCAACGGACCAGTTATTACTACCGGTCCAAGAAATAAATTGTTTATGCTCTCTTTTCTTTGAACGAGATGGCAGTACGGATATTTCGCAAAATTTTGCTAGCGTAGCACAGACAATGAGCTCTATTCTAAACTGGAGGCACCACCGCAATGCTCTTTCCTGTCTGAAAACGTGACTGTAGACGCCATGTTGGTGAGGATATTGTTCTCTCTTTCTAGCTAATGTGTTTCAATGAGCGTATTCCGAATCTCACCGGTCCGGTGGCTTGAATGACGTCACGTTGCAGCGAAATAAGGAACAAAACTGCTGAAAGGATCGATGGCTGTCATGGCGACTGTACAAATTGTTGTCTGTGCTACGCTAGCAAAATTTTGCGAAATTTTCGTACTCCCATCTCGTTCAAAGAAAAGATAGCATAAACAATTTATTTCTTGAACCGGTAGTAATAACGGGTCCGTTGACATGTTCGATCATAAGCCATTAACACATTGTTTTTACGTTGTGCTCATTACAAACAATACAGCAGAACTAAAGCAGAACACACCGCCATGACACAACAGTGCACGATGTTATTCGTCTGCTAATTCCCGCCCTATACAAGAACCAATCAGATTCACTGATGGCGGCTGATGGAGACTGCCACCATCTCCGCAAGTTGATGGCACCGGTGCGACACCGATGGAGCATCAATGACGTCATCGGTGGAATTCGGAACACCGTGATGCCATCGGATTGCTCACCGGTGAGATTCGGAATACGCTCAATGAGTCTTTCGTGAGGTTGATGTCACACATGCGCAGTAAGCAATAAGAATTCCGTTATTGTGTACGATTGCATTCACTGCAAGAGAGACAAGGACAACACTATATTAGAAAGAGATAGCAATACGCTCAGGCGCTCAGAATTCGCGTCACGCTTTTAAAACATTGAGTTGTGCCTCCAATGTAGTATAGAGCTCACTGAGCACAGACAACTTATACAGCCGCCATGAAAGCCATCGAACCTTCCAGCAGTTTTGTTCCTATTTCGCTGCAGCGTGACGTCATTGTTGTCCACCGGTCCGGTGAGATTCGGAATACGCTGAAATTGTGTATGAACTGCATGAAAGGTTCAGTAATCTAACGCGTCATAGAGGGACATTGGTGGCCGTGCATTTCCTCCTTCGAGCACTAGAGGAGAAGATGGTAATATGGGACAGTCTTTTTCTACAATCTCTAATTTGAAAACAACGAAGTTAAAAATGTGTTTTGAGGTGATATCTTATAGGAATATCATTTCTCCTTATGTGTGCAAACTTATAACATGATTACACCAAAGGTTCAGGTGTTATGTTTCAGAAAATGCTCATGCCGCATAATTGGACTTCCACAAAATAAGGTTGCAATATGGGACAGAAAAACTGCCTACGTAAATTCTAAAAAGTAAGCCTAGAATCGCACACAATGTTTAAGACAAGAACACTGGTAACACATTAGACACAGAATTCATATGAAAGTCAATGTCTTGATAGTTATATAAAAAAATATGAAGTTTTCCATTTTCCACAGGTGAATGCCCTAGTTTTGTCCTCAGCACCTTTCATGCACGTTTATCAGTACCTTACACACAAATTAGAAGTTTGTACTTTTGTCCTGAACATCTATTTTTCTCACAGGAATAGAAATATTGTAATATGGGACAAGCCTGTCTCATTAATACCACCACTCATACCACAACATAAAACTTGGCTAAATGTAATTTATAATGGCATTTGATTTCAATGATGCTGGGCAATTCAGACATGGCTTCTTGTAAATAGTTTTCTTATTGTAGCATAAAGTATTTAAATATCCGGTATTTCATCCACATATAGCCAAATTATTCTACGTTTAATTTATACTTCAGTGAAAAAATCTTTTTTTGTTCTTAACTTCTGCAATAAATTGTTTAGCCTTTATTAATCAGATAAACTTTCAGTACTTTGATTCTTATATTGTAATTGTAAGTTTAACATTAATTGTAATTATAGTTTTAATTATCGATGGTTGTTCGTCTTGGAGACCCCATTGCACAAGTTTAATTTCGAAACTCAATAGCATTTGTTATCAAATCAGAATTTTGAGGACGATAATAAATCACGATGTATTAATGTCTTATTATTTCGCACACGTCGAGTCTAGGCTTTCATATGGTATTTGTTTTTGGGGATCTGGAACCATGCTGAATGACATATTTATTGCTCAAAAGCGTATTGTCAGATGCATGGCGGGCGTTGACAGTAGGACCTCTTGTAGGGAACATTTTTTACAATATAATATTCTTACTGTTTATGGTTTATATATTTTTAATGTTTTACAACTAATTTATAAAAATCTGTCTGATTTTCACCAAAATTGTGACTTCCATACCTACGATACTCGTAACTACAATAGTTTAACTATTCCAGCACGCCATCTTACAAACACTAGTAGAACCTACATATGGTATTTGGTATCAAAATCTACAGTAGTTTGCCTGATGACATCAAATATACAAAAAATTCTATAAAATTTAGGAATTATATAAAACCGAAATTAATAAAATTGTGCCCCTACAGTCTTGAGGATGCACGCATGGCCCTTGAAATGAATGTTTTATATATATATATATATATATATATATATATATATATATATATATATATATATATTTGACTTATTTTAAATTAAATTGTAATTGTAGCCTATTTATTTGACCATGTCTATGCATATATTATGCCTTCGACAATACAATTAAAAAAAATACTGTACTTGTAATCCCCAGATAGAGGGAAAGAGAAGGCCTCATGGCCTTATACCTACCACTTTATCTATACTAATAATAAATCTGTAGCCGAAATTTTTCTGGTAATTTTCGATTTTCCAAAAATAATTGGTCCTAACATATATAATTAACCACCCTGAAACCGAAAATCGCTTTTTTGAAAATTTTGTTTGTATGTTTATCTGTATGTTTGTTACCTTTTCACGCGATAATGGCTGAACGGATGTCGATGAAAATTGGAATATAAATTAAGTTCGTTGTAACTTAGATTTTAGGCTATATGGCATTCAAAATACATTATTTAAAAGGGAGGTTATAGGGGGGCCTGAATTAAATAAATCGAAATATCTCGCTTATTATTGATTTTTGTGAAAAATGTTACATAACAAAAGTTTCCTTAAAAATAATTTCCGATAAGTTTTATTCCTTAAAAATTTTGATATGACTGATATTTAATGGGATAAATGAGTTTTAAAATTAAAATAACTGCCATCTAAGGCCGTGTAATGAATTAAAAAACAAATGACTTAGTCTATAAGGAGCCTTGGACAGGAACAATCGAAAGCTATGAAAGATAGCCTACAGAGAATGTTTCTGTGTTTGTATGAAGTAATATCGGAAGCTAAATTAACCGATTTGTATAATTAATTATTATTTCACCATTGGAAAGTGTAGTTTCCCTAGATGAACATAATGCTATAACGTTATTACAGTAACTTCTGATATAATATAATATAATATAATATAATATAATATAATATAATATAATATAATATAATATAATATAATATAATATAATATAATATAATATAATATAATTTAAGTTATTTGAAGGGTTCAGAACCATAGTGGGCCAAGCGCCATTTACTGAATAGGTAGAAAACAAGGGTTAAAATTAAGTTATTACCATAATTCAATGGAAAACTGTAACAAGTAAAATAAATATACACATTAAATCTAAATGATGTAAATCTTCATTAAACTATGGTTGCATGTAATAAAAATTAAGAAACATGTTAAAGGAATTGTCATTGCACCAAATGAGTGTCTCTGGACCAAAATGATCGCATTTTAATTATTTAAATACAATTTAAATTAAGTAACATATTAAACGATTTATCCTTCTATCAAACACAAATGTTCCCTCGATCAAACGTGCTATTTTAATTATGTAATTACTTTATATTTATTTCTAACGGGTGCAGCGGAGCGCACGGGTACGGCTAGTAAATAAATAAATAAATAAATGAATAAATAAATAATTAAATAAATAAACAAGTAAATAAATAAATAAATATATATATATAAATAAATAAATAAAATAAATAAATATATAAATAAAGTATACATTTTTGGGCAAGAAACGTCTGGCAAATAACTTGGGCTGGATGATGATGACGGTAATGGTGGTGGTAGTTATTATGCTAGCCATTTTGGTGGTGGTAATACTGTGTGAATGGAGAGAATGTCGTGATGAAAAGTTTATTTGTTAACACGGATATGATAGAGTGAAAATACAATATGAAAATTTAGGTATATGTATTATATGACTTTATTGTGTTAAATTCTATCGTACAAGGTTTCATGTTTCGACCTATTATGGGTCATCCTCAGAACTGGTCGTTGTTGTTCTTGGCGCCTCCTGTTTTGTTTCCTGTGAGGGTGTGTTCGTGTGGTGTAATGTAGAGTCAAAGAGTGTGTGTGTTACATCACACGAACACACCTTCACAGGAAACGAAACAAGAGGCGCCAAGACTAACAACGACCAGTTCTGAGGATGACCCATAATAGGTCGAAACTTGTAAACCAGGTACGATATAATTTAACGCAAGAAAGTCATACAGGGACATCATTTTATTTTCATTTCAATTTTTATTGTACCTGAGTTTTGGAATGTACTTCACTCCCACCCCTTCTACTAGTAAACTCCCAACCGTTCACGACACAGAGCCGAGGGCGCGTAAGCAGTACTGAGTTACTGAGTATAGTACGTTTCAGAAATATGTTCGCGTTTTCCAGTGACGAAAGAGCTTTCAATATTGAATCATATTTTCGTATGGGTACTGTTGTCCGTTTCCCTATGTCGCATCCGGTTTCCCCCACCTGCTTCTGTTCGCCCCTTTGTAAAGTCTAGTAGCTGGGCTAGCTTAGCTCCTTTCTGAAAACTTTAATTTCTGTTAGGAATTGGACGTCTACGAAATATTATTCAAGTGTTTAAAATAACTTAAATAAAAGGGCCTCCTTAAGTAATTAACTGTCACGTGATTCCCCCCCCCCCTTCTACAACCCTGCGACAAAACCACTTGAACGGACAGTAAATAGCATTTCTGAGTGATTTTATCTTTTCGGATCGGGCAGAAGTGAAGATTGAATTTACAGTACGTAAGGTATTCTTTTATAGAGTAGATACGGAATTATTTCAACATGAGTTACTCGTACGAAGGACGAAATTGGTAATTGGAATTAGGTACAATAGTCTATAGTGCGATAATATGGACAAAAGAACTGAAGCCTGTATCGAAATGAACGGCCACCATTTTCTAAAATGTGTTTAAATATCCATATTATAATTATTTTTCAATTTAACTTCATTCTCTATATAGTACGCTAATGTGCTGTAACAGTACAATATACACTGCATAATTAATTCTTCCGAATGGATAGCTCAATTCGAGTGTAAAACACTAAGTGTTAATACAGTACTATATTTTGATGAAACAAAAACCCAATGAAAATGATCAAACTCAAAATTGCGATATTTCCTAGTTTACATAAATGGATGAACTACTTTTCTTCCCTCCTATACCTAGTAAAGTGATTTGTATTTTACGCCAGTATCATCGAACTCCGTCGTGGAAAGGGTAGCAAACGGTGTTTCCTGTTTCAATCGTTAATAGAAAGGTATAGCCAGGTTAATATTAAAAATGTTAGTAAAAATAAAATGATGTCCCTGTATAATACATATTCCGAAGTGATACAGTGTTAAAAGTTGTGTAATCAATATGTATGAAAATTTAGCAGTGGTGGTGATGGTGGTGGTAATGGTGGTACTAGTAGTATTGGTGATATTGCATTGGTAGCAGTAATAGAAGAAGAAAGAATAATATGATAATTATGAAGAAAAAATAGTGGTTGCGGTGGTAGTAGCGGTGGTACCGGCAATAATGAACCTATCAAAGCGGTAACAACTATGTTTAGGAAGCAGAAATACTTAATAAGAAACGCAAAGTTAAGTTTTTGGAATACACTGTACAGAGTAATGTAAATAGGAAATGCAAATGTCTCTCCGGGGGATCGAACCCGGTTTCACATCCAGCCACTTGGTCCTCGTAGCGATACGCACGTCATGGCAGTCATTTCGCTTCCATGCGGGAAGGATTGTTAAGGAAACCTTGGGAACAGTTTTATTAACGTAGCGGGACAATGCGTTACAATTATAAGAAAATGTAGCATCGTTGTCTCGCAGCAGTTTCTAACTGTGAGATATGAAATTATCTTAGGGAGTAATTCGTACAGATATGGAAAAACCGTGCAAAAACTGTGTAAACCCGCTGTTTTTTTTTCAAATAAAAAATGAATAGTTAATTAAGCTTAACTGGTTTTATTCTGAACCAAATGTCTGCAAAACTTCTCCAATATATTCTTTGTTGGAATATAGGACATTCAGAAAACACCACAAATGAGATGCAGTACGATACTTCCGATGTGCATAAACTCTTTCAATTTATTTCCAGATTAAGTATATAGATCTAATCAATCCACTAATAAGCATTTAAATTTTTTTCTGCATTATGGGCAAAAATTACTATATCAGTGTGCTTAAATGCGACAGGCTCATGTCAGTAGATTTACTGGCATATAAAAGAACTCCTGCGGGACAACATTCCGGCACACTGGCGACGCTGCTATAACCTCTGCAGTTGCGAGCGTCGTTAAATAAACCATAATTGAATTACGATGAAAGAGTAATGGAACGGAGAAAAATTATCTCCGGCGCAGGGATTTGAACCCGGGTTTTCAGCTCTACGTGCTGATGCTTTATCCACTAAGCCACACCGGATACCCACCGCGGCGTCGGACAGAATCGTCTCAGATTAAGTTCCAACTCTTGGGTTCCCTCTAGTGGCTGCCCTCTGTACTACGTAATAGATGTCTATGAACGTAGGACTGAAGTCCACACATGTGCTGAGATGCACTCGTTATGAGTGACTAGTTGGCCGGGATCCGACGGAATAAGCGCTGTCTTAAATCACGAAGTGATTTACGCATATATATATATATATATATATATATATATATATATATATATATATAATTTTAATGTACCGAAGTACATATGATATTTCCATGCAGATATTGTGCGTCATCATACGATAAAAGAGTAATGGAACGGATCCCGGCCAACTAGTCACTCATAACGAGTGCACCTCAGCACATGTCTGGACTTCAGTCCTACGTTCATAGACATATATTACGTAGTGTAGAGGGCGGCCACTAGAGGGAACCCAAGAGTTGGAACTTAATCTGAGACGATTCTGTCCGACGCCGCGGTGGGTATCCGGTGTGGCTTAGTGGATAAAGCATCAGCACGTAGAGCTGAAAACCTGGGTTCAAATCCCGGCGCCGGAGAGAATTTTTCTCCGTTCCATTACTCTTTCGTCGTAGGATGGCGCAGAATATCTGCATGGAAATATCATATGTACTTCGGTACATTAAATAATATACATAATTGAATCATTAATTCAGATTTTCTGTATTACGTCAGGTTTTCCTGAAAATTTTGAAATAAAAGCGAAAATATGACAAAATTGGTGGTTTAATTTAATTAAATTTTTTGAAAAGCAATTTGACGCGATAATGTAACTTATATGACTGTTTCTATGGTCCGTTCCAGGAATCTGTAGCGTGACTTGGCGCATTTGGGGACGGGTCTCTCTGTGCCGGAGTGTATTGCGGGCAGCATCAGCTCGAGGCCGCTAAGGGGTAAGATGCTCGTAGTAGAGTTCAGATAGAAATGATCCCGTCTCTGCAAGGGATTAGTAGCTTCGTTCAACCAATGCCTCCCCCCAGAGCGGTCAATGGTCCTAGCCCTCCCACATAGCACTTGTGCAGAGGTCTTGTTTCGTCCTTCTAGTCTACACCTGTGGAGTAACGGTCAGCGCGTCTGGCCGCGAAACCAGGTGGCCGGGGTTCGAATCCCGGTCGGGGCAAGTTATCTAGTTGAGGTTTTTTCCGGGGGTTTCCCTCAATCCAATACGAGCAAATGCTGGGTAACTTTCGGTGTTGGACCCCGGACTCATTTCACCGGCATTATCACCTTCATATCATTCAGACGCTAAATAACCTAGATGTTGATACGGCGTCGTAAAATAACCCAATAAAATGAAATAAATCGTCCTTCTACTGTACAGGTTCCTGTGACGGACCATAGTTAACTGAAGTATCCTGTATCCATATAGGCCTACATTTACGTTAATAAACTAGAAATCATAACCGACCTAGATAAAATAATACAATGTAGGCCTATAATGAAATACAACACGTTGCAAGAATGAATTGAAGAGTCCACTGCAAGAATGATGGATGTCATTTGGAATGCATTTTGTAGGAGAAGCAATTGAAAGTTTGAAATGCTTAGCGCTCAAAGCTTAAGGGGAGGCAGAGGTGAATATTTCAAAATACACAAAATTTATCGGATTTGTTTGAAATTGATCATGGATACTAAGTACGTTATTAATAATGGACATACCAAGTTTCAACTTTCTTAGTACAATAGTTCTGTAAATATTAATAATTTTATAAAAGTTTATATCGTTTGATAGGCCTATAAAATGCTCCATGCACCTTATTGTAAGAAATTTTCAATATTTCTTTTTATTTATATGTTCAGAGAAGATATATAAAAAATGATAAGTATTAGTTTATTATGGGAATAATATAGTAATACAGTTATCTTGGTTTTAATTTCATACTTTTAAGGGCACAAAATCAAAAACTAACATCGGAATATCAAAATAAAGATAATAAAAATGGAAAAAACCCAATTTTCATTTCTTCTTCAGTTTTGTTCGAAAATTTCACCTCTGCCTCCCCTTAACTGTGATTTTCCGATCATTACTGGACAATGACTATCAGTGTTAATGCCATATAACTCCCTATGTACATTCTACATGCTTTAGGCTATTCATTGACAGTCTTGGTTCATTTTCGACAAGAAAGTGACAGCCATCATTCTTGCAGCGGACTCTTCAATTAACTCTATCTCTAAAAACTTTGGAATCCCGGTTGAGATGGAAAAAATAACTAGAATGTTCTTTCAAAGATTTGGTAGATGACAGTCATTTATTCGCCAGAATAGAACAGGGGACTATTTCTTAAATTAATTGTGCTAGTTATAAGTAAAAATAGACAAGACGAGTGACAGGTTAGAAAATTATATTTAATTATATTTTTGCCACAAATGTTTGGCAAATTTGATGACAAGTATGATGCAAGATGGTAAATCATACCATAGTTTTAATGTAGTAGATTGAAGAAGATAAAGAATTTGTATTCCGTGCATTTCCATCAAGAAATGAAACATATTCACAAATGGAAGGTAATCAAACATGTGCCTGACCTTTAGGAATATCATCCGTGCATCGTATAATTATATGCACGTGATCTGTCTCATAAAAACCTTTGGCAATTTGCGTTATATTGTTTGACAAACAAACCCAATTTACACAGCATTAATACTACAACAATAACAACACTGATCTGCAAACACTGGCCTTGCTTACATCATACAATATGTCACTGAATAATAATGCATACTAGAAGCTAACCATAAGTAACGATGTCTGACGTATGTATCGTTCCAGCAGAGCGATATTTTGCCGTTAGTTAAAGTAATTTCCATATATGAGTGAAAGCTCTCCTACATCTTTTGAGGTTAACCTGAATCTATCATTAAATTTATATGCATTTTGCAAATAACATTAAACAACTTTTGTCTGTAATTGGAGAAGACTTCGTATTAAGGATGTAACCAATAAAACTGTAATTCATTTTCACGAAAAAGGAAAATAATTTCAGGAGCATATTTTATTAGGGCTACATTTACTACAACCACCATTTCATTAATCAAGGATACGAGTTTATTTAGCCATGAATGCAATAATTTACTGATATAAATAAATGCTCGAAAACAACTTTTTCCACCTAAATCACATAATTTAAAAGTTTTATCCGAGTGAAAAGTACAGCAGAGTCCGTATAGGCGAGTTTTTATCTGATGCTTTTCCAATTCACTGCGGGCTAAAGCAAGGAGCTGGACTATCAACTTTACTTTATAACTTGGGTCTAGAATATGTCATTAGGAAAGTCCAGGATAACAGAGAGGGTTTGGAACTGAACGGGTTACATCACTCGCTTGTTATGTGGATGATGTGAATATGTTAGGAGAAAACCCACAAACTATTCGGGAAAACACGGGAATTTTACTTGAAACAAGTAAAGAGATATGTAGGTTTGAAAGTAAATCCCGAAAAGACAAAGTATATGATTATGTCTCGTGACCAAAACATAGTGCGAAATGGAAACAAAAAAAAAATCGGAAATTTATCTTTTGAAAAGGTGAAAAAATTGAAATATGTTGAAGCAACAGTAACAAATATAATTAACACTAGGGAGGAAATTGAACACAGAATAAAGATGTGAAATGCCTGTTATTATTCGACT
The DNA here is from genome assembly GCF_040183065.1 of Periplaneta americana. Classification (NCBI taxonomy): domain Eukaryota; kingdom Metazoa; phylum Arthropoda; class Insecta; order Blattodea; family Blattidae; genus Periplaneta; species Periplaneta americana. The sequence continues at coordinate 141,977,599 of NC_091129.1, forward strand.
GAGAAGCTTTAGTCATCCAGTCTGCTATAAAAAATCTGAAAGATAGAATTTATAAAATATTTATATTACCGGTTGTTCCATAACTTGGACTCTCACTTTGAGAGAGAACAGAGTTTACGAGTATTCGAGAATAAGGTGCTTAGGAAAATATTTGGGTCTAAGAGGGAAGAAGTTACAGGAGAATGGAGAAAGTTACACAAAGCAGAACTGCACGCATTGTATTCTTCACCTGACATAATTAGGAACGTTAAATCCAGACGTTTGAGATGGGCAGGGCATGTAGCACGTATGGGCGAATCCAGAAATGCATATAGAGTGTTAGTTGGGAGGCCGGAGAGAAAAATACCTTTGGGGATGCCGAGACATAGATGGAGGATAATATTAAAATGGATTTGAGGGAGGTGGGATATGATGGTAGGGACTGGACTAATCTTGCTCAGGGTAGGGACTGATGGCGGGCTTATGCGAGGGCGGCAATGAACCTCCGGGTTCTTCAAAAGCCATTTGTTACTTGATTTTGCTTTATACGTGAAAAGTAGCTACAAGTTGGCATTTTACACTGATTTCTTCGTCACTAGAAACATTAATCGGTTTCTGATTCAGGCCTAGCTAACATAGATGCTAGAGATAGTCAAAGGCTATAATGTCTGTAAAACAAATTATACAGTATTTCTAGTAGTCTATACCATTAATCACGTATATAGGCCTAATAGAAATTTCAGGTTTGAAAATGAAGCAGAGATAGACAGGAATCGAAGAATGTTCTCTTCTAATGGAATAGAGAAACATTTAGTAGCGAAATACTGTCAATCAGTGAACTTCAAATTTATACAATTTCATATTAAAGTTAACAGAGGCTAATCTGCAAAATGTAAGCCGAAAACCACAAATAAAGCCTCTTTTTTTTTTTAACGAACAATGTCGATTCCATTCAGAGAGTGTGTGAACGGCTTAAAACAGTTCTGTTTACTCTATTCTGGGAAAATATCCAACACCAATTAAGTAAACTCATTTTACTTTTACCACTGTGACTGCCGTTCAACCGCTTTGGTGGAAAATACCGATCCCAATTGTATTAGCTTCGCTATTTGCTGTTTCAGGAACTAAAGATATTATGTGTGGAGAAGATGGTTGGAGAGATAAAAATAAAATCTATTGTTGAATTGTAAATATCGGAAATTTTCCTTATCACAGCGGGCATTTGTCATTATCTCACATTTGAACACAGGGTGGAATTCTCGTGAATAAAGCCAGCACGATTGAATATCTCCAGCTAAGAAATACAGAACACTACGTTGAAAAGGAAATAAACATACATTCCCTAAGCGGAATAACGGCGTAAACTGTTGTCACCGGAAGTACGAAATTCAACTAATAAACGGGAAGACAAGGAGAACGACGGAATAACAAGGGTAAGACAAGGATAACAATGTAAAGGTAAGAAAAGGAATAAGTCAAGGAGAATAAGGGTAAGTCAAACAGAACAAGTTTAAGACAAGGAGAACAAGGGGAATGGAAGAAGAACAAAACGAAGGCAAGTCGAAAAAGACGAAGACAAGAAGACCAAAACGAAAACATGGAGAAAAATACGAAGACAAGGAGAACACGGGAACGGCAAGGAGGAAAAGGGTAAGGCAAGAAGAAAAGAGAGAATGCATGAGAACTAGGGTCAGACAAGGAGAACAAAGCGAAGGCAAGGAGAATAAGGTGAAGACAAAGAGGACAAGGGGAATATAAGAAGAACAAAACGAACACATGGAGAAAAATACGAAGACAAGGAGAACAAGGGGAATATAAGAAGAAGAAAACGAAGACATGGAGAAAAATACGAAGACAAGGAGAACAAGGGGAATATAAGAAGAAAACGAAGACATGGAGAAAAATACGAAGACAAGGAGAACAAGGGGAATATAAGAAGAACAAAACGAAGACATGGAGAAAAATACGAAGACAAGGAGAACAAGGGGAATATAAGAAGACCAAAACGAAGACAAGTCGAAAAAGATGAAGACAAGAAGACCAAAACGAAGACATGGAGAAAAATACAAAGATAAAGAGAATAAGGGGACGACTAGGAGGAAAAGGGGTAGAAGAAAAAATAGAATGCAGGATAGCTACGGTACAAGGTGAACAAGGTAATGACAAGGAGTACAAGAGTAAGACAATGAATACAAGGACAAGACAAGGAGTACAAAGAGAAGACAAATAGTACGAGGATAAGAAAGGAGTACAAGGGTAAGACAAAGAGAGCAAGGGGAAAGACAAATGGCCAAGAGTAACACAAGGAGAACAAGGGAAATATAAGGAGAACAAAGCAAGAAGAACAAGGGAAAACAAGGAAAGCAAGGAGACGGCAAAGAGAACAAAAGTAGCGCAAAGAGAACAAATGGAATATAAGGAAAACAAAGCAAGGAGAACAAAGACAAGGGGATCAAGATTAACGCAAGGAGAACAAGGGGAATATAAGGAGAACAAAGCAAGAAGGATAAGGCGAAAACAAGGAAAGCAAGGAGACGGCAAAGAGAACAAAAGTAGCGCAAAGAGAACAAATGGAATATAAGAAAAACAAAGCAAGGAGAACAAAGACAAGGGGATCAAGAGTAACGCGAGGAGAACAAGGGGAATATAAGGAGAACAAAGCAAAGAGAACAAGGGGAAGACAAGGAGAACAAGAGTAACGCAGGGAGAACAAGGAAAATATAAGGAGAACAAAGTAAAAAGAACAAGGGAAGACAAGGGGATCAAGAGTAACACAAGGAGAACAAGAGTAACGCAAGGAGAACAAGGAGAATATAAGGAGAACAAAGCAAAGAGAACAAGGGGAAGACAAGGAGAACAAGAGTAACGCAAGGAGAACAAGAGTAACGCAAGGAGAACAAGGAGAATATAAGGAGAACAAAGCAAAGAGAACAAGGGGAAGACAAGGAGAACAAGAGTAACGCAGGGAGAACAAGGAGAATATAAGGAGAACAAAGTAAAAAGAAGAAGGGAAGACAAGGGGATTAAGAGTAACACAAGGAGAACAAGGGAAATATAAGGAGAACAAAGCAAGAAGAACAAAGCGAAAACAAGGAAAGCAAGGAGACGGCAAAGAGAACAAAGTAGCGCAAAGAGAACAAATGGAATATAAGGAAAACAAAGCAAGGAGAACAAAGACAAGGGGATCAAGAGTAACGCAAGGAGAACGAGGAGAATATAAGGAGAACAAAGCAAAAATAACAAGGGGAAGACAAGGAGAACAAGAGTAACGCAAGGAGAACAAGGAGAATATAAGGAGAACAAAGCAAGAAGAACAAGGCGAAAACAAGGAAAGCAAGGAGACGACAAAGAGAACAAAAGTAGCGCAAAGAGAACAAATGGAATATAAGGAAAACAAAGCAAGGAGAACAAGGGGAAGACAGGAGAACAAGGGGAATATAAGGAGAACAAAGTGAGGAGAACAAGGCGAAGACAAGGAAAACAAGAAGAACGCAAGGATAATAAAGGGAACGCAAGGATAATAAGGGGAACGCAAGGATAATAAGGGGAACGCAAGGATAATAAGGGGAACGCAAGGATAATAAGGGGAACCAAAGAAGAACAAGGGGAATCAAGCGGAATGAAAGAAGAATAAGTGGAATACAAGGAGATCAAGAGGAATAGAGAAATAACAAGGGCAACACATAAAAACTGAATAATATTTCGGACTTAGAATTCCAATAATTGAAACACAAGATGCGAATAATGAAGTTAATTACTTTAATACAATGATACCTATTCTTAAGAGAGATTTAGAAAAAACTAGAGTGAAGAAAAAATTTCTGAGAGTACGCAGAATTATGTCTAAGTCGGACTTTTGGGTATTATTAAAGAGAATGACCAGAAAGAGACATTGGGTGGAGAAAGAAAGATAGAGAAGAAAAAAGAATGAAGGGAAATTAAAGACTGGTAGTTTATATAATGTACATTCTTATACCCTGGCGAGTCTCACACGAATAATCAAGTTATTTTTTGGAGGTAAACTACATGCACATACATTTCAATATTGAAGCACAGTAACAGTTACAGGTAGCGGATCTCAGTCAGTGTACCGGAAAGAAATCTCTAGCAATGTAATGCAACTAATATAACAAATACGTCGTCAAAAAAGTCTCCACGATTTCAGCCAGACAAAAAAGGAAAAGCAGACGAGAGGCAATTAAAACTTAATATACGGACTGGAATACAAGCATCATTATACAATTTAAAGAACTCCACAGGTTTGTAGTGATGTACTTGAATGCGGTACGTAGATTTCTGTAATCACATTTCCTATGAAATTATTAAAAAAAAAATACATGATTAATATACCGTATGTTCATTTCAAAATTCTTCACTCTGAATAACTTCAGGTATGTAAGGAACACAATTTTGAGGAAAAACACTCGATTTAGTTTTCTGGCGGGGAGTTCAAAATCATTGATGATTGAATTTTGTTTCATTTCACCCTCTTGTCACTTTTGAATTTCAAAATGCACCCCTTACCTTCATGACATATTAAAGGAGATGATAAACTTTATCTGTCTACCACAAAAAAGAATAACAATTTGGTCTATCCTTTTCTGACAGAGCCAGAAATGTAGCCTATTTTTTAATGAATTAAAGTTTAGTTGGTATTAGACAGTGTTGCAAAGATACTAAGCTATTAGGCTACTACTATGTGTAGGCCCTACTAGAAAACAATTATGTTGTTTATTTCGCATGACAGCAGTTCCTATTGTCATGAAATTATCCGGTGATTTTTTTTTCGTGAAGAAATTTTATGCAAGCTTTGATATCTTAGGTCGTATCGCTTGTGTAGGATCTTCGGGTATTATCAGTAGGCCGTGAAATATTGTCGTGATTCTGTTTATACTATAATTTGTTATAATTGACTTGTATTAATTTTATCTCCTTTAATGACATTATTGTTAGTCTATTCATTAAATAATAACTTAGTTCCTCTCTTTCTTTGAAAAAAGGATGGACTGAATTATTATTATTATTATTATTATTATTATTATCATTATTATTATAGGAGTTGTATATAGTAGGGCTTGAACTGTAGGCCTACTACCAATTATAATAGGGCATAACTTAAAACAATCTCCCTCTTTTTCTATCTCGTACAGAAATACAATATGTGTACATCAATAAAACTACGGAACAGTGCTAACAGAAACTCTTTTATATGAAGTTTACCTTCCTGAAGAAATCATATGAAATGTAAACTCTAATTATTTTATTTAATCTCGTCTTTAACTTTTACACATTATACCGGGTTCACTTTTCTTTTTTCTGCATTGTTGTGCAGTATGTTATTGATATTTTTCTCCAAGTGGCGGCCTGAACACCTGATTACTTCTAACACATGAGTACAGGTTGTTACAAAAAAAAACATTACAGTTTTTCCATTCCTCAAATGAGGTATAGAAATTCTTATACATTCAGAAATTTAAAATAAATATTATAGTCCAGACACATGATCTGAAGACATTAATTCATTAATTTAAGCATATAAATTAATCATAAACAAAAGCAAAAAAATCTTTTGATTTCAATATTTTCTAACGTTAATACTTACTTACTTACTGGCTTTTAAGGAACCCGGTGGTTCATTGCTGTCCTCACATAAGCCCGCCATTGGTCCCTATCCTGAGCAAGATTAATCCCTTCTCTATCATCATATCTCACCTCCCTCAAATCCATTTTAATATCACCTTCCCATCTACGTCTCGGCCTCCCTAAAGGTCTTTTTCCCTCCGGCCTCCCAACTAACACTCTATATGCATTTCTGGATTCGTCCACACGTGCTACATGCCCTGCCCATCTCAAACGTCTGGATTTAATGTTCCTAATTATGTCAGGTGAAGAATACAATGCGTACTGTTCTGTGTTGTGTAACTTTCTCCATTCTCCTGTAACTTCATCCCTCTTAGCCCCAAATATTTTCCTAAGCACCTTATTCTCAAACACCCTTAACCTATGTTCCTCTCTCAAAGTGAGAGTCCAAGTTTCGTAACCATATGGAACAACCGGTAATATAGCTGTTTTATAAATTCTAACTTTCAGATTTTTGGACAGCAGACTGGATGATAAAAGCTTCTCAACCGAATAATAACTTTAATAGCAAAAAAAAAAAAAAAAAAAAAAATTGAAACAAGTTTGGAAGAGAGGGCAGTGCCCCCTCATGCCCCTCCATAACTCCGTCTAAGTCTCTAGATTATATAATATGCATTTCATCAGAATTAGCCTAATAGATTATAAAATTATATACTATTTAACCATTCACATAGTAGTTCGATGTTGATTCGTGTTGCTCCTGAATTACTACAAGCCCGCGGGACTCTGTCATTGCCGGCACAGCGTAGTATACCGCAGCTTTGCACACTTCTGCCCACGCACCCCTAATTCTGAGCTCCAGGTTCTGGTTCCTGCAACTGCTGTACAGTAATTGCTTTTATCGACCACGTGAGCACAAGGTGTATCCAAAATTTCTATTCATACAAGTCTCAGAAATCTCAAAGATAAGAAATTCTAAGACAACTACTCCACAGAGACTCGAACATAAGCCCCCCCAAGACCCCTTCAATAACAACGATGTACCAAGTATTGTACTACTACTACTTCTTCTTCCCTCTCAAAAGTCGCACTTCTAAATGCTCCCCATCACCCATGTATTTCTTCTTTCATTTGTTTCGTCTTTCTCACTTTTGCTTCTCTTTTATCTATGTTCATTTTTCTTTCTTCGTGGCTCTTATCTTCCTCCAAAGTTCGCCCGATCATTTTCTCTTTCCATTTGACTATCCTTACATTATTCATTTCCACCTTGATTCCATTCTTTTTTTTTTCACACTCTTATTCTTTCAACCTTGAAAGTTTTCTTCTTAATAATTAATCCTTTTCTTGATTATTTTTATATCATGTACTTCCTCCATTTAATATTTTTCTCCATCTTCATTCATACACTCACCATTTTCTTCTGTCCTACAATATTGAAATATGTTTACCTGTTTGTTTTATGAATTATATCTTCCCTTTCTTCTTTCCTGACTACCCTATTTTGTTAGGCCTACTTGCTCCTTTCTAATACATCTCTTATTTTGTTTTTTTCCCTATGTTAGTTAATTTCTTCTGACTATCCTTTTACATCGATATTACCCTATTCATCACTCATTGAACTATAACATCAATAAAATAGCAACTGAATAAATAACGAAGTAGGGGAGTAGTGGGTATAGTGAGACACAAAATATTAAAACATATGCATGCAAGTGATAATTAAAGTATTTTTAAACTCAAGTGCAATAGAAATATACATTAAAACATGGAGTATAATAATACACAAACAAAAATGTTAATAGGTAAAGGATATAATATACAATACGTGTTTGTCAAAAAAAAAATGCAAATGTCTCACTGTTCCCATTCAGAAGGGTACAGTGAGACACCACAGTGTCTATTAACGGACATTGAAATGATTTACATTTATTTCAAAAGAAAGGAAAGCTTGCTGTCTGTTTATCTTAACATGTTCTGTGGGCTTATTTAGAATCATTTTGATGTCTACTTCGAAACCATTGAAACATCTGGAACATTTGGAAAAGTGAATTTTCCATAACATTTCAAATTTTTGCGAAAAAATGAAATGAATTTTTGGTGATAACAAAGCTTATAATTATAAGAATTTGATGAAATTCTTTATTATTTTTTTAACATTTTCTTAAATTTTGTGAATAATTTTTTACTTATGAAACCATTAAAACGTAATGTATCCATTATTTTAAGCTACAGTTCCTAAATTGGTTACTAGTATGTTCATTTTTTATGTTAGTTACCGGTAAATGTAATATAATTAGAGTTTGTTTTTGTAAATCATTGGTACATGGGAACAGTGACATGTCTCAGTGTACCCTTCAATGGCATGTCTCACTATTCCCTTTACGCATAGTTCATTTAAAAATGACGCCATCACTTCAAAATTAAAACAAGAAACACGAAACATTGCCAAACATAATCTAAAATACCATAGTATTAGATAACAAAACATTCGCATTTATATCTCATTTGTATATCCAATATAACCTTTATTAAACACAAGCCAAAATTTTACTTCTAGAGTGGAAAACTACGAATTATTTTCTCATCACTCACCTTTATAACTAGAATCAAATCGAGTATGAAAAATACTGTTACTTTACTCATGCAACATACAACTCCATTGTTACCAATATCTGAACATCAAAATTTACCATCTAATAAAATATGTCTCACTGTTCTCCCTGTCTTACTGTACCCACTTCTCCCCTACACTCCCTCCTTAATTGAACAGAAAGCATGTAAGTATGAGTCAGTGAAAGTTATTCAATATGTTTACTTGTTTACTTTATCAATCATATCTTCCCTGTCTCCTTTCTTATACTAAAACCCTTAAAATAGTGGACCATCTATGTTGATAAAGCTCATGAGTTTACTGTAAATTTTAAGCTTGGAATTGCATCGTCTCCAAACAAGAAAAAAATTCTCGGTTGTGTGTACAATGTACTTCGAAGTTTGAATCTGAGCAGTATCGCAGCTTTAGGGTCGATATCATAAGGCATGGTGCTCCTTCTTTCTGCACTGTTTTCCACTCTTCAACTTTAAAATCCCCAGGTAAATAATACTGTTACGTGTACAAGCCATCCAGAGGAAAAAAAGAGAGCGAAGACTCATAACAAGAGCGAACTCAGGACGCTAGGGACCGTCTCGCGTCGGATATTAACTCGCGAGTCCTGCTCAACACGATGCGACAGGATATTCATTGCGCTATTACCAAAGGCGTCCCTAGCAGCGAGCTGAGAGCTCTGAGCGCGCAGAGAAGGCTTACAGAGTATCTGGCTCGTACGTTTACACAAGCAGATAAGCAGCCGAGGGAAGGAACATTTCGCGCTCCCAGAATCCTGATAGCTAGCTTTCAGAATTAAGGAATTCTTCATTATCATAATCATTGTCATCATCGTAAACACACGAATTAGGCCAGAGTCCTGTTCTGGTTACGAAGAGGTAAGAACTGTGTGTATAAGAATTCAAGTTTCCAAAGTGATAGTGTTATTTATTTATTTATTTATTTATTTACTTATTTACTTAACCTGGTAGAGATAAGGCCATCAGGCCTTCTCTTCCCCTCTACCAGGGGATAACAACTACAATATTAAGAATACAATTACAATTATAATTACAATTAATATTAAATTTACAAATACAATAAAAATCAAAGTACTAAAAGATTAACAGACTAATAAAAGCTAGACAGTTCATTGTAAAAATTAAGAAGAGAGAAATTTTTTTTTATTAACTAAGAAAAAATTAAGGCTACTCTATGCAGTAAGAAAATGCTTAATAAGTTTGCTTTTGAACGCTACTAAATTCCGACAGTCTCTGATGTCACTGGGTAGGGTATTCCACAAGCGAGAGAGCGAGATTGTGTATGATGATGAATACGATGATGTCTTATGTGTTGGTATGGCTAGTATGAGGCTATTTTGCGTGCGTGTGAAGAGATTATGATATGATGACAGGTAACTAAAACGGGAGGCAAGGTAGGTAGGTGTAGAGGTGTGAAGGACTTGGAAAAGGAGAACAAGAGAATGAAAATTTCTACTTTCGTTAAGCCGTAGCCAGTTTAGAGTTTGGAAGGATGGGGTAATGTGGTCAGCGCGACGGACATCGCAGACGAAGCGAACACAAGAATTATGAACACGTTGTAATCTTTGCGACTGGTTGACATTGAGGTCAGTCAGTAGAGAATCACAATAATCGAAGTGGGGCATTACTAGTGTTTCCACTAGTATTTTCTTGAGTGATAGCGGGAGGAATTTTCGAATGCTGTTTAAGGAATGTAGTATGGAAAGCACTTTTTTGATAATATGGGTTACTTGATAATTCCAGTTTAAATGCGTGTCAAAGTAAACTCCAAGGTTTTTAACACAGGAAGCAAAAGGGATTATTGTGTCGTTTAACTTGACTGGAAGAGCAGGAGTAATGTTGCATAATAGACGTTGGTGTCCCACTAGGATTGCTTGTGATTTTCTTGCATTGAGAGTCAAACCAAACTTTCTGGCCCATGCAGATATGGATTCAAGGTCCTCGTTAAGATTGTATATTGGGTCATTGAGTGAGTCAGGGGTTTTATGGATATAGATTTGTAAATCGTCTGCGTAAAGGTGATGCCTACAGTGCAGTAGAGTCGAAGGGATGTCATTTATTTAAATAGTGAATAGTAGTGGTGATAGAACAGATCCCTGTGGGATTCCAGAATCAACGATACGCCATGAGAAAGTTCGACTTCCAATGGAAACACACTGCTGACGTTCGCTGAGATAATAAGAGAACCAAGAGAACCAAGAGTGCTGTGTAGAACTTGCGGTTTTCAAAGGTATGTCATAGGAGTGAATGTTGAAATTAATGTTTTCTACAATTTTTACGGTAGAGAACTTCTGATTGTGCACTTCATCCACTTGTTATATGTACTTTTGCACAAAAGTTTCATTTTGCTCAAATGAATGACTTTCGATTTATTCAAATTAAAAAAAAAAAAGCATTTGTTTTCAAAATCTGTATAGGCCTACTATTTTTTTACGGTATCTCTGATATGGCTAAAAAGAACTAAGTATCCAAAATTTTAAATATATATTATAAACTGTGAGAATTCTTGTTTAAATACACAACTCACTTCGATTATTGCGACATTTTGTTCAGTGATCTCAGGATTGATTCCGCTCAGAAAGTACAGCGTGTTCATAACGCGTGCGTCCTCTTCTTTTGTAATGTTCGATACTATGATCATATCTCACCTTCTTTCGAGAAGTTATCATGGCTTAGGTTACATGAGAGGAGAAATCTGCACTCGCTTTCTCTCTTATATCGAATTATGCACACTTCATCCCCCTCTTATTTATTCGCCCGTTTTCATACTCTCGCTATCGGAATATTAATACTCCATCACAACGCGATAACACGCTAGAAATTCCACTTCACACATCATCTCTGTATTCCTCATCTTTCACTGTTGCTACCTCTCGTCACTGGAACTTTCTGCCGCCTGAAGTCAAGGGCTGCCGAACATTGAAATCTTTCAAATCCAAGTTAGAAAATTATCTTATAACGAGTAGCCAAACTAACTTACTATTATGACAAGTGTTGTATTTCATGTTTTCACGTATTCACATTTTATGTTCTAGTGATATTCAACTTATTTTATCTTTCTGTTTTCATACTTCCCGATAATGGTATATCTATAATGTGATAACTTGAGCTACATATAATCATAATTTTCCTTACTGTGTGTACCTAAAAATATTCTATTCATTGTATGCTTTTATTTCACTATTTTATTATTATTATTATTATTATTATTATTATTATTATTATTATTATTAAATTTGCTTATTTTTTATACTTTGTATGTCTCATTTATTTTGACCTGCTGTTCACATTTTATTCTGCTTTCTCCTTTCTTTCTGTATGTTATATTTTATGTCTGATTTCTAGTTACTTGTTGTTTACATTATATTATTATTATCTTATTCAGTTTTGTGTGTAAAATTGTGGTCTACTTTGTAAATTTATAGTACTTTTTGTAACGCAGTTTTACTCCTGGTTGTGTGTTAAAGAAGGCCGTATGGCCTTAACTCTGCCAGGTTAAATAAATAATCATTATTATTATTATTATTATTATTATTATTATTATTATTATTATCATTATTATTATTATTATTATTATTATTATTATTATTATTATTAACTTCAAAATTTAAAGTTTTAGTGTCCACTAAAAAGTTTTTTTTTATTTGAAAAGTATTTAGTTTACAGAGAAAAAAAAACCTATAAAACGTTTCATTAACCGTAGTGGGCTTATTTAGAACATGCAGTAAAAATTTCATGTCCCTAGCATCAAAATTTTAAGAGTCATTACACTTTGAACATGACGAAATATGCTGAAGAAAGTGTGAGGAAACTGCCTTAAAGTTACAATGGAATTTATATTCTAGTGTGCAGCTATTTAAACATGGCATAATTCTTACGCTTCTTAATGCCGCAGAGTACTGAAACTTGTTCAACGTACAATAAGAGACTGCCGATTAATTTTTTCACAAAGAAAAGGAAACAAAATTAAATTGACCTATCTTTCCTTTTCAGGGAAATATCCAGTTCCAAGTGAAATATTACTATAAACGATATATCTATTGAAAGGGTCAATTCATTCAGTTATTTGGGATATAATTTATTCGCTAATGATGGACAAAATTTCTATTTTTTTAATTAATGATGTTATCAATAATACATTTAAACCCTCTCAAAATGCAAGCAATGGTAAACTAGAGAAGAGTTCAGGCCAGAAGAAGATATGTGTTGATAGACGACATTAAGATATATGGATCATATGCGAAGACAAAGAGGAAGGCAGAAAATAGAAAAGGCTGGAGAGTGGTGGGTTTACAGTAAAAGACCTGCCTTTGGGCAGAACACTATGAATGAATGAAGGTGCAAGGGCACCATAAGGCTCAAATATTATAAAACACTTACATGGACCACAAGGAACGCTGATGGGAGAAGGCTAACAACAAAATACTTCACTAGCACAATCAGAAGAGTAACACGAAATCTAACGTCAACACAACCACTCCTACATAAAGACTGAAATGGACTGCCGAGCGTGCCGGAGACGGTTTGCCGCGTGTTACATGGCCTTCGTGGCGGTCGCGCGCCGTCCGGTCGACCTACTTTATGTAAGCGAACGTACTGTGTATGATATGCTATAAAATTACGTATACTGAGTAAATGAGTAGTAATTGTATAGACAACGAAACAATAAAATTGAACATTTCAACATGAACGCCCACCACTCTGGAAAAACGGTTAGCATTTCTGACCGTGAAACGAACGGGTCTGGGTTCAAATCCTGGTTGGGACAAGTTACCTGGTTGAGTTTTTTTTCCGGAGTTTTCCCTGAACCCGTTAAGAGCAAATGCTGGGTAACTTTCGGTGCTGGACTCTGGACTCATTTCGCCGGCATTATCATCTTCACCTCACTCAGACGCTAGACAACCGTATCAGTTGATAAAGCGTCGTAAAATAACGAATTAAAAAAATAAGCGTCTGCCAAAATACTTTTCATTCAAAGAAAAATATATTATGCCTGTAATGTAGATTGCTGCAAAAGTGTCTTTGAAGTTGTACCAAAAGTTTGGTGTATTTTTATCTGAAAATGGGAATTTTTTATGTTATATTACATAGCATAAAATTGGCATTGCTTTTTAAATCGTGGGATTTTGTCTAGTAGAGCTCTTGAATTATACAAGGCTTATAAAGATACGAGGGTCGGTTAACTGATTCATGTGTGGTCTAGATATAATATGTATTTGATAATGCGATTTAAGCCCTGAATACCTACAAGCCTAAATACTAAATCACAGTGATTTTTCTCAAAATGAACAAATATTGCGTAAAAACACAAATCGACTTAGGCTCAAAAGTGACCCCTGTTACTCAAAGTGACTTCAGAATTAGTGCATGTGTTCATATAATTTACTTATAGGCTAAATCACCATATTATTGGGTGGTATGCATAAAGTTAAAGTTTATGCTGTTGCTGAGGTTTTCGTAGTATATACTACGATCTTTATGTGTGAAAACTCATAGTAAATTCTTTCCTGCGGAGCAGAAAGTTGATCTGAAAGGTCGTGTTTAGTTTATGCTAGAATTGGTAGTATAAACTACTATTTGTATGCATAACAATACGTATAAACTTCTACTTCTAACTATAAACTAAGAAAAATCGTAGTTTGCCTTGTTTGAGAATTTGTTAGCTTAGCATAAGCGTTTTTACAATTTAAAATGGCAGAATTTATGTAAATTCACGTTAGAAAATCCTACAAGGAAAGACGAGAACCATGAGAACGCGATTATAAGAAGTTATATCTTAGGTTTTATAAATAAAAAATGTCATATGATCAATTTTTGTAATGGACTACTCAAATGATGAGTTGGTTTAACTTAACTGGAATTCTGTTAGTTGATTTTTGTTATCATTAAAAATAATATATTTTTAGCAAAATGATTCTATGATGTAGGTAAAATTGTAATTCCGGTACATTTAGTTTACGTGGAAAAACTCGATGTGATAAAGTTATTTTTTTTTCTTCCACCATGTTAATAATATCAAAAGAAGTGCTTATACAAATTTTGGCCACTCGACCGCAATTATGAGGCCGCCCAGAAAGTGATTTTCCCTGGGGTCGTTTACAGAAAAAAACCCAATTACATCGAAATATTTATTGAAACAGATACAGCAATTGTTGCTCTACTTTTCAACATATCCCCCACTGGAATTGAGAGATTTGTCATACCATGGGATCAATTTTTGTATCCTTGTGTCGTAGAAGTCAGCCGCCTGCAATCAGAGTTTGACAGCCGTCTGCACCTCTCTGTCGATCCCATGATGTGACAATTATCTCAATTTCGGTGGGGAATATGTTGAAAATAGCTCAACAATTGCTGTGTCTGTTCCAATTAATTTTTCCAATGAGATTGTGTTTTCTTTCTGTAAACGGTCCCTGGCGAACTTATTTTTTACGGCCCTCGTAACCGCGGTCGAGTGATCAAAATTTGTATAAGCACTTCTTAACATTATTAACATGGTGAAAGAAAAAATATAACTTTTTTTATCTGCCCCTATCAGAATGTTTGCTTGTAAGTTACATCATTGCACTATTTTTAATAATAATAATAATAATAATAATAATAATAATAATAATAATAATAATAATAATAATAATAATTTATTTTAGCTGGCAGAGTTAAGGCCGTAAGGCCTTCTCTTCCACTCAACCAGCAAAAAGTATACATCCATATGTATGAACTTACAAAGAATTCAACAATTTGATTCAGATAAGAGCTACATGTATACAAGAGTTATTTAGGAATTAAACAACAAAAACTATTAACTATTAATTAAACACTGGAATACAAACTGTATAGCAGAATTAAGCTAAACACATAGAATGTTAATATATTTCAAATAATGTTAGATAATAGAAAGAGATTATTATGAGACAATTTTGAAAGTACAGCACTATCAGGATGCTTGTCTAAAGGAAGGAGTAACAACGTAGATAGTGATAGTTTAAGTCAGTATGATTGGAGTGAAGGTTATCTTTTAAGCTGTTTTTAAAAGCGTTTATTGTCTTGCAGCCCCTAATACTTTGTGACAGGGAATTCCATTGTCGCGAGGTGGATACTGTAAAAGATGATGAATAACGAGATGTTCTATGAAGAGGTATACTTAACGCGCCACAGATAAGTGATCTGGTATTTACGTCGTGGTTAGAGTATAGATAAGAGAAACGAGACGAAAGGTAATTTGGTGTTGAAGTGTGTAGAATTCGAAAGAGTAAAGACAAAGAGTGTAAAGTTCTACGTTCTTTAAGTCGGAGCCACGAAAGACTTGCGAAGGACGGTGATATGTGATCATATCGTCGGATGTTGCACACGTATCTGACGCACATATTCTGAACTCGCTGTAACTTGACTGACAGTTCAGAACTTAGGTCACTTAACAAAACGTCACAATAATCGAAGTGCGGCATTACTAGGGTTTGTACTAGGGTAAGTTTTAGTTGCTGGGGCAAGAAGTTCCTTAAGCGACTCGAACAGTGAATGGAGGAACAGATTTTTCTTTATCTTTTCTTTAATTTGAAAATTCTAATTTAGATCATTATCGAAAAAGAAGCCAAGATTGTTTACGACAGATGAATATGGGATTAGCGTGTTGTTAAATGCGAAGTATAGTTGCTGGACAGACAGATACAATTTTGACTGCTCAAGAAACGTTCAGCGTCACAAACTGAAAACAATTTCGTGCACAACAGTGATAAAAATGTCAAGAATAATAGGGTTGAGGAGGAGGAAAACTCCAAGGAGAAGAGATGCGGAACAGACTGCAAAGAGCTGTGGTAAGAACAAGTTAAAAGGATGGTCGACGGAGGATTCGCAAGAAAAGGCGTATGAAATGCAAACCCAGACGTCTCCAATTCCCTAGGAAAATTTGTCGGAAGATTGCCTGTACTGAAAGTCTTTGCAGCATACATCAGTTACCTCAACCGGCGTCCCGCAAAGCTTTTTCTCTCCATAAAGCTCTTATACATAGGGGAAAATTTAACTGTGTTACAAATGTGTGATGAAAATATTTTTAGAGCTATTGTTCCAACTCGCGATTCAATATTCTTCGCTTTCTGTAAACCACATTCTCTTCTAAATTAAACTTCCGTAACTCATCATTATCATAATCTCCTTTTTATGATATATGCATCATAACCTGTTCCGATTCTGCATTCCATCACCTCCTTGTTCTGCATTGGGTTTTTTTCCCCCGCAGGAATACAAAACAGAGTTTGTTTTGGGTCACAGATTTTTTACAACTGGGATACTGTACAGGATTTTTTGGAGATCATATGGAATGTGGATAAGTAGGTGTTAAATTTATTAGATTTTCATTTGGTCTCATCACTAAATGTTATCGGCGAGCTAGAGTTAGCATAATAGCAATTGGATCCGTGGTTCGCGGGTTCAAAATCGGCTGAAAAAGGCGATATAATTCTTGTCATGACATTCTCTGAAAGGGAAGTGAAGCTGGGAGACCCGTATCGTAAATTTAAGGCGTGTAAATAAAATCTGTCTCTGATACAGGCTCCAGGCAAAATAAATAGGCTATTTCTTGCCCACATTGAATTTCGGAAGTTGAAAGAATTGGTCAATATTATACCGCCACCATTATTACTCTGTAACTAAATTCTAAAATACAGTGTAAGCTTTTAAGTTCGACAGAAATCAAGTTAGATATTCTATAGTTCGACTGATTACGTAGGAGAATTAGACACGCCCCTATACGGACACTAAGAAATGGGTTTGCCATTGAAATCGGAATTGGTTCTGTGTCTTGTAGTGATACTTTTGTTAAAGGAAAACAGAATATTTTAGTAGTAGTAGTAATATTAGTGGTAGTATTTATTTATTTATTTATTTATTTATTTAACCTGGTAGAGATAAGGCTGTCAGGCCTTCTCTGCCCCTCTACCAGGAGATTCCAACTATAATATGAAGAATAAAATTACATACAATTAGTATTAAATTTATAATTACAATTACAATAGTAATATACGTTACAAGAGCGGTATGTTCACGTTTTCATGGTCGAGGAAAAGATTGAAAAAGCGAAACGTAGTTGAGCTTTTTTAATTTCCGAGAACATGAAAACAAACATACCGCTCGTTTATCGTACATTAATTTGTGCGAAGATCGTTTATTACATACCTGAAAGACGAATTTCTAATTAGTTGCATTGAAATCTCCATGTTGGTTTCTGTTTAATGACGCCAACTTCGGAACACCAAAATATCTTTCTTCAACATTGTTGCTGTAAAATGTTTTCTGTGTTTACTATTACTCCAGCAGGTCGTGATATACGTCTTTTTTCCCCCAGTCTACAAATGCGAACTTAAAACAAACGGTAAGGTTATGCAATGATTTATTTTTCATTTTAATATTTTAACAATATTATTTATATAACATATTGCAGTAATAGCATCGGCATCTGGAGTCTCGTTGATTTTTTCACGGCTTCCTTAATGTCACTTGTATCAGGAATGCAATAAGTTTCGTGGAGTAGTAGACTTTACTTAATTTTTGCAAATATTTAAAAACAATAATTAACATTGCAATGTAGGCGAAATTGCAGTGGTAAATTTCCAAATTTATAATTATTACTATGTTAAACGTCTCTAAAAATAATATGTTAAAAGCCTAAAGCAGTAAAATGAATGTGGCGCTTAAGCGGTAAGAAGAGGGAAATTGTTATGTGTGTTACGTTGGGAATACTGAATGTGGTATTTCACACTTACCGCGTATTGGTTCTGTGCGGAAAACAAGCAATTACGCACGATCTCGCACGAATAAAATTACAATTAGTATTAAATTTACAATTACAATTACACAAAAATCAAAGTACGAAAAGATTATCTGACTAATGAAAGCTAGATAATTTATCATAGAAAAACAAAGAATATTTTATACTGACTGAATTACAAATGAAACCTAGAATAACAAAATTGTATAGTGATGAAATTACTGGATATTGAAATATTTTGTGATAGATTAAGGAAACTATTTACAAGAAATCAATTACTGACCAAGTGCCTAGTAAGTTTGCGTTTGAATTCAATTTTATTTCGACAGTCCCTGATGCTAGCAGGTAACGAATTCCAGAGTCTTGGCAGGGCTATTGTCAAAGAGGAGGAGTATGAGGAGGTGCGATGGGATGGTATTGTTAGTATTGTTTCATGACGAGAGCGTGTGTTCAGATTATGGTGGGAAGAAAGGTAAGTGAAGCGAGACGACAGGTACGAAGGAATAAAAGAGTTCAAGATTTCGAAGAGAAAGAGAAGTGAATGTAAATTTCTTTTCTTATCTAGTTTAAGCCAACCTATTGCTTCCAGGGATGGGATAATATGATCATATTTACGAACATTGCTTACAAAACGTACACACAAATTATGAGCACGTTGAAGTTTCGTTTATTAATTCTGTTTAGTGTATTTTCGCATCTACCTTATCAATGCACGTTTCTCAATCATTATACTTTTTTGGAATGCATTCATTCTCTTTACTGTAACAATTTATTGTTACTTCACATGATAGAAGAAAAATTATACTTTGAAAATGCACTGTTCGATATTCTGATGTGAACTCTACCGGGTATGAAAGAACCCAAGAAAGAATATCAATCTGTGTAACAAACATGTGTTGTATTTGTGTGATATAAATGCGAACTCCATTACACTTACTCAACTTAGATCAATATTGGTACTGATTCCATTGAATTACAGAAAAGCGCATGTATTTCAATTATGAAACTCAGTCCTCCATTCTATTTCTAATGCAACACAAAAATTAACAGGCCAAATACGCGGTTAGAGCACTAAAAGGATCGGAACCACAGTATCAAATCCAGAGATGCGTGCAAAACGGACATAAAATTTCATATACTAGTGTATCACAACACGTCAGAAATACTTGGATGGATTCAAAATCAATAATAATAATAATAGTAATAGTAATAATAATAATAATAATAATAATAATAATAATAATAATAATAATAATACTATGTACTTACTTACTGGGTTTTAAGGGGAGAGGATGGTATTTTTTTTTTTTTCCTATTTGGTGTAAAATATTAATTTTCTGTATTTAGAGAGCTCATAGCTGTAGCAACTCAACCAAAAATAAATAAAAAAATATTTTGGGGGCCCAGATTTGAAAAAAATATACCCAATGCAGGATTGTACTAAAAATACGCTGTATCTAAACCATTTTTAAAGGTAGATTCATCCAGTTTCTTGCAATGTACTTGCAAAAGCATGCTCTACAATCTGTATGTAACAGAATTGTGATATTAGTCCCTACGTTTGTAAAATAAACAATTAAAATTTAATAACACTTTTCTGAATTCCTTTCTTGCAACCAAACGGACGTAGTTTTAAAATGAAATCAATTAACAAAATTCTGTTACAGGGAAAAGTTTCCTAATAGTCTAAAGAATGTGTGTTCTAAATTTCATGCATGTATCTTTAATAGTTCAGAAATTATATTCATTTTTGTCTGGCAATGTAGCAAAAAAAATGAAGTTACCGTAAACCGATAGAAGAGGGCGAGTGATTTAAAATTCCATAGCGCAGGAAGTTTAAAAATGGCGTCTCAACATCCGATAAGGGCACAAATACCCACGAAATGTTATGAAATGCATTCCACACATATCATGGAGTATTAAAGATTTTTTTTTTTTTTTTTTTGAAAATTCAATTTACCGGAACCAACGATAAAATGGGGGCGAGTGATTTTAAATTCCATAGCGCAGGAAGTTTAAAAATGGCGTCTCAACATCCGATAAGGGCACAAATACCCACGAAATGTTATGCAATGCATTCCACACATATCATGGAGTATTAAAGATTTTTTTTTTTTTTTTTGAAAATTCAATTTACCGGAACCAACGATAAAATGGGGGCGAGTGATTTAAAAATCCATAACGCAGGAAGTTTAAAAATGGCGTCTCAACATCTGATAAGGACACAAATACCCACAAAATATTTTGTGCGAGATCATGCGTATTTGCTTGCTTTCCGCACAAAACCAATACGCGCTAAATGTGGAATACCACATTCAGTATTCCCAACGTAACACACATAACAATTTCCCTCTTCTTACCGCTTAAGCGCCATATTCATTTTACTGCTTTAGGCTTTTAACATATTATTTTTAGAGACGTTTAACATAGTAATAATTATAAAATGGAAACTTACCACTGCAATTTCACCTAAATTGCACTGTTAATTATTGTTTTTAAATATTTGCAAAAATTAAGTAAACTCTAGAACACCACAAAAGTTACTGCATTTGTAATGCAATTAACATTAAGGAAGCCGTGAAAAAATCAACAAGATTCCAGACGCCGATGTTATTACTGCAATATGTTATATAAATAATATTGTTAAAATATTAAAATCAAAAATAAATCATTACATAACCTTACCGTTTGTTTTAAGTTCGCATTTATAGACTGGGGGAAAAAAAAGACAGACGTATATCACGGCCTGCTGGAATATAGTAAACAGAGAAAACATTTTATAGCAACAATGTTGAAGATAGATATTTTAGTTTTTAAAAGTTGCCGTAATTGAACAGAAACCAAGATGGAGATTTCATTGCCACTAATTAGAAATTCCCCTTTCAGGTTTGTAATAAACGATCTTCGCACAAAATAATGTACGATACAAGAGCGGTATGTTTGTTTTCATGTTCTCGGAAATTAAAAAAGCTCAACTACGTTTCGCTTTTTCAATCTTTTCCTCGAACATGAAAACATCAACAAACCGCTCTTGTAACGCATATTACTATTGCTATGCATTCCACACATATCACAGAGTATTTTAAAGACTTTTTTTTTAATTTACTCATTTTTCACCAAAAATACCACCCTCTCCCCTTAAGGAACCTGGAGGTTCATTGCCGTCTCCACATAAGCCCGCATTTAAAATGATTTCATATTGAAGTGTTTTATTTAAATCCTGTTTAAAAGTCTGTGCAGTTTTTTCCCCGAAACTGTGAATATTTTCTTTTTGTAGCTCTTGACCAACATTACAACTAAGTTGAATAGTTAACCCCTGTTTTAACGTGGTGTATGGCTTATTGGTCAGCCTCCGAAACCCTAATGAAATAGCATTCAACTTGACACATCAGAATCCATATGCATTTTAACCACAGTACGATGCGATAAAAATGTTTAAGTACGAATAATTATTCCAAACGAACGCCACTTTCGAAAAAAGCAAATTCGAACATCATTAAAAAACACTGCTCTGATAACAACCACTCCACATATGAAAAAGTCCCCACGGGATTCAAAAAGTGCGATAAATACGCAGTTGGAGGGGGTGTGGGGCTTACGTCCACCGAGTGTGGAGTAACAACATATTTTGAAGCGCACTGCTGCCATCTATCGGTGGCGGAGAATAGCACAGCATGGCCCAAAACGTTTTCCAGTAATTCCATTAGACAACCTTCAAATCATCGCGTAGCTCCTCTACTGCATGCATTTTCCCTCCTCAACCCTCTTTTTCCTTCATCCCCTTCTCACACACACCAGTTTTCGCTTCATCCACCATTTTAAACCCTCAAGCGGATCTGCCCTTTTGTGAATATGACGGGAAATAGCTCATGACCTTTTGACCCATTCCCCTCCCTTCTTTCACCGTTTTACAGTTCCAATAGCAGCGAAATGGCTTCCGTAGTGTCGGTTAGATACACTTCCATATAGAAACCAAACGGACCATCCCTAGCCACACCAAGATTCATATAAAGGAATTATGGCTGAAATAAAATAAAATCGGCAGTAGACTTGTGCAAGAATTTCTGCAGACAATCGAATTGCCTGTTCACTAAGTTCATAATCTTTTACGAACAAGCCGTTACAACTGAACTAGATTCACTAGAACAATAATAAATATAAAATGGAATATTAACTTACAGATAATTTTAATCTTGAAAATAAGTTATGGTTAAATAGTGAAAAAGAAAATACCTTCAAATCGTACATCAAAGAACTATCATAAATATTTCATGGTCTAAATCCAGGGTTGGGCCAGTAAATTATCTGTACGTAATTTACATGTAAAATACATAATGTAGAAAACTGTTTTATACACGGAGTAGTAAACTATCATTTATTGATTTTGACAATCTAAACATCAATTACTTCATTTCTTTAAAGTCCTGATAAGAAAAATGTCTGCTGCAGCACAAAAAATTTATTTATTTATTTATTTATTTAGTTACTTATTTATTTACTTATTTATTCATTTATTTATTGTGATTTTATACTGTAGATTTACATAGATTATAATATTTGTTCTTACTTCCATTCACGGTAGAAAAATAACAATGCTTTGCTTACTTTTAGTTTGTTTGTTGGAAAAACGCCAAAACATCCTAATTTATTTCTTTTTGGGACTTTATATCTGCAATGCTTGGGAAAAGTGGCATAAGTCAGTTTCCACAAACATTTTTTATTAATTTATTTACAACTTACGGAACATCTGCTCGCTTGGGAATATAGACATAAGTATTTCTCTCATTACAATAATTCATACAGAAGAAAATCAAATCGACATAAATCAGTGTGAAGACAGTTTTTTTTCCTTCTCCTGTAAAATTAATATTTTTGACTTGTGCCACTTTTCCCGAGCAAAAAAAAAAAAAACACACACACACACACGCACACACGCACACACGCACACACGCACACACGCACACACGCACACACGCACACGCACACGCACGCACACACACACACACAAGTAATAGTAAATAAACCTAACATTTAGCAACTAATATCACTTGTTAAACACATTTTAGACTTAAAATAAAATTAATTAAACTGACCAGTTTTATTGATTTCCCGAAAGTTTTGTTTTCGTCATTTGTAAGGTTTAAAAAAAAAACTATTCTAGTGATAAAGGCCTTTTTATAATAAGTTATAACAGTTACAGGTAAATATAGTAACTCATTAAATGTAATAATGATCCAAATTTTATGTGGTTAATCAGAAACTGAACAAAGAAAGACTAACAATAAAAGTTCTTGGAAATTTTTTTTTACGTATTTTACATTTATTACGTTAATTATGCATTATTTACGCGTATTTTACTGTAAAGTAAATAACCTTTCTTTACACGTAAAGTCTCAACCCTGTCTAGACCAGCCATTTTCAACCGGTGGTGTCCCGCGAACAGGGTTGCCAGACGGCCTGGATTTCCCAGAATTGTTCTGAATTTTAATGGTGTGTCCTGTATCCTGGATTGAGTAATATTTGTCCAGAAATGCCAAAAAAAATGGATATAATACAACTTTTCACTCATTTCTTTAGAATTACTTTTAAAATTCCTTATCCATATTTTTAAGATCCTGTCCAACCAGTGTAAGCTTACAGCGTCGTTGTGAGTGCCATCTGGCACCTCCTATCGGATTGTGTTTTTTAGTTGGTTATTTTATGACACTTTATCAAATGATTTGGTTATCTATCGTCTAAGTGAGATGAAGATGATAATGCTAGCAAGGCGAGTCAGCATCTGCTCTTAATGGACTGAGAGAAACCCCCAGAAGAAACCTCAACCAGGTACCTTGTCTCAACCAGGATTTCAACCTGGGTCCGCTCGTTTCACTTTTAAAATATAGCGTAAAATATTAGGTTTTACTTGTACTATTACAATATTTCCTACTTGTCAACAAAACCAAGCCAGACGCGTCACAATTTACAATTGCTTAAGCTACATTAGATATAGATTAAACTTGCAAGCCTAAAGTTAATCAGACAAGCGTCTAAACTGAACTGTGTGTTGTAATGTGTCATTAGAAATCTATAACGATAATAAAGGTCAAAGACAAAGTGTATATATTTGACCAGACGCTGATCACTAATGGTAGGAGCTACAGAGATGACCAGTTTATCTAGTGACTGGATAAGGCAGGGATGAGACGATATTAGCTCCCAATCACGGTAGAAGAGCTCGGCCTTGATCACGAGCGCATAGCGCATCCACTACAAAGGGTCGTAACGTAGACACAGGGATGTACATGCACATGCAGCGAATAAAGGCAGCAATTATTACAATAACTTGCGTTACTAAATTTCTGGCTATGTAATAGAGCTAATTATTCAGTTGTTTAATACACATGTACATATATAAACACATCGCAACGGGAAGGGTTTTTAGGAACAAAAAGAGAAATAGGAAAAGTTAAAAGCAATTATTTATAATGTAAATACTTCACTTCATTGGTTAGGAGAAACTAATAGGGTCTATCTGCTCGACGTGTGTGATTTCTAAGTACTTTTGAGTATTTGTTGAAAAAATAATAATGACAATATTGATTGAAATAGAGTATATTGATTGTGTGATTGTGAAAATGTAGTCTGCAGTCGTGATTGTGTAATGAGTTTTCTTAGAGTGGTTTGTGAGATGCACGTAACACAAAAAAAAAACAAATTTCTTAAATTAAGATATTGAGAGCCATCGTAATTTTTGGAGTCAATCATTTAAGGGGATATGTATGATTTTTAAAACTTCCACAATTTTCAGCCAAAATTTGTGAAATTTAAACTATATAAACAGATCTGTAATAATATCATCTGCACAAAATTTGGTGCAATTAGGTCTAATAGTTTTGAAATTATACTTTTAAGTATATTTTATATTGACGTTACTAAAAAAAAGTTCCTTGCATCAAAGTTTTCAAATTGTTTAGTTCATATTTGCTTAAAATCTTGAAAATAGTTACTGGAATAAAAGTGAATTAGCTTTTTGAGCTTAGTAATAGTATAAGTTAAAGTGCAATCAAAGATAAAATATTATTTCTAAATTAAAGAAACACGTAGTCTAATAAAAGTAAATATCCAGAAACAAGCAACAAATTAAATACCAATAATACATTTAAAATAAAGAAATAAAAGGAATCTAGATACTATCTGCTGACCCAAATGTAAATTAATTTACCTTCGATGTCAATTCCGAAATCAATTTATTTCTCTCCTTTCCTGAATAATGTGTGTGTATATATATATATATATATATATATATATATATATATATATTCATGTTGCGTTTCATAATGTTGACCTGGTTGGCAAGTTGGTATAGCGCTGGCCTTCTATGCCCAAGGTTGCGGGTTCGATCCCGGGCCAGGTCGATGGCATTTAAATGTGCTTAAATGTGACAGGCTCATGTCAGTAGATTTACTGGCATGTAACCGGCGACGCTGATATAACCACTGCAGTTGCGAGCGTCGTTAAATAAAACATAACATAACGTTTCATAATGCCGTTTTATGTTACTTTTTTTTGCAAATGATATTTTTTTACACAACAAACACATGTTCGAAGCATAAATATTGTATCTTCCACTCTTCCTTGAAAGCTTTAAGCGCATCAGTTCCGTCATGATGCGCTGTGTTCTAAGATCTGTACATCCTTTAGCAATGTTTACAGGTAAAATAGCTCTAGCTCGAAATTACTAGTCACAATCGCAAGACTGGGATAAGGGGTATCGAAGACGTGGTGCGAAAATATGGTTGGCTAGTTTTTGTTACCTCTATACACTTAGCTGTATACTATTACTCTTTAAATATGTTGCCTCTTATTTCCTCTTATCTTTTCTACAGTATCTACTGCTTCAATAATTGTAGTATTAGTGTCTTGTGATTACTTGAGTAAAGTGTTCTAGAAACGCTTACAACTATAGGTTTGCTGAGCAGTGCACAAAGTAAGGTGAGTGTCATCGATGTTTTCAGAACAGATAGTACGTGTGTAATATGGAATATGACGGGAATTATAGCCGTATTCCTTACGCACTTCATCCTTCCAGATGTAACAAATTTCACATAAGTTATCGTTTTCCACACAACTACACTCCTACAGTTTGTCATGAAACACAACATACCTGGTACTAAATGCATGCACATATTCTTTAATATGATAGGCCTATTAACTATTGCTCCAAGGCCAGTAGTTCACAACCTATCGACTCTAGTATCTACTACAGTGGAAGCTCTTAAGTTCGACAGAAAACAAGTTCGACATCTTACAGTTCCACTGCTTAAGTAGGAGAATTAGGCACTAAGAAATGGGTTTTACATTTGAATGGGAATTGGTTCTGTGTCTTGTAGTGATACTTTTGTTAAAGGAAAACAGAATATTTTATTGATTACGACATCCATCTTTAATCACTTAATTTGAATTAATGAACTCTCCTTTTCTCTTTCTTTGTGCCGTTTGTGAAACCGAACTGTCGAAACCCACTGTGGTAATAGAAGAGCATACACAAGTCTCCGGGCGGCAGGAAATACAAGTACAGTACTGTATTCGTTGATGGATAACCAATAAGAAGTCCACACCTGTGGAGTAACGGTCAGCGCGTCTGGCTGCGAAACCAGGTGGCCCGGGTTCAATCCCGGTCGGGACAAGTTACCTGGTTGAGGTTTTTTCCGGGGTTTTCCCTCAGCCCAAAACGAGCAAATGCTGGGTAACTTTCGGTGCTGGACCCCGGATTCATTTCACCGGCATTATCACCTTCATATCATTCAGACGCTAAATAACCTAGATGTTGATACAGCGTCGTAAAATAACCCAATAAAATAAAAAAAAAACAATAAGAATTTGTATTCATTTCACATGCCACACCCACTACCCTTAATGGACTGAACTTTCAATTCTGTTCAGTCGAACTTAGGAGAGTCCACTATATATGCAAGAATAAATATTGGAACTCGAAAAGGAGACCCTCAATATTGTGTGAAAATATTTCAAAGCCCAGTTTCGTCCCTTTCTTACTGCAATGATTGGGAACTACAATATTTTCTCCCTCTCCGTTGTAGCCGAATGGTTACAGTTATGCACATTTTCGCCACTCCGAGTCCAATTTTTAAACAAATCCGTACTATGAATGAATGCCAAGATCGAGGCACTTTGTCCATAATCAAGTTGATTACTATGTCCTCTCTTACTGAATTAACAATCATTGGACAGTTCAATGTGCGGAAAGATTATTGAAAATCGAAGCCGTTCCCAATAACCTTCATGGTCTGCAACATTGTTCGATGAACTGCAGGCCCTAACGCACACGGCTCGTGTCTCTATTGTCTGGCCAAAGCGATTACAATGATTATTCTCTTTGCATAGATACTGGGTGGGCAAAAATACTAACACTCTTCGTGCAAAAGCGTGACTGTTCATAATATTTATATGTATATTACTGGATGCTTCTAATGTTAATGATAAGCTATAAAAATGGGTTATCTGAACGGCATTAAGACGTGGATGATGCGAAATGGAAACGCCCAATTTAAGTCACAAGCATAAGAATACAGGGTGATCCATTTGGGAGGACATAAAATAAAAACGTGATAAAATGAGAACCGTTGCTATTTATTGTTAAATAATTTGTACATACATTCTAGAAGAATGGAAGTTTTTTCCAAATTAGACCACAACATGCTCACCATTGCGAACACGACACAGTTCAAATCTTGAGACTAATTCCTCCCATGTGTGGTCTAACATCTCAGGGGTAACTTTCTCAAAAGCTGAGGAAATCTTTGCTCTGAGATCATGAATATCCGTGGGTCGCTGTGCATATACATCATTTCTCACGAAACCCCAGAGAAAGAAATCGGGTGATGTCAAGTCTGGGGAATTTGGAGGCCACATAATTGACCCTCCTCGACCACATCAGTTGTTTTTTTTAATGTGTCATCCAGATAATCACGAATATCTGTTGTCCAATGAGGTGGTGGTGCACCATCCTGTTGGAACATGATACCCATGTTGTTTTTCTGTTGCAGTTGTGGTTCGAGAAAGTTGTTTCAACATGCCCAGCTATGGTCCTGATCGAACTGTTTCCGACGCGAAGATAAACGGCCCATGCAGATTATAGCGACTTACCGCGCATTAAACATTAACTTTAACACTAGCCCTTTCCAGCTCATATGAGACATGAAGATTTTCAAGTCCCCATATGATTGCATTATGGGTATTCACTCGCCCACTGACATGGAAGACACATCTCTCGCTCCTTGTTGTGTAGTAAACAACATTGCTGGGTAACTTCTTTTGTTTCTTATGCGGTAAGAATGATGATACAAAACTCTCGTGCTTCAGTATCACATTGGAACTGAAATGAATTCTACAGCACCCCATTATAAATTTTACAGTCATTTTATTTTATATTTTCCCAAACGAATCAGACTGTAGATGACAGTCAACAATTTTCAAACCTAAATTCTTATTTAATGAAGCTGCTGTTTTAGATTCCTTGTTCAGGCAACATTTGCAACTGCTGCACCAAGAACTTTCTCAGTGCAATTAAATCGCCAGAAACTACCAGAATTTGTGCGTGTGTTCTTACAAGTTCGAGTATTCCTGTTTAATTATTTGTTTCTGATATTCTGTAAAATATATTTTGTCTGACAGCATGAAATTCATTGCTTTGACTAAAACGTTTACGATTCACGAGACCTAACCTAAGAATGTATTTGTTTGATCACGTGAAATGATTAGTCCGAATTTCTAAAAAAGAATAGCACTTAAAAATTTGTATATTTAAAATACATACTCCTAAGTCGCGATCATGCTATTTCCTCTTTTGAGAATTCTAATAAAAATCTGAATACTAAAAATTATATTTCTGTCCATTAATCACGTGCATGTTTCGTTCCAAGGATGCCTATGTCTATTAAGTCGCTAAACTGGAGAATTAGCACGGTAGATTTGAACCGTGCCGTTACGGTTACGACCAAATTTAACTAAATACGCAATATTGCCAACATAAGAACATGACTTTGGTCTGTGGTATCGTTAGAAATAGAAATTTGTTTCTTTTTCTCTCTACCTCCTTCGTTCTGAACATTACTGAGAGATAGCACCACTGTTACCCTCATCTAAGTATTTCAATGATTTTTTCCCCTGGACCACTAATTTGTTTGGACGACATTTCTACATAGAAGATTAAGGCAGATCTTACAAGCGATTTCCAGTTACTAACAGTATGGTCATCAAAATTGTGTGTCCATTTTATCTCGAACTAAAATCTCTCTCGCATTTTCTTTTGTTTCATCACGGCTGAATAGATTTATCTCTTCGTTATCGATGTTTCTAGTCGATGGCCTTTATGAGAGTTTTTGTTTCGTAATATTGATAAACAATAATATAATTATAGCAGGGAATAATTTCATTGCCCCTAAAGTTGTTTTATTGTATTTTCTCTAGGCCACAAATAAAACTTCAACGCGGTCATAATTACGTACTTAACGCTTTAGCGAACATTAACCGGAAATTTACTTTCCGTTATTTAAATTATATTCCGTGAAACACACCTTTTTTCCCGTTATTTCGTTATCTTAATACATACGCATTTTCTTTTAGTGCATTCAAAACATCGTTGTTGTACTGCATAAACCTTGCACTTGACTAACGGAGTGATTTATTTAAGAATATAGTCGCGAATTTTACTACCACCATTTCGATTGTCTTTTGTTTGATACGGCACGGTAACTAGTGGCCAGCGAGTAACTCGACTATCGACATTGCTCTACCGTGCGTATTATCCAGTTGTTCCCTATAAGTTATATGTTATTTACCTGAAAATAGTGTTGAATTGGAATCACAACGCAACACAACTAAATTATGTATTAATATTAATACTGGTATTAGTAATTAATTATTGAGTTCAAATTTCACAAGTTTAATTAGGTACTTCCATTTCATCAGATTTCTTCTATTACAAACTAAAATTATTGCTGCCAACATAACGGTTAGAAAATAACTGTCAGTTGTAGTATCTGTCAGTACTCGAAATTCGAAACGAAGTTGATAAAAGAAAATTCAATCTGACAAGTAGAAAATCACTTTAATCCACCTGTAGGCTATATGTAAACGACATTTCATACAAGTTGAGAGGATGCGAAGGCATTTCTTTCCCCTTCTATTTGCCCTGAGTCCGTCAGTATAACAGACCGGTAGCTGTTACCTCTTATACCTGCACCCCCCAAGTTGTACACACAAGAAAATAAAATATTAAATAAAGTACATAAGTGGATATAAAATACAGTGACACAGATGTTTGACAATTACATGTTTGAGTATATTTTAGTGTCGTTTTTACAAAATTTTCAACTAATAATTAATTAAATTAAGGGATGCTAGTTTGTATTGTGAAGTCAGGGGGGAGTGACACAGTGCAGATGGTTCCGTCGTTTATGCTGTACAGTAGCAACTAGCGGTGAAGAAAACATTTATCTTCTGGTGTCAGTAGCTTTTTAATGTGCCAGTTGATATAAACAACAATGAAATGAAATATAAACGCTTAGTATAGATTTTCGAAATCTAGATTACCGGTAAACGTTTTCAATAATAAGAATTTTCACTATGTTTAAAGTCAATTAGTCAAACGTTAATAAGATAGACAGTAGCATCTTCCCCTTCACGGATGGTAAAGAGTGTGAGTAGAGGGGAAGGCCCATCAACCAAACTGAAATGGGGATTAGTGATAGGGGAAAAATGGTTAGGTTTCACCCTTAAGTTATTAAGTAAATCGATCCGGATTATATATGAATCCTATAGATTCAAAATCCCCTATATCCATTTTCACAAATTGAATAATTTTGACAGAAACTGGTGGCAAATAGACAGAATTTTCAACCTTACAATGACTTTTAACAAACCTTTTTCTTTAAATTTAATGGGTTTTCGTATTCGAACTATATAAATCATTAGAATTCATTCTTAGCAAGCAATATGTGGGCATAACTAAATTATGAATAAAATGGTCTTTAGGGGGTTTTGAATCTAGAGGATTCATATAGACTATGAATATGTCATTGCCAACGTGACGAATATGACGATGGCTTCTAAGATAACGGCGATGATGACTGCGTCGATGAACAAGAAATACATAGCGATTACTGTAACTCTTATAGCTACTCACCGACCACGTTGAGATGTATGAAGTGGCTCATGTGAGGTGTAGTGCTAATCTGGCACTCATAGATTCCGGAGTCGCGGTGCTGGGGGTACTTGATCTGCAGGGTCCAGTCCTCGCTGTGAGGGTGGTGGATGGCCCTGAACCGCTGGTCACTCGTGTAGGTGTACCTCCCCACCGTGAGCAGGTGGATGTCCCGATGTCGCACCCATGACACCTGCAACAGCATCTGTTGTTACGTCAGTCAGTCCGACATGGAATGGTGTATGTAATGACAAGCATGGTGTAATTACCCAATGGTACATCACTGTGATAAACTGATAGTCTGAATTAGGCTAATTGCGGGGCGGCTTCTAAATTAATTAACTTGAAGAAAAACACTAGCAACTACATAATGAAAATTATTAAGCCTATATTTATATATGCCAGCACTTAAATGGGTTACAACTGACCCGAAACGGACAATAATATTGACATAATTTTAGAAACTGATCGTGTGTACCCTTTCCCGTAGAATTTATGTTTAAAAAGTTTCTATTTATTTATTTATTTATTTATTTATTTATTTATTTATTTATTTATTTATTTATTTATTTCTCCATTTATTCATTTTAACACTGTTACAGTATTTAATCATAGTAGTAATTTAGACCCAAGAATATATAACAATTTATATTTAAATATCCTAATCTTGTCAATTCTAATAGTTCTAGTATTAAATTTAAAAAGTTGTGTATGGGTTTTATAAAAATTTAAAAATTGTAAATTTCAATTTATATACTATAATTGCATAGTAGACATAGGACAAATTGTATTGTATAATTATTAATTTCAATTCAGGAATCCGCTCCTGAGCACGAGTTCTACTCTTTCAGGGGTGAGCTAAAGTTTTTCTGTGTATATTATATTTTATGTTACAATTATTAGCAAAATAATAAATAAATAAATAAATAAATAAATAAATAAATAAATTGGAAATTTATCCTTTGAAGAGGTGGAAAAATTCAAATACCTGGGAGAAACAGTAACAAATATAAATGATACTCGCGAGGAAATTAAACACAGAATAAATATAGGTAATGCCTGTTATTATTCGGTTAGGAAGATTTTATCATCAAGTCTCAAAAAATCTGAAAGTTAGAGTGAGTGAGTAGGTTATTTTACGACGCTTTATCAACATCTTCGGTTATTTAGCGTCTGAATGAGATGAAGGTGATAATGCCGGTGAAATGAATCCGGGGTCCAGCACCGAAAGTTACCCAGCATTTGCTCATATTGGGTTGAGGGAAAACCCCGGAAAAGACTTCAACCAGGTAACTTGCCCCGACTGGGAATCGAACCCGGGCCACCTGGTTTCGCGGCCAGACGCGCTGACCGTTACTCCACAGGCGTGGACTGAAAGTTAGAATTTATAAAACAGTTATATTACCGGTTGTTCTTTATGGTTGTGAAACTTGGACTCTCACTTTAAGAGAGGAACATAGGTTAAGGGTGTTTGAGAATAAGGTGCTTAGGAAAATATTTGGTGCTAAGAGGGATGAAGTTACAGGAGAATGGAGAAAGTTACACAAGACAGAACTGCACGCATTGTATTCTTCTCCTGACATACAGTAATTAAGAACATTAAATCCAGACGTTTGAGATGGGCAGGGCATGTAACACGTATGGGCGAATCCAGAAATGCATATAGAGTGTTAGTTGGGAGGCCGGAGAGAAAAAGACCTTTGGGGAGGCCGAGACTAGATGGGAAGATATTAAAATGCATTTGAGGGAGGTGGGGTATGATGATAGAGATTGGATTGGTCTCGCTCAGGATAGGGACCTATGGTGGGCTTATGTGAGGGCGGCAATGAACCTCCGGGTTCCTTAAAAGCCAGTAAGTAAGTAAGTATTCATTTATTTAATCTGGCGGAGTTAAGGCCATCGGGCTTTCTCTACCACACCACCAGAATACATACATATATATATATATATATATATATATATATATATATATATATATATATATAAGAAACAAATGCAGAGAGAAGAAGGAAATAAGAAATAGCAGTAAAATTGCAGGTACAAATACAAAAAAACACGAATGCAAAAAGATGAGAGAAACAGTCAATTCTGCATATAGTGAACTCGGTTATAGTGAACATTCGGCTATAGTGAACCTAAGTCGTTGGTCCCGACCCACATAATTAAGAACATTAATATTACCGTTTATAGTGAACCCTCGCCTCGTTTATAGCGAACCTAAAAAGCTTTCCAAAGAAAATGTACTTTTAAAATGGCCAAAATGGTAATTTAGGAAACCCTTTCCTCCTACAAACTTCCAAGAATATGTTCAGAACAAAATCTCAAACATTCTAGTCCTTAAGTGCATTGAAAGAAGCATGATTCGTTCAGCTTCCTGGACAGTTTGAAACATGTTAAAGAGAATAGTGTACACAGTGAGGGATAAAGGAAGGATTAGTTCTGACCTCTTTAAAAGAGGATATTAGAAGAATAGGAAGGAAAATGTTTTCTTCTGTAAAAGGGACTAGAGTGATGACTAAAGGGTAAATACAAGAAGGATTAAAGTAAAATGGTCCTCAACTATTCCTCCCGCATCTGTGTAAAAGTGAACCCTGGGAAATTCCAAGGCCGAGTACATAATAGCATACCTCTAGTGGGAAGAGGTGCGAAATCAGTCAATGCCTACAGACAGATTAGATTCAAGTTTCGAACTGTGAACATCATGTGATGTCGAAGCCTAAAGTGTTTAAGTTCGAATATAAAGCGAACATAACTACCACCTTGTGAACCCTAGGGTTAGATTAGCCAAGTCTAAACAATGGTTTACAACAATTGCATTGTCTATGTTTAATAAACATGCTTATAGTGCACATATTGTTGATTTTAATAGATTTAGGTGTGTTATTCGTGACTGGCTAATCAAACACTCTTTTTATGATATAAAAGAATTTATGGAAACTAATGTTGATATAGTATTTTAATTTGTTGGTTTATCTTGTTTTTCTTTTGACTTTGTCTATGTATCCGTGATACCACGACTGTTTTTATCAACAGTAATCTCACTAGAGGTTTTGATTTATCTAGACTATTACACTCTTACTACGTCATACTACTTTTGACCAATAAAACGGTACGAAAGGACGTATTTTAACCAATCATGGCTGCTTATCGCACAATTTTATCGCGTCCCTAGCATTTGTTTAATGTTATCGCGTCCCTAGCATTTGTGTCTTTGTTTGCCAACATTTGAAACTGCGCTGGTCTGGACGTCAAAATATATATATATATATATATATATATATATATATATATATATATATATATATATATATATATATTACAAACCACTCCAGTCGATGCACAGCAGTTTCAAATATGACTCGCATTGGCATTCAAGAACAAGAATTAATAAAAATCACTGATCATACCTATGCATCTTCTGAAATCAGATTTACAAATAAATGAAGAGCGCCATTAGGAAATCATGAATAAGTTGAATACACCATGTAGGCCTAAATCAACGAGTTCCACTTCTATTACGCACACGTCCAATATAATATCAATTGAACCACCAACCACATTCAAATTTTAAAATTGTACATTCAATAATTATTCCTTTTAAAATTATTCATTCGGAAATCCTGAATAAGTTGAATACACCATGTAGGCCTAAATCAACGAGTTCCACTTCTATTACGCACACGTCTAATATAATATCAATTGAACCACCAACCACATTCAAATTTGAAAATTGTACATTCATTAATTATTCCTTTTAAAATTTTTCATGTATATTTTTTATATCATCGTCGTTAATTAAAACTTTTCTAACACTTGTGAATATCAGTTAGGTTATGTTATAGCTTCTGCTATATGACATAATGGATAGTTACGTATCAGAGATTGTTTAATATTAAGATTTATTGAAAATCATGTCAAGTGACGTTGATTACTGGGATTCGGACAATTGAAGTGGAATGCAAATGTTTGAATAAAAATGAAACTGAATCAACAAAGCCTTCTTGACTAGTAACATTGTCATCGTGTATAATAGATCGAGAACTTCTCGACAAGAAGGCATTGCTCACTACTGCCATCTAGCATGCATCTAGCTTAATATTTGTAATGTTGAGATGGTACAATAATACATTTGAAGACAGTTGTATTTTCGTAAGTCAATTAATATTATTGTATTGGAGTATTTCGTTACTTCTAATCTTTATATACTTTCTTTAATCGTGTAATAGTCAATTAAATTCCACTCGAGTTTTGATTTTCTCTAGATAAATCAAAACGTCTAGTGAGATTACTGTTGAGAAAATCAAAACTCGAGTGGGATTTAATCGACTATTACACGATTAGAAGAAAGTAGGTATATGATTAGAAGTAACAAAGTACTCCAATACAATAAAATATTAATTGGTTTACGAAAATACAACTGTCTTCAAATTTATTATTGTACCATCTCAACATTACGCTAGATGGCAGTAGTGTTTTATGATTATGTTTTCTTGTTATCAGTTGTGCCAACTATGGAATCTTCATTGAACTCTGTGGACGGTTACTAGTCAAGAAGGCTTTTTTGATTCAGTTTCATTTTTATTAAAACATTTGCATTCCACTTCAATCATCCGGATCCCAGTAATCAACGTCATTTGACAGATAATTTTCAATAAATCTTGGTATTAAACAATCTCTGATACTTGACTATCCATTATATCATATAACAGAAGCTATAACAAACATAACCTAAATAATATAAACAAGTGTTAGAAAAGTTTTAATTAGGGATGATGAAATAAACAAGAAACGTTTTAATTAACGATGATGAAATAAAAATTAAACATGAATAATTTTAAAAGAAACAATTACTGAAAATACAATTTTCAAATTTGAATGTTTTAGTGGTTGGTGGTTCAGTTGATGTTATATTGGACGTGTGCGTAAAAGAAGTGAACTCGTTGATGTACATGGTGTATCCCTCAACTTATTCAGGATTTCCGAATGGTGCTCTTCATATATGACCAATGATCTTTATTAATTCTTGTTCTTGAATGCTAATGCGAGTCATATTTGAAAGTTCTGTGCATCGACTGGAGTGGTTTGTAATTTTATATTTTTTGATTTCCAGACCACTGCAGTTTGAAATGTTGGCAAACAAAGAAACAAATGCTAGGGTAGTGATAAAAATAAACAAATGCTAGGGACGCGATATAATTAAACAAATGCCAGGGACGCGATAAAATTGTGCGATAAGCAGCCATGATAGGTTGAAAGACGTCCTTTCGTACAGTTTTATTGATCAAAAGTAGTGTGACGTAGTAAAAGTGTAATAGTCAATAAATAAATCACAGATCAAACTGGTAAAAAGTATTCTGATGAGAACAAAACATGCCATTTTCAAATATGAAACAATTTTTTTAACACACATAAAACTTAATCAACTTATGTTCTTACATTTTTCCTTTTTATTCTGCCCTAGTGCTTACAACAACATTTTAGAGAAAGATGAAACAGCTGCTTTCATATACTTTGTAGTACTGTAGAGTCAACCTTAATACTGTATTCCTCTGAGTTTAAACAGTGTAACTCTTACATTTGAAATATTGCTAACCTTGAACCAGTTCTCTTAATATCACTGGCCTTGCAGAGAATGTAGAATAATAAACCTTTGCTCTATATCTTCCCTGATTTCCCTGTGTGAGCTTTTATAATTATTATATTAATAAGATAATGCATTACTGTAACGATATGCAGCTGGCGATCTTTCTCGCGCGTCTCTGTTACTCTGTGTAGTGTTACAGACTCCGCTATTCATTATAGTTGTAACGCGTTAGACTAAAGGTCTCTAGTGAACTCTCCATCAGCATTAGAACCTGGAGTGAAATAATGCATGAGTGTGCTATCTTTATGTCTCCCTTAAGTATGGTTGAAAAACAGCAAACAAGCTGCTTTTAATTATGCCTTATAATAACTTAAAAATCCAATCTCTGCTCTGCTACAATACAATAACAAACTTCTCTCACTTTTCGTTAACGCGACGAGAGCAATTGAAACACAAAAACACTTAAAATATATATCATCGTTTATTTGCTTGTGTCTTCTTTACTTGCAGTACTTCATTTCTTTCTTTCCTTGCAGCAATTCTTCTTGTCACGCTTCTAACCTCTCCTCACTATTCCCTTCTCTTCCTTTCTTCCATATAATAATAATAATAATAATAATAATAATAATAATAATAATAATAATAATAATAATAATAATAATGATTTATTTTAGCTGGCAGAGTTATGGCCGTCAGGCCTTCTCTTCCACTCAACCAGCAAAAAGTGTATATACATATGCATGAACTTACAAAGAATCCAACAATTTGATTTAGATGAGAGTTACATGTATACAAAAGTTATTTACAAATTAAACAACAAAATACTATGAACTATTAATTAAACACTGAAATAAACTGTGTAGCAGAATTAAACTAAAATACATAGAATGTTAATATATTTCAAATAATATTAGATAATAGAAAGAGATTATTACGAGACAATTAAAATACAGCACAATCAGGATGATGTCTAAAGAAAAAAAGTAACAATGTAGTCAGTGATAGTTTAAATCAGTATGATTGGAGTGAAATGCTAATAAGGTTATCTTTTAAGCTGTTCTTACAGGTGTTTATTGTCTTGCAGCCCCTAATACTTTGTGACAAGGAATTCCATTGACGCGAGGTGGATATTGTAAAAGATGATGAATAACAAGATGTTCTATGAAGAGGTATACTTAGCGTGCCACAGATAAGTGATCTGGTATTTACGTCGTGGTTAGAGTATAGATAAGAGAAACGAGACGAAAGGTAATTTGGTGTTGAGGTGTGCAGAATTCGAAAGAGTAAAGACAAAGAGTGTAAAGTTCTACGTTCTTTAGGTCGGAGCCACGAGAGACTTGCGAAGGACGGTGATATGTGATCATACCGTCGGATGTTGCACACGTATCTGACGCACATATTCTGAGCTCGCTGTAACTTGACTGACAATTCAGAACTTAGGTCACTTAACAAAACGTCACAATAATCGAAGTGCGGCGTTACTAGGGTTTGCACTAGGGTAAGTTTTAGTTGCTGGGGCAAGAAGTTTCTCAAGCGACTCAAACAGTGAATGGAGGAACAGATTTTTTTTTATCGTTTCTTTAACTTGAAAATTCCAACTTAGATTATTATCAAAAAAGAAGCCAAGATTTTTTACGACAGATGAATAAGGGATTAGCGTGTTGTTATGGGTAACAACTGAAAGATTACTGTTATTAAGGGAGTTAACTAAACGCTTATGTCCAATAATTATGGCTTGAATCTTACTTGGATTAAGTGCGAGTCCGAAATTGGCCGCCCAAGTGGAGACAGTGGCTAGGTCACAATTTAACTTGTCAATGGATTCATTGATCGTATTGGGTCTGGAATGTATGTAAAGTTGTAGGTCGTCGGCATAGAGGTGATATCGCCAATACTGTAAGTTCTTTGATACGTCATTAATGTAGATAGAGAAAAGCAGTGGTCCTAATACGGAGCCCTGCGGCACTCCCGCCTTTGTGCATATCCATCTCCATATACAGGATGATTCAGAATTTAGGGGAGAGTCGGGTAGTATCGGACATCGGGTAATATCGGACAGTGCGTTTCTTTCATCTACCACCATATGGTAGTACCTGAATGGCATGGTTACGTTTCTCTATGCGACATCACAGAAACGTAACCATGTCAATCAGGTACTATCATCGTGTGGTAGATGAAAGAAACTCACTGTCCGATATTACCCGATGTCCGATACTACCCGACTCTCCCCTATGTTACAGAAAAATATGGTAGATAGAGAGTACTAAAAGAAACAATAGGGTCAATGGCCTGACTCTTTGCTAACTGAGATTTCAATAAAAAAAACTACACACAATGACACTTAGGCCCAATTGTATAAAACTCCCTGACTAAAGATCAACTTTGATCGAAGATCGAAAAGTGAACCGAGTTCAGACACTTCTTCTATTGTATAAAACTTTTCTGTTATCAAATTACCTTGGTTCAAATGCAATCTAAGTTCACGTAAAAAGGATTTGGTAACATCGCATAAACAGGTGAAATACGTGATGCGCGGACCAGGTTACACAGGTTTGTTCAGTGTTGCCAATCTAGTGACTGTAACTCTTTTTCAACAACAATTTCTTTTAACTTTTATATTGCTTAAATAGGGATTTAGGGACCTTTTTAGCATCCCATAGTGACAAAATTTAATCTTTCTTTGTTGATAATGAGAAATCTAGCGACTTTACAACTACTTTTTGGCGACTTTCCGTATTACATTCTGTTGGAGACACTGGTTTTTTGTGCTATGTAAATAATGGCGGACAATAAGAAGAAGGTTGACTGTTCTCCAAGTTGTTATCATGTTATGGTGTTTGATACTGCTAAACATAATAAAGCTTTATAAAACGACAATTTTCCTTTAGTAATACAGTTAATTGAACATTTATGAATGTACCTGTCATATCCATTAATAATTAACGGTTTTTATAAACATAATATAATTATAGGTTATGTTATTTGGTACTGCTGAACACGATAGAGCCTTATAAAATATAAGAATGTTTGTGTATTAAGGCAAGAAATTGAAAGAAATATATATAAATGTACCTAACATATCTATTAAAATTAATAATAATGGATATTTTATTTGCACAATCTGTCACTCGTATATTTCAAACAGAAACGAAATAACTGAACTTGGATCATCTAACTTAATCGGAGAAATATCTTCAGTCAAAGTTGACTTTAGTTTGAGACAAATTAATCTCAGATTAGAATTTATACAACACAAAATTCCAAGTTCAGCTCAAACAAGGATCAATTTAACCTCTGATCTAAGATTAAATGGTTTATACAATCGGGCCTTAACAACTTGTGCATTACGGAAGAGCTTGGAAGCGACGTCATCTTTCTTATAAACAATACTGGCATCGCCGAAACATTGACTGTCGCATTCGTTTAAATATGCCAGATGTAGTACGTATGGCGTTGCAGGCGTCGAGCATCCGTGGAAGAGAAACATCGACATAGTCTACAGGTGTGGCGTACACTAGCTTCTTCAGTTGTCCCCACAAGAAGAAGTCAAGCTGATTAAGATCTGGTGATCTTGCTGGCCGTGGGACGGAACCTTGATAACCAATCCATCCGTCACTAAATGTTGCCGTCTGCTTTTGCCTTACCGCAAGGCTGAAGTGCGTAGGAGCTCCGTCATGCTGGAACCATGTCTTGGTTCGTACTGCAAGGGGTACCTTTTTCAATAAAATGGGGAGGACGTTCTCCAGAAAGTATCTGTAATTTTCTCCTTTTAGGCGATTTGGCATGACATAGCATAAATGCGCATAGCAACAACAAATAATCACAACATGTCAAACAGCCACAATACTAAATAAAACAAATGTAGCGCCGTACCGGTGCGAGATAGGACACACATTGTTCAATGAAAAATGTTCGTTTTTGCACTTCTATCTACCATATTATTCTGTAACATAAGGTTTGAATCAGCCTGCATATTCTTCCTTTTCTCACCCTTTTCTTCCTTTCTTCCTTGTCGTCCATTCACCCATCTTATATTTTTCTCCCTTTCGATCTTTCGGTGCCTAACAATTACAGTAAATCTCGCGGCACACCAACACGTCCCGGTTACTTTTGTACTTATACTGGTCACTATGAGCGATTGTACAGGAAATCAGAGAGAGCGTATCCCCAAGTAGCCTATTCTTATTTCACTTGCTTTGTGAATGTTGAATGTGAATGTTGATACCCCCATGTTTACGTTGGTACCATGCTACCATGGTAACCGTGTAGTTATAAACGAACATGGCTGACCAGAATCCGTTTACCATAGAACAGAGATTACTGACAGCGGTTTGACTTCATGAAAGACGTGCTATCTACCGGAGCATGCATTCACGAAACATCTCCTTTTGGGATAAAGAAAACCCATTATTTTATGAAGAAGTGGAGAGAAATTCACCCCACGCCATAGTGTGGGTTGAACTAAGTGCAACATACATTTTCGGCTCTTTCTTGTTCCAAGGTTCCGTTTATGTGGCAGCCTACTAAGACTTAGTGAATGGTTAGTGCCATACTGCAACAATCTGGTATCGAAGAAACTGTGGTCCTGGGACAGGACGGAGTGCCAGTACACATTGCATTGCAAGTGCGCCGATACCTGGCTACGATCTTTCCCAACCGGTGGATTGGAAGAGGATCTGCAGATGATCAAGCTCCTTTTGGCTGACCTTCACGAAGTCCCGATCTCACAACACCTGATAATGCTCTCTGGGGGTTCATCAAGGACGAAGTGAGAAATTATTGCTATAACTTAACGGCACAATTACGAGCAGCTGTAGAAGATGCCTTCAATAAAGTGACCTTCGATTATCTCCGCAAAACATCTGTCAGGACATGGCTCGGAATTCAGCTGTGCTATGAAAATGAAGGTCTATGTTTTGGATCGTTAAACTATCAGGTACATGACCACATAAATCAATCAACCATACCATCGTAGTGTCGTAATACATGGAGGGTACGCCAACTTTGTACTATGTAACTCCGAAACAAGATATCCAGGAGTGTCAAACGATTAAAGTAAACACTATACTAGCAGACCAAAGTCAATTTTTATTTAAAGCATTGAAATAAAAGTAGTGAGGCCTGGACTGTCCGAAACTCAGATGTTCAACGCTTAACAACTGCGGAAATGAGATTTCTAAGGAAGACTGCCGGCTACAGCTTGCTTGACCACAAAAGGAATGAACTAATTACAAAAGAATTGAAAATTACGCCTACTTATGAACAACTCAACCACTATAGACAAAAATGGCTTAACCATGTCAATAGAATGGACCGTTCCAGACTCCCAAGACAAATTTTCCGCTATATACCACATGGAAGACGATCTTTGGGACGCCCCCTGAAAAGATGGACGGAGACTGTAACAGGCCACTAAGCCTAATACCTGGAAGGACGATGATGATGATTGAAATTGCACATCACTAACATTACAGAGGTGTGAAAATTATTAGAATAATCTTAATTTTAAAGGTTTTTTAATAGTTCCTTCACAAATATTCATTGGTATATAATATTACTATACTGATGTAGGATATATTTACTATTAACAATGCCGGCAAGCATCGTTGTACATTGGTTTTTTTTTTATTTTACAATTGTTATGGGAATTCAGAAATTATTATATTATGTTGGCGGAATTGGAAACTTCAAAAATTAATTAAGAACTGCTTTAAA
This sequence comes from Periplaneta americana, assembly GCF_040183065.1. Lineage (NCBI taxonomy): Eukaryota > Metazoa > Arthropoda > Insecta > Blattodea > Blattidae > Periplaneta > Periplaneta americana. The sequence goes on from NC_091129.1 coordinate 142,020,040, forward strand.
CAAATTGTTATTTGCGTTTACATTGTTGTGAAGGTTAAAATGAACGTATACATCTGTTTTGTGCATATAATTTTTTATGTTTCCAGTTCCGCCAACATAATATAATAATTTTTGAATTCCCATAACAATTGTAAAATAAGAAAAATACCAATGTACAACAATGCTTTCCGGCATTGTTAGTAGTAAATATATCCTACATCAGTATAGTAATATATACCAATATTCATCAATTCAATTAATATTTGTGAAGGAACTATTAAAAAACCTTTAAAATTAAGATTATTCGAATAATTTTCACACCTCTGTAGATGTATATTACATAATGAATTGAAAGTAATTTGAAATATTAGGGTTTAAAATATCAAAATTGAACAGCAGTCCTAATGTTATAATTGAACAGCACTAAAATGTTAAAAGTTCAACAGATCCAGTAATTACATTCCTGGGTGACAGTCCAGATCACACACTAAGTCTTAGTAAATTCACTCCTTGTCTACATGAATGTGTGGATTTTCTGGAGCTCAGTACAATGATGATTCACTCTACCATTCACCTTAAATTGTGCTTTGTTTGACGAAATAATTTTGCTCGCAAATTCCTCTTACTTCTGTACTTTTTTCTTGAATGATAAACATGCAGCAATATTTTCTTACTGATCTGTCGGTTGCATTGCTGGCTCTAGCATTTATGCGACTAGGATTATCTTTTAATAGAAAACCACCTATGGCGGCTCGTGATAAAATATTGCGGTTGTTCACAATTTTGTGTTCCAAACCGAAAAGAACTTGAAATCATTAGTCAAAATTAATAGCTTTAATATAAATGTCATGATTCTAACGTCTTACTGCCGAAAAAACACCATGTATAAGTTCAAAACCTATAATAATAATAATAATAATAATAATAATAATAATAATAATAATAATAATAATAATAATAATGAAACCCCAATTTATTTTATTCCAGTTTGTCTTGCAGGATATGCCATTATAGCATAGCACATATAGGTAACTGAAGTACTCTGAAGTATAGTAATTCTCAAACTACTGTCTCGTAGCAGCACTGTACATACACTCATACAAAATAAAAGCTCCGACAGTGAGAAATGCTGACACCTATACACTAAAATATAGACTATTTCTTATCTCGAGAACTCATCGACGCACCTGATCTCTGCAGGATAGAATCATTGTTCACTTAGCGCCTTGTGCTCTTGACGACTCATAAGCGGCCAGCTACAGACAATTTTCTTCCGTACATCCGTGTCAAGTCGCGTAACCTTGAAAAGAGCACGGCTTTCATGTGAACGTACGTTGCTAAATTTATACAAGAAGTCTACAAAAGTTGCGGGAAGTTTAAACTACTCGATTAGGATATTATCTGCGAAAAATACGTTAAAACATGCACTTTCATTTCGTTCCAAGTTTTTTAATTCACTTGACTTTTCTTTTTTGCACTGTTTAACAAGTAAGGTTCCTGCTCGTCAGTCAATATGTTTATGTAGGCAGAGAATGACCTCTCTACATCGCAAGACGTTATGGGCGCAAACTTGAATTAACCTTGTTCTGTTAGTTTTTTTTCCTTTTCCTTTTGCAGTCCTGATTCCTGAAGCTAAAATGAGGGTCATAAAAATCGAGTAACAGAGGTGTTCATTCAAAATCACTGAAACATGCATTTAAACTCAATATAATGCATATTATATGCATGATTATACTAAAAATTGCTTAAATATGCATTATGCATGTTTTAACTCCAAAAAGGCCTAAAACATACAAACATGCACGGAAAAAGTGCACATATTTAGAACCGAAAAGTAATGAAATGGATAAGTACTAAGTATGAGCTATGTCCTATGTTCCTTTAAAACATGCATTTGCATGGAATTCTCGTCTCTAAATATAACATCGCTAAGAATGTGTTTACATTTTTGGGTCCCTATGTATATTCAGACTTTTCTGCAAAGATGAGTTTTGTAAATATAGATTAATTATTAATAGTAACTCGGCTATTATTGTCATTCTGCATCAACCACATAAAAGAATCACAGATTTTATACTACAACAATAAACTATAGACGGTTTAAAATGTCTTATTGTTTGGAAATAACTCCCTTTCTCGGACTTCTACAATCCTAGTAGAGATAAAATTACTTTCTTCCTACAAAGGATAAAAGAGTTTGTATTGGCTCAAGCTGAGGATGAAGGATAGAAGACGAGACTCTCCGAAAGAAATCATCCTGTTATTTTCTTCCACGAGACACAAAAGCTTTCTTAAAGTACTTTCAAAATAAGAAAGAGAGAATCATGTCTTAAATGACAGCCACCATTAACAGATTCTGAGCTGAAAGCCTTTTCTATTTCATTAGTTCCGCCACTGACCACAAGAAAGACAGAGATACAGATAGACTGTATCTTCAATTCACTATGGGTATAGCATCCGTGTTTCACATGCCATTATCACAAATTTCATGAGGGAAAAGATTAAAAGCAAACAGAGAGTGCGGAGAAGGAAGGAAACCGCCACCTTCTGCTTAGGAAACAGTTGGCGATCGGGTGCGAGCGAGGTGAACTTGTGAACAAATCATTTTTAAATTATTGTTGTAGTGTGCACAGCTTGTACGGGACAGAGCTAACGCAGTTCATAATTAACAACCTTGCTTACGCTTGTTCAACTACAAGTAAAATGGGTTTTAATTTTAGGAGCGAAAGAAAAGGGAAAGGGATGAGAATATAAAAGTTCTTATGATATAGCGACTTTGCTCTTTATTGCTCTGCTGGAAGGGCAAGAGTATTAAAGGAAACAGGAAGGGGTAATACCGCCATTACTACATCATTAACGTACAACAAACCAAATCAGCCTGCGTATAAAATGCTGACGCTTCATTTTAGTGCTATAAGGATATGAGAAACAAACGATATCACACAAAACACACAGATTCTCAACTGTTTTGCACAATAAACTATAGTAAGGATCATGTAAGAGTAGTTCCTAAAAGGCTAATTTGGCCGTATCTTCAGTGTTGCCAACTAATACCAGATATCACCAAAGAGGGTAAAGCCACAATTTCATGTACTGAAATAATAATAATAATAATAATAATAATAATAATAATAATAATAATAATAATAATGATAATAATAATAATAATGATAATAATAATGTTACGTTAGGAATTTATCAATATCGCCTTGTATAATTCGAGTCTTTATCATCATCATCATCATCATCATCATCATCAACTATTACTAGATATCACCAAACAGGGCAAAGTCACAATGTCATGTACTGAAATAATAATAATAATAATAATAATAATAATAATAATAATAATAATAATAATAATAATAATAATAATAATAACGTTACGTTTGGAATGTATCAATATCGCCTTGTATAATTCGGGTCATCATCATCATCATCATCATCATCATCTAATACTAGATATCACCAAGCAGGATAAAGTCACAATGTCATGTACTGAAATAATAATAATAATGTTACGTTATTAATTTATCAATATCGCCTCGTATAATTCGAGTCTTTATCATCATCATCATCATCATCATCATCATCATCATCAACCTCAACTAGTACTAGATATCACCAAGCAGGGTAAAGTCACAATGTCATGTACTGAAATAATAATAACGTTACGTCATTAATTTATCAATATCGCCTCGTATAATTCGAGTCTTTATCATCATCATCATCATCATCATCATCAACCTCAACTAGTACTAGATATCACCAAGCAGGGTAAAGTCACAATGTCATGTACTGAAATAATAATAACGTTACGTTATTAATTTATCAATATCGCCTCGTATAATTCGAGTCTTTATCATCATCATCATCATCATCATCAACCTCAACTAGTACTAGATATCACCAAGCAGGGTAAAGTCACAATGTCATGTACTGAAATAATAATAATAATGTTACGTTATTAATTTATCAATATCGCCTCGTATAATTCGAGTCTTTATCATCATCATCATCATCATCATCATCATCATCATCATCATCAACCTCAACTAGTACTAGATATCACCAAGCAGGGTAAAGTCACAATGTCATGTACTGAAATAATAATAACGTTACGTCATTAATTTATCAATATCGCCTCGTATAATTCGAGTCTTTATCATCATCATAATCATCATCATCATCAACCTCAACTAGTACTAGATATCACCAAGCAGGGTAAAGTCACAATGTCATGTACTGAAATAATAATAATAATGTTACTTTATTAATTTATCAATATCGCCTCGTATAATTCGAGTATTTATCATCATCATAATCATCATCATCAATCTCAACTAGTACTAGATATCACCAAGCAGGGTAAAGTCACAATGTCATGTACTGAAATAATAATAATAATAATAATAATAATAATAATAATAATAATAATAATAATGTTACGTTATTAATTTATCAATATCGCCTCGTATAATTCGAGTCTTTATCATCATCATAATCATCATCATCATCATGATCAATCTCAACTAGTACTAGATATTACCAAGCAGGGTAAAGTCACAATGTCATGTACTGAAATAATAATAATAACATTACGTTATTAATTTATCAATATCGCCTTGTATAATTCGAGTCTTTATCATCATCATCATCATCATCATCATCAACCCCAACTAGTACTAGATATCACCAAGCAGGGAAAAGTCACAATGTCATGTACTGAAATAATAATAATAATAATAATAATAATAATAATGTTACGTTATTAATTTATCAATATCGCCTCGTATAATTCGAGTCTTTATAATCATCATCATCATCATCATCATCATCATCATCACCTTCATCAACTAGTACTAGATATTACCAAGCAGGGTAAAGTCACAATGTCATGTACTGAAATAATAATAATAACATTACGTTATTAATTTATCAATATCGCCTTGTATAATTCGAGTCTTTATCATCATCATCATCATCATCATCATCATCATCATCATCATCAACCCCAACTAGTACTAGATATCACCAAGCAGGGAAAAGTCACAATGTCATGTACTGAAATAATAATAATAATAATAATAATAATAATAATAATAATAATGTTACGTTATTAATTTATCAATATCGCCTCGTATAATTCGAGTCTTTATAATCATCATCATCATCATCATCATCATCATCATCATCACCTTCATCAACTAGTACTAGATATTACCAAGCAGGGTAAAGTCACAATGTCATGTACTTACTTACTTACTTACTGGCTTTTAAGGAACCCGGAGGTTCATTGCCGCCTTCACATGAGCCCGCCATTGGTCCCTATCCTGAGCAAGATTAATCCAGTCTCTACCATCATATCCCACCTCCCGCAAATCCATTTTAATACTATCTTCCCATGTACGTGTCGGCCTTCCCAAAGGTCTTTTTCCCTCCGGCCTCCCAACTAACACTCTATATCCATTTCTGGATTTGCCCATACGTGCTACATGCCCTGCCCGTTCTCAAACGTCTGGATTTAATGTTCCTAATTATGTCAGGTGAAGAATACAATATGTGCAGTTCTGTGTTGTGTAACTTTCTCCATTGTCCTGTAACTCCATCCCTCTTAGCCCCAAATATTTTCCTAAGAACCTTATTTTCAAACACCCTTAACCTATGTTCCTCTCTCAAAGTGACAGTCCAAGTTTCACAACCATAAAGAACGACCGGTAATATAACTGTTTTATAAATTCTAACTTTCAGATTTCTTGACAGCAGACTGGATGATAAAAGCTTCTCAACCGAATAATAACAGGCATTTGCCATATTTATTCTGTGTTTAATTTCATTCCGAGTAGAATTTGTATTTGTTACTGTTGCTCCCAGGTATCTGACTTTTTCCACCTCTTCAAGAGATAAATTTCCAATTTTTATATTTCCATATAACGGGACCAATGGTGGGCTTATGTGAGGGCGGCAATGAACTTCCGAGTTCCTTAAAAGCCAGCAAGTAATAATAATAATAATAATAATAATAATAATAATAATAATAATAATAATAATAATAATAATAATAATAATAATGTTACATTAGGAATTTATCAATATCGCCTCGTATAATTCGAGTCTTTATCATCATCATCATCATCATCATCATCATCATCATCATAATCAACGTCGTCGTCGTCGTTGGCGATGGTCTTGTGGATCCAAGCTTCTGAGGGTTTTTAAGGTTAACAATCATCCTTAGCATGGCATTCTTCGAAAAATATATTAAAACTGGATTTCAGTTGAGGTATTTAAGGTGCTTTAAAAAACTTATAGCACAATGTGTCCATGACAGCGTCTCAAATCCAGGTGGACTTGTCCTGTATTTCACCTGCAATCCAGACCATTATCATTACGGTATCTACTTCCAAGCAGGGTAATATTTTGGTTATTCGGTCACCACTCTACTGAATAAATAAATGATAGTCCACGGGCTGAAACTAGTCAACAAGGTAACATAGTTAATTAACACGTGAAAGCATATGAGCTATTCCATCTCAAATCGACCGAAATATAGACAAAATTGACCTTACAATTTCTAAATACAATAAAACATTTTTGTACGTAGAGAACTGTGATACAATGCTTTGTGCAAAGTTTGAGGCATCAGAACTTCATAGTGTTTAAATTAAAAATATTTAAATTTATCGTGTTTTAATAAAATTTGCAACTTTAAACTGGTGTGGCTCCGAAACCCTTTCATCCAATGATCAAAATCATGGTTTATTTTGATCCTGAGAAATTGAAGTTTATATTGACATATAAACAGATTTTCTTACTTTTTATGGAAATGGAGAAATTTAGATTTTTCCTCATTAAGACGCCTTTGCCAAGGAAAAAATATTTTAAAAATATATAGTTAGATTCCATATTGAAAGTACAAATAAACACATATTTTTTACTGATGGCACGTTGATAAGAAAGTATTGAAAATATCAAATAAAGAAAATAAATAGTACGCGCGTGAAGTAACCAGCAGACTGTGAGGCGGGAGCTAGCCGAGGTAAGCAAGGCCAGGAGACGTAAACACGTGATGTGTGTCTAGCAGTCATGGCTGTGCTAGCTTTATCACAGGTTTTCATAAACACAGGAGTAAAATGACGCCCAACGCTAGCTTATCTTCAGCTTTCGGCTAGTGCGTGCGGTACTGCGCCGTTCAAGTCTAGGCGTGTGAAAATAATTTATTTAATACCCTCGAAACTTATTGCCGTACCACTAACCAAGCAATTCCGAATCCCTCTTAATAATGCAAGGTTTTTCCTCAATATTTTTTTACATTTTTATAAATTGGCAAAAAGCCTAAAAGTAAGTAAAATCAGATTATCTGTCTCTCTGTATATAATACAAATAAGGATTACTTCTTAACTTACCAAATGTCAGCTTCAAAATGAGCTCTCGTGCAATGTTCTACAGTAAATGGTTCCAGAGTTCTGAGCGCTGAAAGAGGCTTGTATTTATAAAATACGCTAAATTTGTCGCTCAATAATACGAAAACTGTTTGACTTTCGATAGTATATTTTTGAAAATTCACTCTCCTCAGCACCTTCTATAAATAGGGAAAAAATTAGAGTATAAAAATGCGAGGTTTTTTACTGATCGATATCATATGGAATAGCCCGTATGTATACCTTATATCCCGAAGTGATATAGTGTTAAATGTTGTGTAATCAAGATGTAGAATAAATACTATTGATGTTTTGAAAATGTTAAAACACCCAAGCGATACTTAACTGGTATCAGAAAGCAGATAGCTCCCTTTTATCGGTGGTAGATCGCTTCACTGACATGCGAATATGTGAAGAGTTCTACTTCACAAATTTCTACAAATGTATGTATGTGTTACAGCAAAAAAACTGAGTCTTAAGGTCTAAGAAAATAAAAAAATCCTAACCCATGCAACACTATCGATACAAATGCACGCAACGAAGAGCATCCTAGCTGAGGAGCTGCGGTAGGCTAGTTGCCATTAAAATTATTAAGCCGTGCTGGGCCTATACTTCCTCACCTGTCCACTTAAATAATATTTAAACTGTGTCAGAATATTTCAACCCAATTTACCTTACACATTTAATTGGTTTTATTTAGTTAACAACTTTTCCTTAGCAATTAGTGATGTTTTAATTAAATTTTCTCCAATACCAGGGCACTTAAGTTGTAGTTATTTACTTCAACTTCACGAGTGTGCTAACAGATGTTCTAGTGATGAGAGGCGTAGACCATTTAGTTCGTCGAGGACTGCGGTGGGTTTACGTAGCAATCGTAATTAATGAATGAATGATGGTGGTAGTGATGATGATTATAATGAATTTTAACGAATTCAGGACTATCAGCCTTATATTACACTCGGCGAAGATTCTCCTCCTAATACTGAATCGACGATTAGATTTTAAAATGGAACAACACTTGAAAGAAGAGCAAGCAGTTTTGCTTCATGAAGGGAAAAGGTACGAGAGATGCAATTGGACTGCTACGAACAATCGGCGAAAGATACCTACATAGAAAAGAATAAAGAAGTGTATGTAGTATTTGTGAATTTAGAAAAGGCTTTTGACAGAGTAGATTGAAATAAACTGATGGGGGTCCTAAAGAAAATTGGCGTGGATTGCAAAGGGAGAAGGCTGTTCAATAATCTTTATATGAAACGACGAGTCAAAATCAGGATAGGAGAAGAAATGTCAGAAGGAAGTGGAATAAGAAGGGGAATACGTCAAGAATAACCTTTATCGGCTACCTTCTTCAACATCTTCTTGGGGGATTTAGTGAAGAACTGTTTTCAGAACATGGGAGGAGTGATAGCAAGAAGAGAAACAATCAAGTGCATAAGATTTACTGATGATATGGCGTTGTTAGCAGAAGAGGAGATGATATTAACAATAAGGAATATGCTACTGGAGCTAAATGACAGCAGTGAGCAGTATGGGTTGAAGATAAAAGCAAATAAGACGAACACCATGGTCACAGGATGAAAAATAAAGAACTTGCGAATTCTAAATAAGGCAGTAGAGCAAGACAACAGCTTCAAATACTTGGGGTATACTGTAAGCAGTAACATGAGCTGCTATCAGGAAGTCAAAAGGAGGATAGCAATGGTAATGGAACCCTTTAATAGAAAAAGGAGCATCTTTTGCGGACTTCTGGAAAAAGAACTTTGGAAGATATTAGTGAAGTGCTTTGTGTGGAGTGTGGCATTGTATGGGGCAGAAACATCGAAGCGAATAGAAGCATTTGAAATGTGGATATGGATAAAAATGGAACGTGTGAAATGGGCAGAGAGAATAAGAAATCAAGCTGTGTTGGAAAGAATGAGTGAATAAATAATGATGCTGAAACTGGCCAGAAAGAGGAAAAGAAATTGGCTGGGTCACTGGCTGAGAAGAAACTGCCTACTGAAGGATGCACTGGAAGGAATTGTGAACGGGAGAAGAGTCCGGGGCAGAAGAAGATATCAGATGATAGATGGCATTGAGATATGTGGATTATATGCGGAGACAAAGAGGAAGGCAGAAAGTAGGAAAGATTGGAGAAAGCTAGGTTTGCAGCTAAAGATCTGCTTTTGGGCAGAACACTTTGAATGAATTAATGAATGATGAATTGTTGGGACGTCATTGGGGCACCGGAGAACCCGGAGGAAACTGTGATCCCTGGACCACGGACTTGCCCAACACAAGTTATAAAACCAGGGAGGAGTGGGATTTGATCCCGGCCCCTTTTCTTACAAGCTCAACGCGCTAGCTCTGAGTCATTAAATCTTCATTAAATCACAGTTTTTATCTTAGTAATTTTTGTTTCGCGTGCAACGTCAAGTAGTGATATAATAAGCAAGGTTCTATTATTCAGAAACTTTTATCTTGCTGTAGAGTGCAAGGAAGGAGGTTTGTCCAGTCGAATACCTTGCTAGAATTTAAAATATAGTCGTGCCACTGAACTCAAATCTTCTAATATGTGTCCTTTGAGTGATAAAGCAATCACGAGATAGGGAATGGTAGAAGGGAGAAAACAACGTTAGTCTTCATACGCTTAACCCTTATTACTAGCATTATCAACAGTGAAAGTGTCAAGTTCATACGATCATGGATAGATCTAAGCAAAATCTCTAAAGATCTTACTAATAAAAACTCTTTATACAGACGTTTAACTGTCTTACACTCATATAATGAGTACCTCGTTTATAAGTCGTGTGTAAATTCCTTATTAATAATCACTACATACGTTGTGTGTAACAGTATAACTGTTACACAGCTACGTCATAGTTTCGTTATTACTTCCGTTACTAAAGGTAATAGAATATCTGAGGTTCTCTATTGCATCCGGTAGAGCGCTCTAGTGTGGCGTGTTAAGTATCGATAGTATAACTGGCTCTAATCGATTACCACACTATATTTTGGTCAAAGAGTATAAGCTCTAGCAATATTATTATAGTTATTTTGTTCTCTTTGGTTTGTTCTTGTGTGGTTACAAGGCAACCATCATTATAAAATGACAGTCGATACGAACAGCTGTTAGAGGGGCGGCCATTTTTTCTCTATATACAACGCTTAAACAAGGGGTTTCGTGTGTATAACAATTGCAAAGCAATTCCCATTGTATAGTTACAGTCTGTTTATACATCCATTGCTTATGCATGGTTTATTAGTAAAGTTTTCTGTCTCAACTCTGCATAAGTCTCGTATAAAAACTATACACGGTTTATTAGTAAGACTATAAGAAAATACTTATTTTGACGATACTAAGTTTGGAGTAATAATGGATGTGTGCCAATCTCGATTGACTTCTTAGAAACTAATTCCCAAAAGCTGTTTATAGAGAGTGCGTAAAAACTACTTTCAAACAAATTGTGAAGTGATAGATGGGACCAAACAAACATGTTAAGGTAGGAAACCATGGATAGTAAATGAGCAATAACTCCGCAAAAGGTGTAATTTTCGTAACTTCGATCGCTGTAGTGATAGGAAACTCATTTAACACCAACGAAAATGTCGTGTCTGAAGACGAGAAATTCTACTTCTTTTAAAAGGAGATTAATTTTTACATATTTGCTTGGGATCGAACTCGTTTAAGTGAGATCGACAGATGGAGGTCGAATAATGCATTTCTTACACAATATAAAAGAAGGAGTTCAAAAGTTGCACATTTTAGTTGTAGACATATGAGAAATTGCGAATATGAAAGCTTTCTAGTTTCTCCAAAAGAACAAAAAGCCTAGTGCAAATACGTGGCCGGGAATCTAATAACGTGCAGATTGCGCTCTAAGTCGATATTAAAATCTCACAAAGATATTTAATTGTTGGAAAATGTCAGTTTTGTGTTTTTATAAGAGATCAAAAAGACGAAGTCTAATTGAAAACAGAGTCAATAAACAGTTTTACCAACGCAACTCGCTCTTATGTCCCAAAAGAACCCCGAGGCATCTCTGACAACCTCTATGACGCGACGTTGTGAAGTGTGCTATACTTTCTTACTGTTCTTCCGCCTAAACATGTTTTCGTCTCAAGTAGCTCCTCAAGACACTTTGTACAGTTTTAGGAAAAAGTTCTGCCGCACAGATACTTTAAGGCCCAATTGTATAAAACTCCCTGACTAAAGATCAACTTTGATCGAAGATCGGAAAGTGAACCGAGTTCAGACACTTCTTGTATTGCAGGGATGTCGAACAGCGCTCTCAAGCTGTGAAAAGATTAATACTGTTTCCTACCGTAGCTGAGCTGAAACGACAGTCAGGTCAGCTCGCTGTAGCAGTGTTCTGTACGCAGTGTGTTTATCAACTCTGGCGGCTGGTATGGATATGGAACGACGATTCAATAGTGAGTGGACAGATAAATATTTATTTATCTTAAAGTACGGAAAGGCACATTGCTTAATATGTAGAAAAGAACTTGGATGCATTAGCCATCATAATATTAAAAGGCATTTTAATTCTACACGTCATGCTGAAGCTTATGGACCAGAAAAGTTATCCGGTTTCACTCGTGAAAAGGCTGTAGAAGAATTAAAATCAAGATTGAATTCAGAAAATCTTGTATCATCATCGGGTGTTAGTAAAATAAGTTTGGTTCGTGCTAGCTACAAAATTTGTGAAATTATTGCAACGGCTTCAAAGCTATTTACTGACGAATTTGCGAAAGGCTGTCTCATTGCTGTTACAAAAGGGGTATGTCTGGAATATGATAATGGTTTTAAATCTATATGTATGTCTCGTAATATTGTTGCAGAGCGCGCATCATAAATGGGAGATAACTTGGAGGAACAACTGATAGCAAGAATGAAAATTTTACTTATTACCAATTATTACTCACTATAGCTCTTGCTGAAAGTACCGACTGGAAAGATACGGCGCAGCTAGCTACAGTATATTCATAAGGAGTGTCGATTCAGATTTCAATGTTCATGGAGATCTTGTAGATGTCATTTCACTAAAGGATCGAACTCGAGGAGGAGATATTTTTGAATCTGTAACAAAAACTATGAACAAATTTCAAGTGACGCTGAAAGTAATTAATTTTATACATCAAAACAGTTTACGTTTCTGAACTTGAAGTTGCACTGCTACAACACATACACACACAGTTGATATTTTAATCATGATATTAAGAACATTATTATCTATATATATAATTTGAACTGGTAATGGAAATTACGGGAAAACGGCTGAACGGATTTTAATGAATGGCCCCTCATTTTGAAGCTCGGAACGCATAGTTTTTCGGAAAAGTAGTAGTTTTCAGTGAAATGTCAATTTTCCTACATAATTTTCCTATTTTCCAAAATCCATCTGTTGTCAGTTTTGAGAACTAATTTTATCGAATCACGGCCGATTTGATTGAATTTCAGAACAAAACACACACTAAAATAAACAATAGGCTATTACACGAAGGCCATGACCTGCAGGATTGCCGACATATTTAGAGCACAATTCAATTTGTTATTAAAAACTGATTCTGCAGTATATAATAATTTTCTGAGTACAGCTGTGTATTGGATATTCAAATCTACGAAACTTGAGGTGGTTTGATGACATTATTATCATTAGAAATTAAATATTATTAGGCCTATAGTTAATATCATGATGCATCTATTTTTCATTAATTGTACATAATATTGATGACATGAAAGTGAAACGTTTTGAGGTTATGTAAGTAAATGTAGAGAATATCTTAATTTAGATCTTCATTTCTATAATTTACTGAGTGGCTGTTATATATAACTACAAAACTTAAGTAAGATAATAATATTGTTATTAAAAATCAAATATTTTTATACTTATTAACCCAGTGGGGTTGGGTCTTTTTCATATACTTAATGGCGGTGTAGTGTAGATATTGATATATGTCATTGTCTTCAGTATTGGCTCGACAGAGCGCAAAAATTACAGTTCCTAAGGAAAGATCAAAAAGTATTACTTACTGATAAAATAAGAGGCCTAGAAAATTTTGTAGTCTGCAGATCATTTCAGCAAGATCTCTTAGTAGGATAAAATGATTTTACGCTCTACATTTCAAGTTCTACATGCAGCAGCTATACGAAAATGCTATTGTTCGAAAGCTTAGCAAACCTGACATTTTTTTAACTTTCGCCTACAATCCACAATGACCTGAAATAGCTACTGCTATCGTCCTGACATTGATACTTGCATTTTCGCGTTGAAACTCAAAAACTGAAGTTGGATAGGTTCAAGAAAAAGTATTTGGCCTAAAAAAATCCATTCGGAGGGAGTATGTCTCATTATTATGGAAGCAAATAACTATCAAAAAGACAAGTATTCTTCATTGAAAATAAATCTGAAAAATGTTTATTTGAACGTCTAATGAACTTAGTTTGCAGCAGCATTTGCTGCACAAGCCACTAGTTATGATTTATTTCCGTCACTAACGAACAACATTCATGGAATGACCCAGTAGATAAAACTCTTATTATTATTATTATTATTATTATTATTATTATTATTATTATTATTATTAATATTATTATTATTATTATTATTATTATTATTACTACTACCATCATCATCATAATTCAACCTCATGTAGGCTACATTCTTTGTTTATCAGAGTTCATCAAGTGCAAATCTAAACTGAGTTCCTAATCAATTGGTAAGATGTATAAAAGTTATCAAAGTACCAGCCGCCGCAGCTTCGCTTTTGTTTACTATCATTCGGCCGGACTGCCTGCTACCTGTGTTCAACCTTTGCACGGTAAGAGAGGAGTGAAGGCTCTGCAGTTTCACAACTCGAGAGCGCTGTTCGACATCCCTGTTGTATTGTATAAAACTTTTCTGTGATCAAATTACCTTGGTTCAAATGCAATCTAAGTTCACGTGAAAAGGATTTGGCAACATCGCATAAACAGGTGAAGTATGTAATGCGTGTGCCATGTTGTACAGGTTTGTTCAGTGTTGCCAATGTAGCGACTTTAACTCTTTTCAACGACAATTTCTTTTAACTGTTATATGGCTTAAATAGGGATTTAGCGACCTTTTTAACACCCCATAGTGACAAAATTTAATCTTTTTTTGCTGATAATGAGAAAACTAGCGACTTTCCAATTACTTTTTGGCGACTTTCCGTACACTCTGTTGGAGACACTGGTTTGTTTTGTACATTGTAAATAATGGCGGGCAATAAGAAGAAGGTTGACTGTTCTCCAAATTGTTATCATCAGGGAAAGGATTTATATGTAAATACATATTTACTTATAAAGCTAATATAATTTATATTTTGCATTATCTTTATGTTTCACAATGTGTAGGGTTGAAAAATCCTACTTTTATTTTCCATATTTTTCCATATTTTAGAGTTTAGTACATATTTTCGTTAATTTCCATATATTTTCCATATTTCATATAAAACAGTCCATATTATATTAGGTTTAACAATAAAACAAAACAAAATTCCATTAACTTTTAAAAATACATTTCAACAATAGAGATTTAAACACATGTTCAGTAATCCCTTTAACATCAGAGTTATTTGAAAATTAGCAGTCCTATCAACAATGGGAAAGTAAGTTACAAAACTGTATTAATTTAATTTAAAATTTTTAACAGACTTCAGTTGTGCAGCTCAACAGTTAAATGCCAGTCAGAGTACACATAGGTTCAGTTTTGTAAATCATACTATAAAGACGGTAAATATGCCAAAAGTACGTCATTCAGTCAATTTAAAATCAAAACTAACAAGTTACATTTCAGAATTTAAAGAAGATGGTTTATCAACTGACAATAAAATATTATTTTGTAATTTGTGTCAGTGTGCAGTATCATCTACACAAAAGTTCCTGGTGCAACAACACATTACAACTAGTAAACATCAGGCCAACAAACAACTAAATTCCAAGCAGAGACAATTGTTTTTAACACAACCAACAACATCGAATGTAAGATCTGAGTTTAACATCGACCTGTGCCGTTCTCTCATCTCTGCTGATATTCCTCTCTACAAACTAAAGAATAAGGTCTTCAGGGAATTCCTTGAAAAATATACTCAACATACAATCCCGGATGAGTCAACACTTAGGAAGACGTATGCTCCATCCATCTACGATGAGACAATACAGAAGATAAGAGATGAAATTAAAGATAGTTCAATTTGGGTTTCCATTGATGAGACTCCCGACAAAGAAGGTAGACTTGTTGGTAGTGTAGTTATCGGTTTGTTAAGTGAACAATATTCTGAACGAATTCTTTTACATTGTGATGTTCTAGAAAAGTGCAATAACAAAACTATAGTTAAACTGTTCAACGAAGCTATGGGTATCCTGTGGCCAAAGGGTATTATGTACGATAATGTGTTATTCTTTATTAGCGATGCTGCCCCTTATATGGTCAAAGCTGGACAAGCATTATCTGTTGTATATCCTAAATTGACTCATTTTACTTGTGTGGCGCATGCATTTCATCGTGTGGCAGAAGTGGTCAGAGACAATTTCCCTAAAGTAGATTTGTTGATTTCATCAGTGAAATAAGTATTTCTCAAAGTTCCCAGTAGAGTTAACGTGTTGAAAGAAATGTACCCTGAAATTCCATTGCCACCAAAGCCAATTTTAACTAGATGGGGTACATGGCTAGAAGCAGTTGAATATTATGCCGAACATATAGACTCTATTAACAATGTTCTCCTTGCATTGGACTCTGAAGATGCAGTCTCAATTGATACTGCGAAAACAGTTACCTGTGACATAAGTGTGAAGAATGACTTACCTCACATTCAGCATACATTTTCATGCATCATAAAAACGCTCAAAAGTCTCCAAAATAGGCACCTTTCACTATCTGAAAGTTTTGAAATTATAAATAGTACTGTGGAACAACTGAATCGTGGTAGAGGTAAAGTTGCAGATGCAGTAAGAGCTAAGGTGGACACTGTACTTTCAAAAAACCCTGGATATGAAGAACTACAAAAGGTTGTTGCTGTGATGAGTGGTGAATCAACAGTGAAGATTAACTTGGACTTATCCCCAGCAGACATTGTGAAATTGAATTATGTACCAGTTACTTCTTGTGACGTCGAACGCTCTTTTAGTCAGTATAAATCTATCCTCAGAGACAATAGAAGAAGATTCACTTTTCAGCACTTGAAAGAAATGTTTGTAACCTATTGTTATGGTAACAGACAATAAAAATTGTGTTTTGTTGAAACTACATTGGAAGATAAGGTACGTCCATTATATTTTTTGTTTAGTTTGATTAAAATGTACCAATATTTAACGTACATAGTCATTTTTTTATAATTTTAAGTCCATATTTAATTCCATATTTTGGTAAAAATCCATATTTAATTCCATATTTTGGTAAAAATAACTACATATATATTTACATATTTCATATATTTTTAGTCCATATAAATCCGTTCCCTGGTTATCATGTTATGGTGTTTGATACTGCTAAACATAATAAAGCTTTACAAAACGGCAATTTTCGTTTAGTAACACAGTTAATTGAAAATTAATCTACCTATCATATCCATTAATAATTAATGGTTGTTATAAACATAATATAATTATAGGTCATGTTATTTGATACTTCTGAACACGGTAAAGCCTTATAGAATATAAGAATGTTTGTGTATTAAGGCATGCGGTCGAGTGGCAAGAACTACTTTCGAAACTTATGCGCGGTAACTGTGTAGAAATTTATTGAAACCTATAGGTAATTTCCAAGATATATTACACGGGAAGTGACGGCACTTACAAGCAAACGTTCTGATGGGGGCAGATAAAAAAGTTAAATTTTTTTCTTCCACCATGTTAATAATGTCAAAAAAGTGCTTATGCAAATTTTGGTCACTCGACCGCAATTACGAGGGCCGTAAAAAATTAATTCGCCAGGGGCCGTTACCAGAAAGAAAAAACACAATTCCACTGGACAAATTTATTGGAACGGACACAGCTTGTTGAGGTATTTTTCAACATATTTTCCATCGGAATTGAGACATTTCTCATATCATGGGATCGACAGACAGAGGTGCAGACGAAGTGAAATGCTGGTTCCGGTCTGAGGCGGCTGACTTTAATGACACAAAAATTGATCCCATGGTATGACAAATGTCTCAATTAAAAAGGGGGTTATGTTGACAAATAGCGCAACAATTGCTGTATTTGTTTCAATAAATATTTCCATGCAATTGTGCTTTTTTCTATAAACGGCTCCAGGGAAAATCACTTTCTGGACGGCCTCGCAATTGCGATCGAGTGGCCAAAATTTGTATAAGCACTTCTTTTGACATTATTAACACAGTGGAAGAAAAAAAAATATTTTTTTTATCTGCCCCCATCAGAACGTTTACTTGTTAGATATCCCGAGGTACGTGGCAAGGTTAGTGGGTTAGTTGAGGGGATATCAAAGTCACTTCCGTGCAAGTAATGTTGGAAATAACCGTCCTACCTTAACGACAACTTTTTTACTTACATTCTAATAATTCTGTCACTTATTTTCCAGACTCCTGACCAGCAAGCACAAGTTTTCAGTGCTGATACTTCTGTCAGCAGGAGGTAAGCTTCGTGATGTGCTGCTACTTACATTTGAATGTAAAACATGTGACGCGGGCGTTACAAGGGATAGAGCAGAGTGGGATGGAGGAAGTAGCCAAGTCAAATATTTGTTCTAGGGATAAAGGTTTCTGTAGTGGCCAATACCTGGGATAACAGCCTGCGGGGGCTGGCCTCTGTATGCATAGCCTCGCTACATACTGTCTTACACATCTGCAGAGTTCGGAGCGTGGCGACGAGGAAATAATTGAACTATCAAAATCAGATCCATTCCGATATCATTTCAGCGTCTGGAACTGATCACAATTTGTGAGAAGTGGGTCGGAAAGAATCTTTCGTGCCAAATCAATGTGGAACGCGATCAGGATTAAGGAAGAGACTCAGAAAGGCACACAATAACCATCATGTGACGTTCACATGCTTCTTTAAAGTTCTGAAATCTTATATTCAATTGAAAGGTTTTCGAAAAAACATAGTCCAAAAACATAAATTTCCAGTACAAGCAAAAACACCATCTGGCATGGGTGCTGTTGGCATTTAAAGTATATAATTCATCATGCCACTCCGTAAGGTGTTGCAAAAACTTGGGAAAATTGAAGTAGTATATTTATAACTGAAATAGAAATACATGTGCAAATGTAGGTAACTGTGGACAATAGTTGTTTTAAGGAGAAGAAACAGGATGTAATAAAGAAAAAGAAGATTAAAGGAGACGCAGAATTCAGTCACAACAGAGTATTTTTTCTTAAAACAACCATTGTCCACAGTTACCTACATTTACACATGTATTTCTATGAGGCAAACTAAGTTATAAATATCTTAGGATTAAGGAACAGACGCACAAAGGCACACAATAACCATCATGGGACGTTCACATGCTTCTTTAAAGTTCTGACACCTTATATTCAATTGAGAGGTTTTTTGAAAAACCATAGTCCAAAAACATAAATTTCCAGTACAAACAAAAAAAAAACTATCTGGCATGAGAGTTGTTGGCATTTTAAGTATAAGATTCATCATGCCAGTCTTTAAGGTGTTGCAAGAACTTGGGAAAATTGAAATACATTTATAACTTAAATAGAAATGCATGTGCAAATGTTGGTAACTGTGGACAATGGTTGTTTTAAGGTGATGAAACAGGATGTAATAAAGAAAAAGAAGATTAAAGGAGACGCAGAATTCAGTCACAACAGAGTATTTTTTCTTAAAACAACCATTGTCCACAGTTACCTACATTTACACATGTATTTCTATGAGGCAAACTAAGTTATAAATATCTTAGGATTAAGGAACAAACGCAGAATGGCACACAATAACCATCATGGGACGTTCACATGCTTCTTTAAAGTTCTGACACCTTATATTCAATTGAGAGGTTTTTTGAAAAACCATAGTCCAAAAACATAAATTTCCAGTACAAACAAAAAAAAAACTATCTGGCATGAGAGTTGTTGGCATTTTAAGTATAAGATTCATCATGCCAGTCTTTAAGGTGTTGCAAGAACTTGGGAAAATTGAAATACATTTATAACTTAAATAGAAATGCATGTGCAAATGTAGGTAACTGTGGACAATGGTTGTTTTAAGGTGATGAAACAGGATATAATAAAGAAATAGAAGACGAAAGGAGACGCTGACTTCAGCCACAACAGAGTATTTTTTCTTAAAACAACCATTGTCCAAAGTTACCTATATTTACACATGTATTTCTATGAGGCAAACTAAGTTATAAATATCTTAGGATTAAGGAACAGATGCACAAAGGCACACAATAACCATCATGGGACGTTCACATGCTTCTTTAAAGTTCTGAAATCTTATATTCAATTGAGAGGTTTTTTGAAAAACTATAGTCCAAAAACATAAATTTTGAGTACAAAAAAAAATATCTGGCATGGGTGTTGTTGACATTTCAAGTATATAATTCATCATGCCTCTCCTTAAAGTGTTGCAAAAACTTGGGAAAATTGAAGTAGTATATTTATAACTGAAATAGAAATACATGTGCAAATGTAGGTAACTGTGGACAATAGTTGTTTTAAGGAGAAGAAACAGGATATAATAAAGAAAAAGAAGATTAAAGGAGACGCAGAATTCAGCCACAACAGAGTATTTTTTCTTAAAACAACCATTGTCCACAGTTACCTACATTTACACATGTATTTCTATGAGGCAAACTAAGTTATAAATATCTTAGGATTAAGGAACAAACGCAGAAAGGCACACAATAACCATCATGTGACGTTCACATGCTTCTTTAAAGTTCAGAAACCTTATATTCAATTGAGAGGTTTTTTGAAAAACCATAGTCCAAAAACATAAATTTTGAGTACAAACAAAAATACTATCTGGCATGGGTGTTGTTGACATTTCAAGTAAAAAATTCATCATGCCACTCCTTAAGGTGTTGCAAGAACTTGGAAAAATTGAAGCAGTACATTTATAACTGAAATAGAAATACATGTGCATGTAGGTAACTGTGGACAATGGTTGTGTAAAGGAGAAGAAACAGGATATAATAAAGAAATAGAAGACGAAAGGAGACGCTGACTTCAGCCACAACAGAGTATTTTTTCTTAAAGCAACCATTGTCCACAGTTACAGTCCCGTCGCTCTTATTTCCGGCAGCCAATCACGTTGCATTTAAACGTGTGCGTCTTGTCAATCGCTATTGACGATGTAATGAATTTCCTAAGGCTCGATAAATACTTAATATAATCGTCCGCCATTTTGGCTCTTTCGTTGGCGTTCGCAGAAATCACACGAGGGCGTTATTTGCCGCTCAATTATTTGCTCAATTACAGAGCGTTTTATCATAGGAGCTACGACATGATAATGTTTAACGGTGAAGCAAATAGATTCCTCATCTGGTAGCTCGGCAACGAAAGAACAAAAATGGCGAACGATACTACCTACGTAGACTTTATAGAGCCTTCACTTCCTAAGACGTAAGCAAAGGGGAGGAGTCACACCGGAAATAACAGCGACACGACTATATCTACATTCACACATGTATTTCTATGAGGCAAATTAAGTTATAAATATCTCAGGATTAAGGAACAGACATAGAGGGGCATGCAGTAATTATCCTTTGACGGTCATATGATTCTAAAAGTTTTGAAATAACATATTCAATTCAAGGGTTTTTGAGAAAAACAACCATAGTCTAAAAATATAAATTTTCAAGACAAACAATGATATTGTTGACACTTGAAGTATGAAATTAATCATAACATTTCTTAAGATATTGTAGAAACTTGGGAAAACTGAAGTACATTTATAATTTAAACTGCCTCATAGAAATACATGTGTAAGTGTAGGTAACTGTGGACAATGGATGTTTTAAGAAAAATTTCTATGTTTTGGCTGGTGTGCCTTTCCTTTAATCCTCTCTTTCTTTATTATATCCTGTTTCTTCTCCTGTCGTTGCTTACGCTTTTTCAATGGGGTACTTCTGCACCTAAAGATGACTCCATAACTAATATGTACAACAATTCACGTGCTAAAGTATTTTTCTCTGAGATGGCTTATGGCGCGTACATAAGAAACAGTACCGCCACTCTACTTACAAATGGTTTTTAACGAACCTGGCCCTCACATAAGCCCGCCATCGGTCCCTATCCTGAGTAAGATTAATCCAATCCCTACCGTCATATCCCACCTCACTCAAATATATTTTAATATTATCCTACCATCTACGTCTTGGCATCCCCAAAGGTCTTTTCCCCTCAGGTCTTCCAACTAACCATATATGTGCATTTCTAGATTCACCTATACTTTTTACATGTCCTGCCCATCTCAAACGTCTGGATTTAATGTTCCTAATTATGTTAGGTGAAGAATACAATACGTGCAGTTCTGCGTGTGTAATTTTCTCCATTCTCCTGTAACTTCACCCCTCTTAATCCCAAATATTTTCTTAAGTACTTTATTCTCGAACACCCTTAACATCTGTTCCTCTCTCAAACTGAGAGTCCAAGTTTCACAACCATACAGAATAACCAGTAGCCTAATATAACTGTTTATAAATTCTAAATTTCAGCTTTTTCGAGAGCATACTGGATGATAAAAGCTTCTCAACCGAATAATAACAGACATTTTCTTTATTTATTCTGTGTTTAATTTTCTCTTGAGTGTCTATTACAATTTAAAATTGTATGGATAAATGTTTCAGGATGAAATGAATGGGATATTTGTAAACGCTGCCATCGTCCTGGAAAGTGGCTGTTTCCACAAAAAAGTCTTTGGAGTATGGTTGTTTTATGAAAGTTATTGAATTTTCACTCCTATAAAATAGGATTATGGTTCCCCCCCCCCCCAACCAATAATTCAATAGATGGCCGCTGTTTTTCTGCTCAGGTATTCTGTTTATTTCGTGGGACTAAATCTACTGTACATAAGCTCTGTTCGTTGTGCTTAATGAACCCGACTTTTCCACAGATTGGACGATTTGACGACTCTGACGATGGAATCTGAGTGTAGTCTAAAAGGTCGGAGAAATAATCTCAAAAGTTGGTTCAAAGAGAGTCGTCTACATCTAGGCTTCAATCTCGTATTTCTTTGTAGCCTTTACAAAGTTCATATTCGCGTTTAGAATTTGTATCCCCTTAAATGTGACGTCACGTGTGTATTGTTATTTTGTAGCGACGGAGTTTCCATTACCAGTTACGCACGCTACACCCCTTTATGTGACAAAAGACTTCGAAGCTCCCAAGATCTCAGATGCACTGAGCAAAATTTCTTAGTACCTTCCTCCCTTCTTGTCGCTTGTTACAGGAAATTTCATTCACTACGGCTAATGTGCAGTTTGCTTAATTCGGTGATTCGAGGTGGAGCTTTGGAAAGGGAGTGGCAACAGAGAAGATGGGTGAAGTGGTTGGCATTACACCAACACTAGGTAACAATTAAAGTAAACACTCTGGAAAATAACACGAGGCGTAAAACTCTCCAGCTCCATGTTCATTTGTACGGAAGGAGTATACAGTTTGTACAAACTTCGAAATTCTGTTAATTTAGAGCTTTGGTTTAGATATGGCAACGGCGCAAGTGGTAGTTAACGTGACGCTAATGAGCAGGGGGCTCAGACGTCTCTTCCCGAAGTTCAGATTCATATGCTCTACTACTTTTTACGACACCACAATAAAATCCTTCAGTAAACCTTAAGTTTTAACTGTCTTACTAATAAAAACTCTATATACAGACATTTAACTGTCTTATACTTATACAATGAGTAGCTCGTTTATAAGTCGTGTGTAAACTCCTTACTAATAATCACTACATACGTCGTGTATAACAGTATAACTGTTACACAGCCACGTCATAGTTTCGTCATTACTTCGTTACGAAAGGTAATAGAATATCTGAGGTTCTCTACTGGATCCGGTAGAGCGCTCTAGTGTGGCGCGTTAAATATCGATAGTACAACTGGCTCTAATCGATTACCACACTACATTTTGGTCAAAGAGTACAAGCTACAGCAATATTATTCTAATAATTATATGATCTTTGGTTTGTTCTTCTGTGGTTACAAGGTAAACATCATCATAAAATGACAGTCGATATTAACAGCTGTTAAAGGGGCGGCCATTTTTTCCCTATATACAACGCTTAAACAAGGGGTTTCGTGTATATAACTACTGCAAAGCAATTCCCATTGTATAGTTACAGCCTGTTTATACGTTCATAGCTTATTCACGGTTTATTAGTAACGTTTTCTGTCTCAACTCTGCATAAGTCTCGTATAAAAACTATACACGGTTTATTAGTAAGACTGTAAGTCTACTGCCATTTCTATTGTTTTATTAACTTGCTGATATGTAAGTAGGGGAGAAGTGGGTACAGTGAGACATATTTTATTAGATAGTAAATTTTGATGTTGGTAACAGTGGAGTTGTATGTTGCATGAGTAAAGTAACAGTATTTTCATACTCGATTTGATTCTATTTATGAAGGTGAGTGATGAAAAAATAATTTGTAATTTTTCACTCTAGAAGTAAAATTTTGGCTTGTGTTTAATAAAGGTTATGTTGGATATACAGAGACATCATTTTATTTTTACTTCAATTTTTATTGTACCTGAGTTTTTGAATGTACTTCACTCCCACCCCTTCGACTAATGAAGTTCCAACTGTCCTCCACACAGAATCAAGGCCGCATATGGTAAACAGCACTGAGTTAGTGAGTATAGTACGTTCCAGAAATCTGTTCGCGTTTTCCAGTGACGAAAGAGCTTTCAATATTGAATCATATTTTCGAACAGGTACTGTCCGTTTGCTTACGTCGCATCCCGATTTCCCCCCACCTGCTTCTGCTCGCCCCTCTGTAAAAGCTGGGCTGTCTTAGCTCTTTTCTGAAAATATTAATTTCTGTTAGGAATTGGACGTTTACCTAATATTTAACAACTGTTTAAAATAACTCAAATAAAAGGGCCTCGTTAAGTAATTAACTGTCACGTGATTTTCCCCCTTTCTACGATCTTGCGTCATAACCACTTGGACGGACAGTAGATAGCATGTCTGAGTAATTTTATCTGTGCGGGTCGGGCAGAAGTGAAGATTGAATTTACAGTACGTAAGGTACTCTTTTATAGAGTAGGTAGGCCTACAGAAATATTTCAACATGAGTTACTAATACGAAGGACGAAAATGGCAATTGGAATTAGATGCAATAGTCTGTAGTGCGATAATATGCACAAAAGAACTGAAGCCTGTATCGAAATGAACGGCCACCATTTTTCAAAAATGTGTTTAAATATTCATATTATGATTATTTTTCAATTTAACTTCTATCTCTATATTGTACGCTAATGTGCTGTAGACAGTATAATATACACTGCATAATGAATACGTTCGCATGGATAACTCAGTTCGTGAATAAAAACACTTATTCTTAATACAGTACTGTATTTTGATTGAACAAAAACCTAATGAAAATTATCGAACTCAAAAGCGCGATATTTCCTAGTTTAAGTAAATGGATGAACTATTTTTCTTCCCTCCTATACCTAGTAGAGCGATTTGTTTGTGTTTTATGCCAGTATCATCGAACTACAGTCGTGGAAGGGGGTAGCAAACTGTGTTTCCGGTTCTCTAAAGGTATAGGCAGGTTAATATTAAAAATGTTAGTAAAAATAAAATGATGTCCCTGTACAAACGAAATATAAATATGAATGTTTTGTTACCTAATACTATGGTATTTGAGATTATGTCTTTCTTGTTTTGATTTTGAAGTGATGGCGTCATTTTTAAATGAACTATGCGTAAAGGGGACAGTGAGTCATGCCATTGAAGGGTACACTGAGACGTCTCACTGTTCCCATGTACCAATGATTTGCAAAAACAAACTGTAATTATATTACATTTACCGGTAACTAACAAACATTAAAAATGAACATACTAGTAACCAACTTAGGAACTGTAGCTTAAAGTAATGGATACATTACATTTTAATGGTTTCATAAGTAAAAAATTATTCACAAAATTTAAGAAAATGTTAAAAATAATAAAGAATTTCATTAAATTCTTATAATTATAAGCTTTGTTACCGCCAAAAATTCATTTCATTTTTTCGCAAAAATTTTAAATGTCATGGAAAATTCACTTTTCCAAATGTTCCAGATGTTTCAATGGTTTCGAAGTCAGACATCAAAATGATTCTAAATAAGCTTACAGAACATGTCAAGATAAAGAGACAGCAAGCTTTCCTTTCTTTTGAAATAAATGTAAATCATTTCAATGTCCGTTAATAGACACTGTGGTGTCTCACTGTACCCTCCTGAATGAGAACAGTGAGACATTTGCATTTTTTTTGACAAACACGTATTGTATATTATGTCCTTTATCTATTAACATTTTTGTTTATGTATTATTATATTCCATGTTTTAATGTCTATTTCTATTGCACTTGATTTTAAAAATACTTGAATTATCACTTGCATACATATGTCTTAATATTTTGTGTCTCTCTGTACCCACTACCCCCCTACTGATTCTTCATCCGGGATAAAATATAATGAAAATCTCCCTAAAAATATTTTGAAACTTTATATGAAAACTTTTTTCATTCGAAACTGAAAGACAAACGTCACATTATCTACATAACTTCTAGTTGCATGTTAGTTATGGTTATAATCAGATAACCTACTAATTGGAACATGTTCTATAGTAGTGAATTTCTTAAATAAATAAATTAAGCCTATTGGGCCTACTATATAATACTGTATATTAAATTTATTAACATAGTGTTATATTTACTCTGTAATTTGCCAATTATAGCTACATTTTACATTTTTGGCTATGATATCTATACTTAACTCTTTTTAATTAACTTTTATTTGGTATTTTTCATTTATATCTATATCTGTGTCTCTTATTTAGATAGTATCTATTTGTTGTTTTTTTGTTTTTTTTTTTTTGTAATTACACTTGTATCTTACATTTGTTTCTGTTTTATCTCTTTTTTCATGTTAAATGCAATTCTATGTTTTTTTAAACAAATATCTAATGTAATTGGGATTTGCCCTGTTATAAATAAATAGATAAATAAATAAATAAATAAATAAATAAATAAATAAATAAATAAATAAATAAATAAATAAATAAATAAATAATTAAAAAATAAATAAATGTATGAATTAATTAAATAAATAAATAAACAAATACATAAATAAACTGGACCTGAGTGTACACATAATCGTTTTTGAAGCGGAATTATATCGTCGATGTTGCTGCAATAACTCCTATATGTGATATATTTACCAATTTTCAGATTTTTGCTCTATTAAATAACTTAAATAGTGTTACAGCAAATAATAAAATCTCTTATAATATGTAATTATGTTTCTTTGTTTCGAAAATGTAGGAATTCACAGTCTCCTACGTACGATTGCCATAGGATGAATAAATGTGTTTTTTCTTCCTACTGAAAAAATTGTATATTTTGCACATAGCAGTTATTGCAGGAACAACGACGATATGCAATAATTCAGTACGTTCATGAAAATAAAGGTTGGGACATTTTCAGCGCCTTATTTTGAAAGTGTGATAAAACGTTATGTAGTGAATCTAATAATATTACGTATTTAAATAACTTAATAGTTTCTGATTATAGACAGACGAATGAATGAGTGAATGAGTGAACGACTGAAGAGCGAGTGAATGAATGAATGAATGAACTAATGAACGAATGAACAAGTGAATGAATGAATGAATGAATGAACGGACGAACGAGTGAATGAATGAATGAATGAATGAATGAATGAATGAATAAATAAATAAATAATAAAAAATCTGAAACTGCCAAATCGGGTAAATGAGAAGGCTATGGAATAGCACCGTAATAGGAGATGATGCACTCGAAAAAGAACTAACGTGAAGTCTGCAAAAGTATTTAAAACGGGTGTTCTCAGACAGATTATATGATATTCAAGACCTCAAAAAATAAGATGGGGCATAAAATTGAGCACATTGGTGGGAAGTTGTTCTCGCTCGCCAAGTTTTAAGAATTACTTAAGCAATACACTGAAAATGAAGGTCAGCTGAAAAATGTGGTTATAACTTGTGTGTAAAGAAACAAAATGTAAAAGGATAAATAAACTATTAGTTAGCTTCTCTAAATTCATATTTGATTAACTGCATTCAGTTTCATTACTAGCGCCAGGAAATTCATGCATTTGTATATATTTTTCCATTGGCTGTAATTAATTGCTGATTAATTATATTCACGAATCATCAACATTTAAGCTTATCAAACCAAATTTTACATTACATATACTTCCATATTTTGGATTTTTATAAATACGTAATATTTCATAACATTTATATTATTGCAGCATAATTTCGCTTTTAGGCTCATTAAAGCTAATTTTATGTTGCATAAAAATGCATACTTTGGATTTTTAAATAAAAACATCATATTCGATTTTTGAAAACTGGTATTGAGTGAAATTATTATAATTATTTTTACCATAAAGTATTGAAAGTTTTGTAACACACCTGGAGAATCTAACGGCACAGTAGCGTACCGTTCTCAATAAATATAAGTTTAATCACATCTAATTTGACCTATGTTGTTATTTTATTTATTCATTTATTGTTTATTATTATTATTACTCTTATCATTACTATTATTATTTATTACTTATTTATTATTGATATCAGGAAATATAGAATTTTACTAGTGCGTATTTATTGGCGTATTTTAAGGTATTTGTATGTATATTTAGTAGGTTTTTAGGGCATGAACTTCCTGGCCCTATTTATCACACTTTAAAATAGTTCACTAAAAATGCACCACACTGGGTCAGAAAAAGTTACATTGGTAAACAATGCCTTACAATCTCTTGACAGCCACGTTTCACTTGGGGTTCTCGGTAGCCATAAGGTCATTTCGCCACTGGTTTTAAACTACCTAAACGTGCTCACTACCTTGCCAGAACAAAATAAAATAAAACTCATCTGGGTGCTAGGTTATTGTGGCACTGAATATAAAATGAAAAAGACGTTGGGATTGATCGAAACGGGCTACATTTAAATTTACTAAACCAGAGCCAGATCTCGGGGTATCGAGATCTTTTGTCAAAGAAGCGACTAAGAACCGGTCCAAAGAACAGCCACAAAACAGACAAGACAAAACTATTTATAAGTAAATCTTACAATAAAAGATCTAAAAGGTTTATTCAAGCGCACTAGATTTCAGCAACGGACAATTACAGCTTTTTTCACACAAGGGCGCCCGCAGGTAGCAAGATGGTTAGAAAATTAGAGGAAACGGATGGATGAGGAGAGAGAAAATTGAACATAAAAATTGCCAGTTCTGAAATATAAATTATCCTGCGCACGGATTCACAGTTTGAAGCACTTGTTTTTGTTGCATTGTTTACTGAGGGTTTGAGACAGAGTGCTGCATTGGAGTTAAATCGCTCGCTTGAACTCGGTCGAGTGTCGCACCCTCGAGTGAGATACGATCAGTCGTGATACGCTCGTAATAAATAGAAGCACAGTACAAGATCAGCTCACCGACATGTCTTATCTTGTATGGAAGGCGACAGATAAGATACACATATGTTTTGCTCACACGGTAAAAATAAGGCTTTATTTTCTGCGTTTATGACAAACGTTTAATGGAACAGTCAATGGAACGTACCAAAACAGGAACATGAAGTTATAAATAAAATAGTAAGAAAAACTTCGATATACAGTTATTATTGCTAATTAATAATTATTCAATATTTGATTTACCACATATATAATATGATAGGTCCATACATAGTGTTCCGCCTATGTACTGCGACAATGTAGAAACGTTTTACAAAATATTATTGATAAAAAGCAGTAGATTAATAACAATATTAGTATAGAGATAACGTCACAGAAAATATAATAAAACGAATAATCATGCTGCACAACTGTTACAGACGCAAAGATTGATACACTAATTATTATTATTATTATTATTATTATTATTATTATTATTATTATTATTACTAGAAAACTTGATAAAATTCTTGCATTATCGTGATTGTGTTCTCCATTTATAATAATTACATTTACATTCAATAACATCTATCAGATGTGGCAAAAACAAAATCACTCCTGTGTGGAAAAAAAAACATTAACCTATAACATTTATAATAATAATAATAATAATAATAATAATAATAATAATAATATATTTATTTATTTATTTAATCTGGCAGAGCTAAGGCCAGTAGGCCCTTCTTCCGCCCAGCCAGACTCTATATTACATTTTAAAGCAAGTTTTGTAGTTGTACTATGGAGAGGTTAGTTAAACACTGCAAAGTTTTGAAATGATAACCATCTATGTTGTTACTACACAGTTATGTTCATCACTGCAACAAGAACGAACGTCTAACGCTCGGCTTGTACCGTTCGAGGATTTATCGCTCGTGACAATTTTACCCATCATGCAAGTGCGCTACCTATCGGATTATGCTATGAACTACTTGGCGCTCGAGCGAAAACGTCCGATGCAGACCTCTGGTTTGAGAAAACATGTGTCGAACTCATAAGGAAAAATTAAAAAAAAGAAAAAAGAAAAAAACTAGTACAAAATAAAAATTTCAGTGGCAGCAATTGCTACCACTGGCTGCCATCTGCGGGCGCCCTTCGTCTCACAGGTAGAAACGAAATACCTTAGCAATATAGATTGGTTCAGGGGAACCTAAACTGTAGGTTCTACAGGAAGAATGCTGAAGCTGTCCATCACATTATTCGCTCTTACAAGATTTTGACTCGCACAAGGTAGCCTACATAACCTCTAGGAAATTGAGTTTAACATGGGGATCTTAACTTGACTCTATTAACAGGAATACATTCCTTAGTTAAGCATACAGGATTGATGAGCTGGTAGCTACTGAATAACTGAGGCAAACACAATAAGACTGTAGGCTATGGTATGTCTGGAGTATAATAGACGAACCTGCGTTTTAGGTAAAAACCACCCCTGTGCTCTACAGCGTCATTTAAAGGGCAAGAGATGACATACAACGGCAGTAGTCAATCTTAATTTAGTTAAAAAGCAATGACAACATGACATGTTGTAGTTGTGACAAAATAAAAATTATACTGAATTGAAGGGTTCAGAACCATAGTGGGCCAAGCGCCATTTACTAAAACCGTAGAAAACAAGGGTTAAAATGAAGTTATCACCATAATTAAATGAAAACATACAGCAAGTAATATAAAGTACACACATTAAAACTAAAAGATATATCAATCTTCATTGAACTATGGTATTCACTTAACTTTAACCCTTGTTTTCCCCGTTTTTTAATACATGTCGCTTGGCCCACTATGGCTCTGAACCCTTCAATTATACATATAATTAAATGTAATGATATTCATTAAAGTGAATGTAAATTTACTCCAAGGTAATGAGAAGTGGACAGAAAGAGTGAACAATTCCAGCAATATAATAAAATATAGTTCTACATAATAAACTGTGAAGAACCAGCAATTTCAGTAAATTGGTTTGGCGAGGTACATACAAAAACTACTTTATGTTTAAGAGACACTGAAGAAAAATTGAAGGGCTCCCTGCAAAAACGAGGTAACTCCACATTTACAAAGTTTTGAAAAACTACAAAAAGCATTATAAAAACTCAAATTTTAAGTGAGCTTCTTTCCGTTTTCAGAGTAGGCCTATGTCCTAGGTATCTCGGAGGTTCATTTTATCACTCAATCATTTGTTATAATCAGCAATTTGGGGGGGGGGGTAAAATATAGGGGAAACTCGGCTAATTCCGCAGTAGTGCATATATGAATTTACTGTGGCTTTACAATAGCGTGAACGTAAGTTTTGAGAGGCTGTCAACAGGAGACATGTCCTCTGCAGTGCTATAGAAAAAAAATCAAGGCTATTGGTCGACACCTCTGTCGGCAATACAGTGAAACATCGAAAGTTGGCTGTTTTTCGTGTTTTGCTACACAGCTGTGAAGAAAGTGAGCATTGTTACACATAAATTGTTCCTTTTATGTTACTTTCATAATGTATTTCATAATCGTTTACTACTGCGGAATTAGCCAAGTTCTATTGTGGATTTATCCGCACTGTTGCGGAATTACCCGAGTTGTTCTTTTTCAACTGTAAGGTATGTACAACTAAATATATTTGCATTTTAATAGGTCCCTTTATCTCATTTGGTAATGAAAGGCTTTGCCCATGTCTACATACCTTGATAATATTTTTCAATAAACATTTTGATAAAACTATGATAGATTTACTTCTTAATATTGCGGAATTAGCAGAGTCTCCTCTAAACAAATAATGGAGCTACCCCTATTTTGTAATAAAATTGGATATGACTAGCCACGTTTTGCACTTAACACACATTTACTGTGTCAATATCATAAACAACAAAACAAGACATAGCATATATATGTATATATATAACTTATATATATATATATATATATATATATATATATATATATATATATATCTATTTATTTATACCAGGTGTGACATTTAAAACAGGCGACCTGAATAGCACGGCCATTTATAGTGATAGAAGATAAATCATCAGACAAAAGTTGTTTTGCGTGAAGGGGGAGATAATGTGATATGTAGGGGAGATACAGAAACCAACTTCATTATTTCCTCATTTTTTTTCCTTTTCGAGATAAATATTGTTTTACAAGAAATATTTCATAGCGTATTCTGGAAGGGCAATTGCTTTATTCCCTAATATACTCGATCATTTTTAGAGAGCAGTGTATTATGATAACAAATTACTGAAATAATTTTAATTTTGTCCTGTAAACAGGCCTATACAGAAATATGATCCGAACAAATATAATATTGTAAAATTCCCTTGCAGAACGAAAAGTTGCTCATAATGAAGACGATTATGTTCATAATTATGAAGATAATTATCATTGTGCTCATAAAGATGACGATAATGATATTAGTGTTTATAATGACTATTTTATGGTATTCACAATGATAATGGTGATGATGCTGATGATCACGGTGCTTCTAATAATGATGATGATGATGATGATGATGAAGGTGGTTGTGATCATTATAATGATTAAAGTTACAAGAAAATAAATAATATTATACATAATGTAAATAATGTTTAAGTACTGTAATATCTTATTCCGCAGAGCTCCGTTGTGGTGAACCGGAGTTGCTTCGTGTGAATAAGCAATGAACCCAATATATCTGTGTCGAACGCCGTGCCACTTACTGAAGTTATTTCACGTGTTACAGTAATCTTCTTTGTTTCTTTTGGAAACTAATATAATTTGCGAGCTATGTAGTAATTTAGTTTCTGTATTTCTATAAAATGAAGGAGAAGTGTTTATAAATTTTAGTCAGGTCAACTCTATCAGTCATGAAAATCGCGGAGTAATGGGGGCATAAATAACTGCTATTATAAGAATTCGTGACCTGTTCCAGGACGCCATCTTGGGTTCGATAACAGGGGGTCCAAGTTCGCTTCAATTTAGTTGCTTACTTTCGTGCCAATATTTTACCCCCATACTTCCATTTCGTCATTATCCTCCATCTAAGTAGGAACTTGTTCTGTGTAGCTATCAATTCTGAAGTTTCGAACTATATTTACTGCATTTCTGAATAACATCCTTCCTTTCTTTTCTTCACATAATAGGGTAAAACAAATTTTATGTGCACTTTCTTATCACACAAAGTATTTAAATTGGTTTTAGAATATAGGAAAATTACGTATTATTTAATATTTTTGTTTTACAATATTTTTCTGTAAAATTTACAGGTCACCTGCCAGCTCTGGTAAACGTAAAGTTCAATGTGCAACTTTGATGCAGCGTGGAAGTCACGTCCGGTTCGAATCACCACCAGAACTTTGACATTTTATTTCGCAGTCTCATGACCTGCAGTATGTTGTGTTCCTATAAATATCTCTCACTATTCTAGTCTCATAGAAAAAAGTGCCATTGGAGCTTTCAAATTATTCTTTCTTTTTTTCTTTTTCTAAGGAAGTAGACGATGAAAGAGTAATGGAACGGAGAAAAATTCTCTCCGGCGCCGGGATTTGAACCCGGGTTTTCAGCTCTACGTGCTGATGCTTTATCCACTAAGCCACACCGGATACCACTCCGGCGTCGGACAGAATCGTCTCAGTTTTAAGTTCTAACTCTTGGGTTCCCTCTAGTGGCCGCCCTCTGCACTACGTCATAGGTGTCTATGAACGAAGGACTGAAATCCACACATGTGCTGAGGTGCACTCGTTATGAGTGACTAGTTGGCCGGGATCCGACGGAATAAGCTCCGTCTACGCATATCATATATATTATTTAATGTACCTTAGTACATATGATATTTCCATGCAGATATTCTGCGTCATCATACGATGAAAGAGTAATGGAACGGAGAAAAATTCTCTCCGGCGGTAGGGATTTGAACCCGGGTTTTCAGCTCTACGTGCTGATGCTTTATCCACTAAGCCACACCGTTCCATTACTCTTTCATCGTATGATGACGCAGAATATCTGCATGGAAGTATCATATGTACTTCGGTACATTAAATAATATATATGATATGCGTAAATCACTTGTGATTTAAGACAAAAATGGCGAACGATACTACCTACCTAGACTTTATAGAGCCTTCATTTTCTAAGAGGCGGAGTCACGCCGGAAATAACAGCGTCGAGACTATAGGTACAATAGTCTATAGTGCGGTAATATGCACAAAAGAACTAAAGTCTGTATCGAAATGAAGGGCCACCATTTTCAAAAATGTGTTTAAATATCCATATTATGATTATTTTTCAATTTAACTTCATTCTCTATATTGTAGTACGCTAATGTGCTGTAGACAGTATAATATACACTGTATAACGAATACGTCCAAATGAATAGCTCAGTTCGTGAGTAAAAACACTTATGGTTAATACTGTACTGTATTTTGATTAAACAAAAACCTAATGAAAATTATCAAACTCAAAATTGCGATATTTTCTAGTTTACGTAAATGGTGAACTACTTTTCCTCCATCCTATACCTAGTAAAGTGATTTGTTTGTATTTTACGCCAGTATCATGAAACTCCAGTCGTGGAAGGGAGTAGCAAACGGTGTTTCCGGTTCTCAACCGTTAATCCAAAGGTATAGCCAGGTTAATATTAAAAATGTTAGTAAAAATAAAATGATGTCCCTGTATTAGAAATGTTAGTAAAAATAAAATGATGTTCCTGTAGATTGAATAGCTTCATAGCATTACTTCTGCCTCCCTTCGCAATTCTTCCAATTGTTGACTGAGCGATGTTTTATTTGATTAATTAATGAGTCAGTTAATGCGTCACTCAGTCCATTCCAATATGCATCTCGTGGCGCGGACCGGGACTGATGTCTCGTCTAGTTTTCTCTCATGCGATGTGATTGGCCCATCGCCGTGTACATATGGCTATTTCCAGGATAATTGTTGTCCACGTTGTGTAGCGGAAACTAATCCCCGACTACCCCCACCCCACATACTTCAGACTCGTCTATGCCCGGACATAGCAGTTCCTATTGTCGCCGCCGAAGCCAATCACAATATAATAGGTCAGCGGTGGTTACAACCACCCATCCTACATTCGATCAGTGTGTCAAAGAGGGTGAGTGGAGGGGTTGAAAACAATGTTAGTGCGTATGCACATATGCGTATATGCACTTTATTTATGTGTACATACTATAGAGGGGATGCACCGTTGTTCAGTTCTTGCTTTACTATAGGGGATGTATTGTTTACGTGAGTGGCAGTATTGAGGGTTGCATGTTTAGGGGTAGCAGTTTGAATCCCTTCCCTCTTGTCACCCTCCGTTCCCCACCACCATCCCCTCCCAATAGTACTGCAGCAAAAAGGGACACATGTGGGCTTAATTGAATGGGATGTACTGCAACAATGCTTTATTATAGTGCCGACATCAAAACCTATCAATCCACCGTGCGGGTGGTATATCCTGGCCACTTGGTCTTCTGCTGGCCTCCGTGACGGCGCCTCAGCTCTGGAATTGAGATTTACGTCGTTTTACAGGCGTTTTATTGATGATTTCTGGTTATATGCTGTCCATACTTCTCACATAATCAGTAGAAGGTAGAAATACGAAATTGGCAACACAAATGAGAGTCCAATGAGGGGAAACCGACGATGTGCGTATGTGAGGTCAGTGACGAGCCTTAGGTCTGACTAAAGTGGATGTACAGCGACACAAAGGAAGGACGACTGTGACCGCAACACTTTCAACAATTTATTTCCTCACTCAAGATTGCCATGATAATCACAATTACTGAAGCCCAGATTAATAAAAGTCTCAGTATTCATTTATTATTTAAGTTGTAATATATATACACAATTTGAACTGGTAATGAAAATTACGGAAAAACGGCTGAACGGATTTTAATGAATGACCCGTCATTTTGAAGCTTGGCATCCAAGGATTTTCAGAAAAATAGTAACTTTAAGTGAAGCGTCAGTTTTTCCTACATAATTTTTCTATTTTCCAAAATCCATGTTTCGTCAGTTTTGAGAACTAACTTTATTTCAGAATAAAACAAAACACACACTACAATAAACAATAGGCTATTACACGAAGGCCATGACCTGCAGGATTGCTGACATATTTAGAGTTCACATTCAATTGGTTATTAAAAACTTCAAGACTTACTAAAAATAATTTACAGGTCTGATTCTGCGGTGTGTAATTTTCTGAGTAGAGCTGTGTATTGGATATTAAAATCTACAAAACTTGAGGTGGTTTGATGACATTATTACCATTAAAAATTAAATATAATTATAGTTAATGGCATGATGCTATATAAAAATACTAAACTTGCGTAAGATAATATTATTCTTATTAAAAATCAAATGTTTTTATAGTTATTAATCAAGTAGGGTTAGGTCTTTTTCATATACTTAATGACGGTGTGTTGTAGATACTTACATACGTCATTCTCTTCAGTATTGGCTCGAGAGAGCGCAAAAATTACAGGTCCTAAGGAAAGACTGTATTACTTACAGATAAAATAAGAAACCTACAAAATTTTGTAGTCTCCCGATCATTTCAGCAAGATCTCTTAGCGGGATAAAATTATATTTCCCTGTAAATTTCAAGCTCTATATGCAGCAGCTATACCAAAATGCTATATCTATTGTTCGAAAGCATAGCAAACCTGACTTTTTTTTAACTTTCACCTACAATCCACAATGACCTGAAATAGCTATTGCTTTACTCTCACATGAAAAACCTACTGATCGTCCTGACATTGTTACTTACGTTTTCGTGTTGAAACTCAAAAACTTAAGGTGGATAGGTTCAGGAAAAGTATTTGGCATAAAAAACCAATCAGAGGGAGTATGTTTAATTATTATGGAAGAAAATTACTTTCAAAAGTCTGGTATTTTTCATTGAAAATAAATCTGAAAAGGTTTTATTTCAACGTGTAATGAACTTAGTTGCACAAGCCACTAGTATATAGATTAGTGTTGTGGGTTTTAATCGGTTAATCGATCAATTTCTGTTGTAAGATTAATCGATCGAAAATATTTAATAGAATAAAAGAGTCTATTAAAATTAATCGGTTGTAGTTGGTAATTATTATTTTGTTAATACAAATTCATACTAAAAACTGCGATAATATTTCTCTCTCGGAAATTGCTTACTCAAAAGCACAAGTGTACTGTTAATTTCTAACTGCAAAACAAGCAACGTAAGGAAAATCTTTGCACAAACACTTCAGCAAGAGATGGAGATGTGAAGACAGTGACCTAGTCTACCTCTATTGAAAGTTGAAACACAATGCGAAACCCTTATTAAGTTTTATGGTTTTCCAAGAAAACTTCCACCTTGTTGTCAGCTGAAATACATACCATGGATGAATATATAATAGGATGTGAAACTTACTGAGTTTCCCGTAACACATACTAGAGGTGCTGTTGTAGAAATTGATCTTGCTGCCATCTGTTGGGGGGAGGGGCATTATTACATCTCGCAGCGCACCAAGTAGCGAAAAGAGTAACTAATTACTCCGTGCATTTAGCAGCGCACCTGGTGACCAAAATGTTAAACCGTGCAGAAAGTAATCCCTCCCACCCTCATCGATATTCAAAACTAACCCAATTTAAAATAAAACATTTACATTTTTATTCCTCACAGTATCTTCTGCTGAAAATTCTTACCGGAGCCAACAGGAAGATAAAAGAGACGATCTATTTTACACTACCCAATTAAAATATAACCAGACAGAGACAAAAAATAAAGCAAAAGGTTAGATAATTGGGAGTGTATTCTTTGAGGATTTATTGTACAGATCAATGGAAAAGTCAGCAAGAACTAATTAGATAGTTCAATTTATTATATTACTATTATTTTACAATACATTCAACAACACTATTTTTACAACGTCCATAAACATCACTGTTTATACACACACACGTAGTATCACTTTATGTTCACTAGCAAGTTTCTGCCTGCCATCTTCCTCCTCGAGCAATATCTCGAATGGATAAATAGAGAACTCTGGGTAATGTACCCAACACGTAGTTCTAATGTTCACCACCTACGACGTTGGGCGCTGATCATCTTATTTCAGCCCCCTTCCGCCAGATGGTGCTGACCGCAGTTTCGCATCCTATTATATATTTATCCATGCACATACTTTTCTGGGATTCGTTCCCTCATCTCTTATAAAATAGCCATGTCTACATTTTGTGAGTCACCGGTGTGGCTCAGTCGGTTAAGGCGCTTGTCTGCCTATGTGAAGTAGCGCTCGGGCGCGGGTTCGACCAACTGGAGAGTCTTTCCTTTCCTATACCTGTCAGATATTGATATTAAATATTTTCATGATTTTGGTACATATTCAGCTTATTTTTCTTACATAAATATGTACATATTTCACACCTTGATATTACATAAAAATCCGGTCCCTAGACATCACTCTTGAAGCAAGTAAGTCAGACGTTATTGGGGTACGACGGTCAGTTCCTTTCCTCCTCCATAAAATTAATTTAATTTAATGTCACCAAAAAATATACGAGTAATGGTGTACTTTCAAGTTGATCTACACTGGTACTCATAATAAATATAGGTACATTTAGTATAAATAGCATTAGCATTGAATTAACAAATAATAATCAAATCCTCATAATTTATGGCAGTGGCACAACACCTCACATATATTCCGCGACTGACAATGTTATCTGCTTAAGGAAGGAAACAGATAACGGAGGCAGGACGCAGGTTGCTCAAGCCTACGCAAAAGAAAATCCTTGAATTCTATTTCAGTTAACTCCGAAAGCAATAAAACATGAGTGAGAGGGCGGGAGTGTTAGAAACTTGCATATGCTAATTAAGGGTCATGAATCTTCTTTGCGAACCAATTACATTCACACCCCTTCTAAGAAACTTTCCATTAATCCTGCAACAGAACGCTTCAACAGTAAAATTCCAATTAGCGTTCTCTAGTAAAGCAAAACCCATTGAGTCCAATCTGAACGAGTAGCTCGAACCACTACCTATGTTTGAATGGATTACTTGAAGAAAATGGAAAGCCGGTCTACCTGTTGGCACACAGACACTGAGGATTTAAAGTTGATTAAATATTATTTTTAAAAATTCTTCTTCATCATAATCATCCACGAATAAAATATCGGGGATCTGTAGAATGAAAGCGTTCTATCTCGCATAGATTACAGAGTAGGCCCGGAAAGGATACAGTCCCTTTATAACAGTGATCGCCAAAAACTGTGTCGCGACTCATGCCCCTGCCTCCACTCAAGCGTAACCATGGCATCATACCTCTACCCTCCGTTTATATCCTTCACTTCGATATAAGTAAAGACATTTATCAGCAGCGGACGTACGCATGTAATGTTACAAGTGTGTAGGATAGTATATGTTTCGATGTTTTTTCGAACACAGATAATAAGTAAAAACTTAATTTTAAGGAGCATGAGAGCAAAAGTATTTATTTTGTGCAGATGGCAAAAATATGAGATACTTAATTTGTTGTAAAATTTTAAATGAAGTATAAAAGAACAATGTACGTTGTCATTATTCTTCTTGTTATGAAAACTACCACGCCCTTACCTGTAACTTGAATATTTCATTAATAAATAAACAATAAAATGTATTGGCTTCTTTGTCTTAATCAGGGTAAAATACTTCGACGTTTTTTTCTACGTAGGCCTATGTAGTGTAATTTACAACTTCCTGACCGGCCTGGTACGTTTTTCTAATTTCAAATATCTCTGATGTGAAGTACACGTTCTTTCTATGGTAAATAAGAAAATAAATTTATTTTATTTAATTAATAATACAAAAATAATGAATAGGAGGATAAAAAAATTGACATGGAAAAAAGTGTGTATAGTTAATAAGTAGAAGAATATTATATTGCTTTCGTTTCTTGGTCACAGTCCTTCTCTGCACTGTTATTCACTGCATTACCTGAGGAGATACCTACTCCGCCCCTCTCTCTGCGATAGTGGTGTGCGGGTTGCATTTCTATTACGTCACAATTTCGTAGTGATTGGCAACCATTGCTTCATAATGAGATTTGAGACATTGGATTGTCTCTTTCTGATTGTCAAGAACCAGTTTTCATTAAATCCCTATTTAACTACTTCGCAAGTTTCAGGTTTTCTCACTATTTCTCATATTTAACTAAGCAAATCCAGTATTTCGTTTCCACTTATCCGTTTTTTTTTATCAATCGTACTATCAGGGACGGGAATGCTTTACCTGAAGACTTACTAAAGGCTTTACCAATAACCAAAAAAGTATTTAAAAATAGGCTTAAGTACTTTACTAATAGACAGTAGTATATTATACACATTATTTAAAGGGTGCAATTGATATTTTGTTATTGAAGTGTTGTATCGGTGAAGAAGTGTGTTGTGTGAGTGAAGTGTGTTGTGTAAGTGAAGTGTGTTTCTGTCAGTAAAGCTTTATAGTTTATAATGGCAGTGCAAAGAATTTGAAGTGTTAGTGAAATCAGGATAGAATCTGTGAAATGTGTCGTAGTTCCAGTGAAGTTGTCAGCGAAATGCGTGTAGTGCTGAAAGGTACTTGTGCAGGTATGAACATATCATACTCGTGAGTTTTAGTTCGAACTTAGGTTAAAATACAAATTAAATTTACTTCAAATGATATTTTAAGTGATCATGCTTCATTTAATTTAGGATGTTCCCTGTTATTATTATTATTATTATTATTATTATTATTATTATTATTATTATTATTATTATTATTATTATTATTACTATTATTAATTTATTATCAATTGTATTTTTATTAATTGTTTATTATTGTCATTATTAAGTGTAATTAGTTACTACTGGCACCGGGTAGGGCCTATATACCCATTTGCAGTGTGAATAAATACATAGGCCCTACATACATACATACATACATACATACATACATACATACATACATACATATTCCATCCAACTACAACTAAATAATTTGGTCAGGAAATATTCACTGGAATCTTCAGTTCCCTCGGAAAGACTTACCGAAAATTCTAAATTTAATCAATGGAAGGCGAAACTATTTACATTCCAACAAAGTGGAAATGCTTATTTTAATGAGAAAATTATCCTTGAAGCAAAGGCCACACTTTTAAGAAACATATAATGGTGACTTATATTGGGACTTTAAGGACAGATTATGATATTGTGTGTTATTGATATGAAATTCAGATTCAATTCAAGATATAGATATTATTAAATTAATAGTTCAGTACGTTTTAGATATAAATTTAGTTATATATTCAGTTTATAACCAATTAAAAAAGTTTGTAATGACTATCGATAGTATCGACAGTTTTGATTATAACTATCGATGGGACTCTATCGATAGTAGGAACAACAGTCGATAGTACTATCGATACTATCGCCCATCTCTAGCGCATAGCCATTGCGTGTACTTACATCCCTCCTCCATTAATCAGCAAAATGGGGCCGGCATTTCCTATGCGGTTACTTTATTGGTCGAAATACTCATGGGGGTCCACTGATTCGCACACAGTTCCCCAGAGGGATGTTACTGGGGTGGGAGCGTCGTTTGATTTATAGCATTGTATTACCACAGTGTCTATTTAACTCGGGAGCCCCTTAACACGAGAGCTACATAACGTTTTCATTGTCCGTGACAGTTAAATTAAATAGCCACAAATATCAATAAAGTCGCGAGCTTTGTTTTAATAGTAAAATGTCACATGAGTGGTCTCACCATTGCGCGAAGGGTAGACAACCAGTACAACGATGTTTATTTTAATTTTCTACTTTTATTATTATTTTGCATACACCGCGATGTGGAATCTGCATATCTGCATATGCTGTGGGCCTCGGTTTAGACCCGAGAGGATTGAATATCCTGTATGCATCTGTTTTCATTTCAGGGCCTGAATGACATATGGGCTAAGCAAACCCAGGCTTGCAGACACTGTTAAGTCTTTCAGGATGGAGCTCTAAAAATTCAGGAACTGGAATATATGACCGATGGAGAGGTTTAAAATTTTTAACATTTCTCAGTTTACACAGCAGAAAAAAAAAACATTTAAGAAATTAATATGTCGATAAGTAAAATATAAAGATAAGTATATAGATACTTCCATAACCTATATCGAAATATCATCATCCCTATCATCACATCACCATCAATATCAATCTCACCATCACGAGCTGGACTTAATAAATCATTTTCGTTATCATCTAAAACTCTTTTCATTGGTCTTCCAAGACGTCTCTAACCCATAGGATTATAATTTATTATTTAGAGGAATTTTGTTACTGCTCATTGAAAAACATGCAGCAACCAGTTGTTTTTGTTGTCTTGAATTCTTTTTTGAAATCATTTCACTTCTAAATTCTTATACGAGGGAAGTCATGTATGATAACTATGCAGATAGAAGTGGGAACAGAATACATTGAAATAAATAAATAAATAAATAAATAAATAAATAAATAAATAAATAAACGAACAAATAAATAGATTAGATAAATACATAAATAAATAAATAAATTAGATAAATAAATAAATAAACAAATAAATAAATTAGATAACTAAATAAATAAATAAACAAATAAATAAATTAGATAAATGAATAAATAAATAAATAACTAAATAAATCAATAAGTAAATAAATAAACGAATAAATAAACAAATAAACAAATAAATAAATAAATAAACAAGTAAATAAATAAACAAATAAATAAATAAATTACATAAATAAATAAATTAAATAAATTAAATAAATAAATACAAATAAATAAATAAATAAATAAACGAACAAATAAATAGATTAGATAAATACATAAATAAATAAATAAACAAATAAATAAATTAGATAAATAAATAAATAAACAAATAAATAAATTAGATAAATAAATAAATATATAAACAAATAAATAAATTAGATAAATAAGTAAATAAGTAAATAAATAAACGAATAAATAAACAAACAAATAAATAAATAAATAAACAAATAAATAAATAAATTACAGAAATAAATAAATTACAGAAATAAATAAATTAAATTAATTAAATAAATAAATAAAAACAAATAAATAAGTAAATAAATAAAAGAATAAACAAACAAGCAAACAAATAAACAAATAAATAAATAAACAAATAAATAAATAGA
The DNA here is from genome assembly GCF_040183065.1 of Periplaneta americana. Classification (NCBI taxonomy): domain Eukaryota; kingdom Metazoa; phylum Arthropoda; class Insecta; order Blattodea; family Blattidae; genus Periplaneta; species Periplaneta americana. The sequence continues at coordinate 142,063,166 of NC_091129.1, forward strand.
CAAATAAATAAATAAATTACATAAATAAATAAATAAAATGAATAAATAAAAACAAATAAATAAATAAATTACATAAATAAAGAAATTAATTAAATAAATAAAATAAATACATAAATAAAAATAAGTAAATAAATAAATAAATAAATAAATAAATAAATATAGGGTGCAGCAGTGAGATATAAGAACTGTTTTATAGCCATATTGTAGGATACTCAGGACGAATTAAAAGAAAACACATATACTGAAAGTAATACAGTATAATGCAATTTATTATTGTCTGATAACTTTTAAAAAAATTGCATTTCGTAGGTAGACACCACGGCAATGAAGATTCCTAATCTGCTATGAAAGTGCTGCATAACTCGCCCCAACAAAACAGGTTCGATGGCACTAATTCCGTTCCTTATGTTTTGTTTCAGATGGAGACTTGTTGCGATACACCTTACTTTTGAGATAACCCCATAGGAAGTAATCAGCGCACACTGCTCATGGTTCAATGAACTTTCTGCGAAACATGTTTCCAGGACGAATAATTTCACGATTTGGAGACATTGCCTGACCTTCAAGATGTCCTGACCTGACTGCAGCTTATATTTTGGCCATATTTTGTTCACTTATACGAGTAATAGAAATGAGTAATTTTTTTTTTTCGCTTTCCCCAACTTAATCAGTTTAATTTTTTTTTTATTTGTCTGTACTTACTACTTACTAAAGTTCACATTTCGCTACACAAATTACTTCGTGTAGATAACTACTATAATACATGTGAAATTTTCAAATGTAGATATTTCTTGGCAGTCTGGAGGTAAATGGAGACCACTGTCCTACATAATAGTTCCTTGGACTCAAATAATTTCTAGATATATACGAACTATAGAATTTTATTAATTACTTCATATTATGAAAAATATGAAAGGAAATTCTTAAGTACGATTTTGAATAAATAAACTGCAGTTTTTAAGAATAAACAAATATATTTTTACATCTAAATAGTTATATTTATCTTGTAATACTCGTATTTACGAGTAAATGAATACGTTTACCTAAATTTATATAAAGTAAATTCAATCAGTTTAAGAAGATTTTTCACACACAAAATTTAAGACTCAAATATTTGTAGACTTAAAACTTATATAGTTTAAATAATTACTTAATAAAATGAAAAGCAGAAAAGAAATTGTTAAGCACGATTTCGAATAGAATAATAAACTTGTTATTTTTTAAACAGAGAGATTTTATTTCTAGATACAGATATATTTAATCAGAAGAGGATGTATATAATAAGCTATTAATGTTTTGAGGAGCCTCTTAAATGATCGATTTCTGTATTATTCCGAACTCTTATGTAATTGAATATTTACTCTTCGTATTTTATGGCACTCGGTTGAAGGGAAACCTCTGTACTGAGGAATTCCTTGTTAATAATATATAATATTATTTAACATACAATATTTAAGAATACATGAACTCGTTTATATAAATATGAATAAAGTAGTTGAATTTAACAGTTTAAAAATACTTTACCCAAATAAACAGAAGGCATGTCAATAAATGCTTCCTCGGTTTCAAGAGTGCGAAAATTGTTATTTTAGTGAAAGTGTAAAAATCGCCTTCCTTCAGTAGGTACTACTATACTTTCTCTTTAAGCTTGGTACAACACAAAGAGAAAAGGTTCACAGCGCCCTAGCTTTGAAAAAAATCGCTGTAAACTGTCCGTCAGATGAATGTTAGTCTCGAGAAAGAGATTCTTTTACACAATGCAGCTATCACAGACAATTTTCCTTATCGTCTTGCGAGAACACCTGCTCCAAATCTGGGCTCTGTGAGCAGGAGAATATGAATTTCAATGAGGGGGTATTCGCTCGCTTTCAGCACAGTCCGACTGGGTCTATGGCTAAGTCCGCAACTAACTCTGATATATCAGGCAGCTAAAAGGTAAAAGTGTCTCGTGAAAAACCCAAAAAGGTCGAAAGGGATCAAACAGCTAGACCTTCTTTGCTTTTATAGCCTCGGCGCTTGACAGTTTGATCACTATTGAAATTCGACCGTTTAAAATCTGGAAAAGAAACTTTGACACTCATTTCAGACACTCAAAACAACTTACTTACTTACTGGCTTTTAAGGAACCCGAAGGTTCATTGCCGCCCTCACATAAGCCCGCCATTGGTCCCTATCCTGAGCAAGATTAATCCAGTCTCTACCATCATATCCCACCTCCCTCAAATCCATTTTAATATTATCTTCCCACCTACGTCTCGGCCTCCCCAAAGGTCTTTTTCCCTCCGGCCTCCCAACTAACACTCTATATGCATTTCTGGATTCGCACATACGTGCTACATATCCTGCCCATCTCAAACGTCTGGATTTTATGTTCCTAATTATGTCAGGTGAAGAATACAATGCGTGCAGCTCTGCGTTGTGTAACTTTCTCCATTCTCCTGTAACTTCATCCCTTTTAGCCCCAAATATGTTCCTAAGCACCTTATTCTCAAACACCCTTAACCTATGTTCCTCTCTCAAAGTGAGAGTCCAAGTTTCACAGCCATACAGAACAACCGGTAATATAACTGTTTTATAAATTCTAACTTTCAGATTTTTTGACAGCAGACTAGATGACAAAAGCTTCTCAACCGAATAATAACAGGCATTCCCATATTTATTCTGCGTTTAATTTCCTCCCGAGTGTAATTTATGTTTGTTACTGTAGCTCCAAGATATTTGAATTTTTCCACCTCTTCGAAGTATAAATCTCCAACTTTTATAGTTCCGTTTCGTACAATATTCTGATCACGAGACATAATCATATACTTTGTCTTTTCGGGATTTACTTCCAACCCTATCTCTTTACTTGCTTCAAGTAGGATTTCCGCGTTTTCCCTAATCGTTTATGGATTTTCTCCTAACATATCCACGTCTTCAGCATAGACAAGAAGCTGATGTAACCCGTTGAATTCCAAACCCTCTGTGTTATCTTGAACTTTCCTAATGGCATATTCTAACAAAAGGCAAAAAACAATGACAGTCACTAGAAGGAATGTTTTGCTGGAGAAAAATATGAAAGTACAAGCGCGATATTGGACACTTGAAACGAATTGCTGAAATATGTGATATGATAGAGTCAAATGTGAGAGTTCTTGTCCCATTACTGAGTTTGTCGTCAGACTGAGAAAAGTTAGATAAATTTAGAGGGGAAAGAATCGAAAAGAGGATGGAGAGCCCACGGCTAGACACCACTCCACGAAATACAGATTTATCAATATCTTGCTTATCCATCACTCACAATCGTCAATATTCGAAACCGAAACCATGTTTATTTCCTTCATGATGCTGCTAATGACATTTTTTTTTTACTTGGTTACTTTATTACCCTTCCATGCCCCCAATCTTCACGTGGCTAAGATTGGGGGCATGGAAGGGTAATAAAATTGTCAACGAAGAAGGAGAGCGCCTTTGTCCACTGTGCGGGGAAAAGGACTCCTGGACACATATTTTATTACAGTGTGTCGAATTGGAACAAATCCGGAAAAAAATATCTACCACCCTCGATGCTAAGTCAGAATAGGAGTTCGCTTGCATGTCTTGACCTCATGAGGAATAGAGAATGGGTACAAAAGACTGGATTGTTCCTCTTGAAGGCGAGACAGATTAGAACTTCAACTGTTGAAGTTTGTGATGCGAACTGACGAAGGGATACTCAATTATATACTTTTATGCCTGTTTAGGTTATAATAATAATAATAATAATAATAATAAAGTCGTAAATCCCCAGTGGGGCAAGGCCTCCTGCTTGGGCAGGGGTGGCTCAAGACTTGACCATCAGAAGAGCCGACCTCATGGTCTATTTACATTCCTAGTTCTTTGTCCACAATTTCACTAGCACTGGTTGTTGCTCCCGCTCAAAGTTGGTTGACTGCGTCCTTCCACAGTGTTCTTTGGCGTCCTATTCTGGTCCACAGTCCTCCTAGCTGCAACTTGAACTCGTCCTCCCATCTGGTCCTTGGTCGTCCACGGTTTCTCCAGCCAATTCTTGGATCCCACAGTGTCTCCATGTGTGCCCATCTGGTAGGTTGCATTCGTATCACGTGTCCTCCCCAGCGCCATTTCATCCCATTAGCGAGTGTCACCACGTCCTCAACGCCGCTTCGTCGCCGTACTTCTTCGTTTCTGATTCTGTCCTTCAGGCTTATTCCGAGTATTTTCCTTTCCATTCTTCTTTGGCATCTTCCTAATTTTAATGCCTGTTTCTTGGTGAGTGACCAGGATTGCGCCCCATATAGAAGTACAGGTGCAATGCAGCTGTTGAAGATCTGCCTCTTGTTCTACAATTTCTGGCTCTTGTCCATTAGGATGAAGGACAGACTCCAAAACTTTCTCCATGCCGATGCTATTCGTCTATCAATTTCTTTGTCCATGGTTTAGGTTAGGATATATTATATAATGTGTTTTGTTTGTGCCATTTTTATTTTAACCTGTGTGTTCTTTTGGAGAGTGGTTGGATCTAACTATAGGTGAGGGGCGGGGGTGGAACCTACAAAGTAGGACTTGTTTTAGGTATAAAGCACGTAGGATCAGAAGACCCGTGCATTGGATTTAAGAGATAATTATAATAATATGACATCTGTATGTATAATATTACTCAATAAATCCATCTATATATCTACATACTTAACGACGATGTATCAACTACTCGGTTATTTAGCATTGATGGAAGTGGTAATAGAGAGGTGCTGTTTCAATAGTAATCCTACTTCGTAATATAAAATACTGTTGAAATTTAGTTGGAATAAATTGCAAACCGGTACTGTTATATTTAATTTTAATGAAACTCTGCTATATTTTAATATATTATATAGGCTACCTCATAGCATTTCCTCAAAAAATGATTCATCGTTACTGGAAAGAACAATATATGACAAATTGGTCTGTTGGGAGTCCGAGGTTTATATAGGCAGACAAACAGCATATCCAAAACCAATTTCTCGGTCAGAGATATTCTGAATAATTTCTATTTTCGTAAAAATATCGAAATACATTTTCCACCATCACTTTTTTTAAGCCTCGTGTAACTATAAAACAAATATTTGCTTCTTTTGAAGCTTTGGACATCCCCGAAAAGGAAATGGAAGCTCCAATATCGTTTCTAGAAGCCTGGGCGAATGGGGGATGACGACGCAGGTACCCAACGGGGAGCCATCGCCCGTATCGGCGCATTGACTAGCTATTCCACTGTTTTCCCTTTACCTTGGCGAAAATTCTCCTCAGTCGACCTAAAAATGTAGGATCTTGTAAAAGTAAAAATATATACGCAGTGGTCCCTGTTGTGGAACGCAGCTTAAACTGTTTTCCGACAGAAAAGAGAAGATTTCTTAGCAAAGGGGAGCGGTTAAGAGGAGCACTGAAAGTTGGAACAGACAGGACAATTGTCTGCAAAGCAGACGTGACTCAGGTCCGAAACGAGGCCGAAAGAGAAGCAAAAGAAAATTACTAAAAAACCATAATAGGGAGAAGAAAAGAAAGCACCTCCTACCTTGCGAAATGTATCATCTTGCTCCCACTCAAGTTCAAATTACAAATTACTTCCCTACACCAAATACTGAACGCTTTCACGCATGAAGAAGAAAACGGTCTATAAAAGAATGTTAACACTACGATTTAGAAACTGTTATTTCGTACTATATCAACTCATGTGGATTTTAATATCTAAACTGAAATGCGATTCGCAAACTCGAAAACAAATTTTTAATAATACCCTATGTTTAATATTTTTGTGTGCACGCTCTTTTGTGATTTTAAGAAGGACCTATACGTAATTCCGGATGAATGTATGGTGAATTCTTTTCGCAATATACAGTTCTACGTGTTGAAATAGATTTAGATTTGTGACATAACTAAGGCCTATTTTAATTTAACAAATGCAATTATTAAATGTATTGATAGGAGAATCAGTCCATTAAAGTCATTCAATCTCATGAAATAATGATATAATAAAATTAACCAAATAAAATATGCAATATTGAACTTCGTATACAGGGTGGAAGTGAAATAACCATGCAGATTTCCAAAGCACATAGCTCATGTTGTATGTAACAAAAAAGTGTAATACCATATTGGTGGAAACTTCACAGTTTTCTCAGAAATAAAGTCTCTCCCACATGTTTAACAGCCTCTTATTCGGTTACTATTGGGTGTAAGATCGTGACTTTTGTCCACATCGAAAGAAAATCTAATAAATAATAATTTATCCCTCTGGCGTATTTCTATAGCGTGAACGGTTTTCATGTAAATTTATTTATTTTTTTCAAATTCAAATTCAAATTTATTCACAATTTACATTTGGAATGAATACATCTATATATGTAATTGGAACTGGTAATGGGAATTACGGGAAAACGGCTGAACGGATTTTAATACTCGTAAATAACCTCTCATTCTGAAGCTACGAACTCAAAGTTTTTCAGAAAATTAGTAGTTTTCAGTGAAATGTCAATTTTTCAACATATTTTTCCTATTTTCCAAAATCCATCTGTCGTCAGTTTTGAGAACTAGCTAATTGCATTTCAGAATAAAACAAAATACACACTACAGTAAACAATATTACACGAAGGCCATGATCTGCAAGAATGCTGACATATTTAGAACTCAAATTAAATTTGTTATTAAAACTTAACTTACTAAAAATAATTCACAGGTCTGATTCTGTGGTGTGTAATTTTCTGGGTACAGCTGTGTATTGGATATTAAAAACTACAAAACTTGAGATGCTTTGATGACATTATTACCATTAGAAATGAAATATTATTGTAGTTAATGCCATGATGTGATTATTTATCATTAATTGCTATTGATGATATGAAAGTGAAACGTTTTGGGGTTATATAAGTAGATGTAGAGAATAACTTAAATTAGATTTTGATTTCTATATTTTACTGAGTGGCGGCTATATAGTATATGTTACTGAAAGTTATAAAACTTACGTAAGATAATAATATTATTAAAAATCAAATATTTTATAGTTATTAATCAACTGGGGTTGGGTCTTTTTCATATATTTAATGGCGGTGTGGTGTAGATATTTATATGCGTGGTTCTCTTCAGTATTGGCTCGAGAGATAGTATCTTTCATTATTATGGAAGCAAATAACTTTCAGAATGTCTGGTATTCTTCATTGAAAATAAATCTGAAAAATGTTTATTTGAACGTCTAATGAACTTAGTTTGCAGCATTTGCTGCACAAGCCACTAGTATGAATAGATACCCGAAATGAGCATATGCTCGTGCTCGGGTACAGTCCAGTAGTCTACATAAAACCACTAATTTTAAGCCACTGAACATTGCGAACATATTGCAACGTCGTATCGAGAGAGAGAGAGAGAGAGAGAGAGAGAGAGAGAGAAAGAGAGAGAGAGAGATTACTGTGTTAGCGGCGATGTTGCCGGACTGCTGAATCTTCCAAGTAAATTTTCTAATTAACAGTGTATTTAATCACAAAACGTAATATAGGTTTTCTATTCCTCTAAGTGTACCCTACCGTCCCTTTCAATCTGCAGGCTTATTCCACTTCCGTTCTGTATAATACATCCATTTCATATGGCCTAATATTAACAGTCAGTCGGCCAATAGTATGTATGCACTTGACAAAAATTTACAACTGTTGGATTCATTTTTCTTCCAGAAATATCCAAGTCATTTATGATTACATAGGAGTGCTAAGAATGTTACATGTAGGCCTATATTAAACAATCTCTGATACGTGACTATTCATAATCTCATACAACAGAAGCTTATAAACGTAACCTAAATAATATTTTGTTTGTTTGGTCAACTACTGTCTGAAGAAAGGTCTGAACATCAGAAGTGATACCAACAAGCCACCACTTACGAGTCAACTAGGCTAGGAGATAATGCAGTAGGGTGGCCAGTTCCTTTCCCCCTCTAAACAATATAAATAAGAGAAATTATGGACAAGTTTTAAATAAGGATGACGTAATAATCATGCTTATTTTAAGGTTTCGTAACAAGCTGCTTTTTACGGTGATGGGTATAGGTTAAGGGTGTTTGAGAATAAGGTGCTTAGGAAAATATTTGGGGCTAAGAGGGATGAAGTTACAGGAGAATGGAGAAAGTTACACAACACAGAACTGCACGCATTGTATTCTTCACCTGATATAATTAGGAACATTAAATCCAGACGTTTGAAATGGGCAGGGCATGTAGCACGTATGGGCGAATCCAGAAATGCATATAGAGTGTTAGTTGGGAGGCTGGAGAGAAAAAGACCTTTGAGGAGGCCGAGTCGTAGATGGGAAGATAATATTAAAATGGATTTGAGGGAGGTAGGATATGATGATAGAGATTGGATTAATCTTGCTCAGGATAGGGACCGATGGCGGGCTTATGTGAGGGCGGCAATGAATCTCCGGGTTCCTTAAAAGCCAGTAAGTAAGTAAGTGAGTAAGTAATAATCATGCATCATTTTAAAAGGTACAATTATTGAAAGTACAATGTTGGCAAACAAAGAAACAAATGCTAGGGAGGTGATAAAAACACAAATTCTAGGGAGGTGATAAAACAAATGCTAGAGAGGTGATAAAAATTGTAGGAGAGGCAGCCATGATTTGTTAATACACGTCGATCCGTACCGTTTTATTGGTCAAAAGTAGTATGACGCAGTAAAAGTGTAATAGGCAGAAAAAACACACACAGATTTCAGCAGAAATAAAATAACTGCCGTTATTAGGAACGATAGTACGCTGCTTGGAAATATATTCTAGAGCTGAAAACGATATGCTATTTTGTTAATCTCTTTTCAAGATAGTTTTAAAAAAGTCTCATTATTTAAGGAAAGCGCCGATTTGTAAAGCTAGCAGGCAACGATTCGAGGATATATAAGACATATGGAAGATTTATCCACTAAACCGTGGAGGCTAACGTTAAAAGTACGCGAAGAAAAAAAAACTGTCGTATCATACATGGGCAGACATGATAAATTGTGTGGAGGAGGAGTTGATGATGGCTGCAGTGATATGCCGTGCGTTGAGCATGCAAAGGCACTAAGAGCTGGCGGCGGAGAAGGGGAGGTAATTTTCTTAGGCAGAAGATGCGGGTAAGATGTTGATAAATGATGCAAAACTATGATCACCAGAACCACTTTTGCATGCCGCGATCGTTACTGAGCATCTGAAGCCTCGAGTTTCATCATCTTGAGACTTGAAAGTTCATCAGAATTGCCGAAAATAAGCTCCACGCAGCAGACGAGAAACCGTCACTATCTATCTAATTTAATCTACTAGAGATTCCCAATTCATAAACGTTTCAATTTGTTATTATTATTATTATTATTATTATTATTATTATTATTATTAGTAGTAGTAGTAGTAGTAGTAGTAGTAGTAGTAGTAGTAGTAGTGGTGGAGGTGATGGTGGCGGCTGTGGTTGATGTTATTTTGCTGCTGCTGTTGTAGTTGTTGTTGTTGTAGTTGTAGCTGTTGTAGTTTTTGTAGTAGCAATAGCTAGAGTTGGAGCAGTAGTAGTAGTAGTAGCAGCAGCAGCAGCAGCAGCAGCACTGTTTTTGTAGTATCAGGAGCTGGGGCGGGAGCTGCTGCTATAGTAGTTGCTGCTGCAGCTGTTGTAGTTGTAGCTGATGTTTTTTTTGTAATAGTAGTAGTTGTTGTTTTTGTAGTGACAGTAGCTGGAGCTGCTGGTGTTGCTGCTGTTATAGTCATTGCTGTTGTAGTTGTAGTAGCAGTAGCAGGAGCTGCTGTAGTAGTTCTTGTAGTTGTAGCTGTTGTAGTTTTTGTAGTAGCAATAGCTAGAGTTGGAGCAGTAGTAGTAGTAGTAGCAGCAGCAGCAGCACTGTTTTTGTAGTATCAGGAGCTGGGGCGGGAGCTGCTGCTATAGTTGTTGCTGCTGCAGCTGTTGTAGTTGTAGCTGATGTTTTTTTTTTGTAATAGTAGTAGTAGTTGTTTTTGTAGTGACAGTAGCTGGAGCTGCTGGTGTTGCTGCTGTTATAGTCATTGCTGTTGTAGTTGTAGTAGCAGTAGCAGGAGCTGCTGTTGTAGTTCTTGTAGTTGTAGCTGTTGTAGTTTTTGTAGTAGCAATAGCTAGAGTTGGAGCTGCTGTAGTTGTAGTAGTAGCAGCAGCAGCACTGTTTTTGTAGTATAAGGAGCTGGGGCGGGAGCTGCTGCTATAGTTGTTGCTGCTGCAGCTGTTGTAGTTGTAGCTGTTGTTTTTTTATAATAGTAGTAGTTGTTTTTGTAGTGACAGTAGCTGGTGTTGCTGCTGTTATAGTCACTGCTGTTGTAGTTGTAGTAGCAGTAGCAGGAGCTGCTGTAGTTGTTCTTGTAGTTGTAGCTGTTGTAGTTTTTGTAGTAGCAATAGCTAGAGTTGGAGCTGCTGTAGTTGTATGAGTAGCACAGTTTTTGTAGTATCAGGAGCTGGAGCTGAAGTTGCTGCTGTAGTTGTAGTTGTAGCTGTTGTTTTTTGTAGTAGTAGTAGTTGTTTTTGTGGTGGCAGTAGCTGGAGCTGCTGGTGTTGCTGCTGTTATGGTGATTGCTGTAGTTGTTCTTGTAGTTGTAGCTGTTGTAGTTTTTGTAGTAGCAGTAGCTGGAGTTGGAGCTGCTGTAGTTGTAGTAGTAGCACAGTTTTTGTAGTATCAGGAGCTGGAGCTGCTGCTGTAGTTGTTGTTGCTGCTGCAGTTGTTTTTGTAGTAGTAGTAGTTGTTGTTGTTGTTGTTTTGTAGTGGCAGTAGCTGGAGCTGCTGTAGTTGTTGTAGTTGTAGGCAAAATATGAAATGTCACATTCTAAACCATTTCAGCTAGCGATATGCGAACAAGTATTTTGACAATTCACAATGTTTACACGATATGTAGAATGTAATTAACATCGGAAATTTCTTATTCCTTAATGTTTTGGTAATATTTTAATATTCCATAAGGAATCTAATCTTTTTCATATTTTCCACTGTTTTTCCCCCTCGGTTAATATTTGTGTAACTTCAATACTACTAAAGCTGGCTTTCCAAATATTGCATTGAGACATGGAGACGTTTACCAGGAAACACAGAACTGCAAAAAAAGATATGATGATCAGATGATTTAAAAAATGTCTTCCAATGGTTTTCCCGTTTATCAAGAAGACAGGGATGCATGGGACTTCAATTTTCGTCTAATCATACAAAATTAACCGTAAGTAATGCCATTAATTTCAGGGGGTTATTCTTTGAGATATTTCAAACAAAAAGGATTAATACAATTTTGCGCGCTTTTGCTTCCTTTTCGAGGTAAAAATTGTTTTATATGAAACATTTCATAGCGTGTTTTGGGAAAGCCAGATTTAATTACCAATATTCTCAGTCAATTTAAGACAGAGTATGATGATGATAAATGATTGGAATAATTATTTTAGTTTTGTCCTTTAAATGTGCAGAAATTTGATCCGGACAAATGCAGCATTGAAATAATCATTTTTAGAACTGTAAGCTACATTTTGTTTGGATCAAATTTCTGCACATTTAAAGGACAAAATTGAAATTATTTCAAGCGTTTATGATCAAAATGCACTTATCTTTTAAATTGATTGAGCATATTGAGAATTAAATCAATGGCTTTCCCAAAACACAATATGAAATGTTTAATAAAAAAAATAAATTTTATCTCGTAAAGGAAGTAAAATCGAGCAAAATTATTGTATTAAACTTCTTTATGCCATTCAACAAGCAGTTTTATGGTGCATAGACAACAGAACTGATTCACACATACATTCAGATTCTCAAGCAGCATTGCTCTCTATTAAAGATAAATTCAATTTAAATCCGATAGTCTCAGAAATAAGAACCAAACTCTCAAGATATAACCATATTTGTCTCTCTTGGATAAAAGGACATGATGGTCACACTGGAAATGAAAGAGCTGATGAACTGGCGAAATTAGCAGCATCCAGCGAAGGTGATTTTGCATACAAAAAGTGTCCTTTAACTCGTGCAAAGCAGTTTTATGGTGCATAGACAACAGAACTGATTCACACATACATTCAGATTCTCAAGCAGCATTGCTCTCTATTAAAGATAAATTCAATTTAAATCTGATAGTCTCAGAAATAAGAACCAAACTCTCAAGATATAATAACCATATTTGTCTCTCTTGGATAAAAGGACATGATGGTCACACTGGAAATGAAAGAGCTGATGAACTGGCGAAATTAGCAGCATCCAGCGAAGGTGATTTTGCATACAAAAAGTGTCCTTTAACTCGTGCAAAGCAGTTTTATGGTGCATAGACAACAGAACTGATTCACACATACATTCAGATTCTCAAGCAGCATTGCTCTCTATTAAAGATAAATTCAATTTAAATCTGATAGCCTCAGAAATAAGAACCAAACTCTCAAGATATAATAACCATATTTGTCTCTCTTGGATAAAAGGACATGATGGTCACACTGGAAATGAAAGAGCTGATGAACTGGCGAAATTAGCAGCATCCAGCGAAGGTGATTTTGCATACAAAAAGTGTCCTTTAACTCGTGCAAAGCAGTTTTATGATGCATAGACAACAGAACTGATTCACACATACATTCAGATTCTCAAGCAGCATTGCTCTCTATTAAAGATAAATTCAATTTAAATCCGATAGCTTCAGAAATAAGAACCAAACTCTCAAGATATAACCACCATATTTGTCTCTCTTGGATAAAAGGACATGATGGTCACACTGGAAATGAAAGAGCTGATGAACTGGCGAAATTAGCAGCATCCAGCGAAGGTGATTTTGCATACAAAAAGTGTCCTTTATCTCGTGCAAAGCAGTTTTATGGTGCATAGACAACAGAACTGATTCACACATACATTCAGATTCTCAAGCAGCATTGCTCTCAATTAAAGATAAATTCAATTTAAATCTGATAGCCTCAGAAATAAGAACCAAACTCTCAAGATATAATAACCATATTTGTCTCTCTTGGATAAAAGGACATGATGGTCACACTGGAAATGAAAGAGCTGATGAACTGGCGAAATTAGCAGCATCCAGCGAAGGTGATTTTGCATATAAAATGTGTCCTTTATCTCGTGCAAAGCAGTTTTATGGTGCATAGACAACAGAACTGATTCACACATACATTCAGATTCTCAAGCAGCATTGCTCTCTATTAAAGATAAATTCAATTTAAATCCGATAGCCTCAGAAATAAGAACCAAACTCTCAAGATATAATAACCATATTTGTCTCTCTTGGATAAAAGGACATGATGGTCACACTGGAAATGAAAGAGCTGATGAACTGGCGAAATTAGCAGCATCCAGCGAAGGTGATTTTGCATACAAAAAGTGTCCTTTATCTAGTGCAAAGGCTGAGTATAGGGAATAAATAATAAATATGTGGAATTCACAGTGGAAGAATAGTAATAATGGCTCAACCACAAGAGATCTATTCTTCCCCGATGTACATAGCCGCTTAAAGTGCACATTATTTATACCTGATTTCATTCTCACACAATTTGTATCCGGCCGTGGTAAATTTCTTTCATATTTCAGGAGATTTCATATTAATATAGAAAACGGAAATGAATACGTTTGTGGAAGTGAACAAACAGTAGAACATTTGTTATTTGATTGCCCACTTTATGGATATAGAAGATACAGCATTGAAATGCACCTAAATAAATGCAATATTAGCTACAATAAGCCATTGTACAACATTTTCAGTAGAAATTATTGTCGCAAAATATTCATTAATTTTATTAACCACATCAATAGAAAATTGTAAGTGTCAATATTGTTCTTGTTTTATTTAAAAATTTTAACCTTAAGTAATATGAATTGTCCATCTATGCTATGCTATAAAAGGATGTGTGTAAATTATAAATTTATTTGTGTATGAAATATTTGTTTGTATGATTATGTCTGTATATTCCACTTTGCTCTAGTATGTATCATAATATTTGTTGACTCATGGACGCTATATGTATTATTTCATGCCAAATTCTATGTTATTGTTATTCAATTATATTTTGTATTTACAGATATCATTTTTTTAATATATTTCGTATATAAATTAATTGATGAACTAGTGGACTTACTCGTGTTAAATATGTAATATTTTTCCGGCTTACAGCTGTTTCAGTGCATCACGCACCATCATCAGAGCCTACTAGATCGCGGCGTCATCTCGAACTTCTCTGCCTGTTAGGAGGGTGTGTTTTATTGTTGGAATGTTGGATTGTGTAGTCGAATAGTCTGTGTGTACTGAAATTGATCTGTGTGTTGAGGATTTGATCGGGGTGTGTTTTAGTGTGTTGGTATATTTCGTATTGTTCTAGTGTGTTGAGTTTTTGGTTCTTGGGTTGTATGTGTAGGATTTCCATGTCCGTATTTATGTTATTGTATGTATGGTTGGCATTGGTTATGTGATCGGCGTATGTAGATGTGTTGTGTCCTCTGGTTATAGCTTTAATGTGTTCTTTGTAGCGAGTTTGGAATGATCTGCCTGTCTGTCCTATGTAGAACTTTTCGCAACTATTATATGTGAGTTTGTATACACCTGTGTGGTCGTATTTATTTGTTTGTGTTTTTTGTGTGTTGAGATGTCTTTGTAGTGTGTTTTCTGTTCTGTATGCTATGTTGTATTTCTGTTTTCTGAATGAAGATGCGATCTTATGTGTGCTTTTGTTTTCATATGTTAGTGTGATATATTTCTTGTGTTCTTGTGTTTGTGTTGTGTTTTGTGTATTTATGTGTTTGTTAAGTTTTTGTTTCGTCTTCCTTATGATGTTGTCTATTATGTTTGGATTGTAACCGTTTTCTTGTGCTATGTATTTGATTGTGTTCACTTCTTCATTGTAGTGTTGTTGGCTCATGGGTATGTTGAGTAATCTGTGTACTATTGTCCTGAATGCAGCATGTTTGTGTTGTATGGGGTGGTTAGATGTGTTGTGTATGTGTGTGGTGGTGGTGGTTGGTTTTCTGTATATTTTGAAGGTGTGTTTGTTGTCGATTTTTGTTATGGTGATGTCTAGGAAATTTATGGAGTAAGTCCACTAGTTCATCAATTAATTTATATTCAAGTGTTAAAAGTGGTGTACGCAAGATTCAAAATGGAGTATTTCGTATAATTAAGCGCTTTCTTTATGATTGATGTAGACTTCTCATGTGTTTGTGTTGATAGTTGTAACTGTCGTAAAATTAAGTTTACATTTCTCTTATTATAACATCGACAGAAAAAAAATGTTAAAATGTATTTATATTATATTATCTCAAGTAATGGAAAACTTCAACCCTAATATACTCATGTAAAATAGGGTTTTTATGTGGAAAATAAAAAAAAAACTTCTTTTAATATCTCAAAGAATAACTCCCCGAAATAAATGACATCACTTATGGTTCATTTTGTACATATATCTCTTAGAGCAGGATGGCCCAGACTTATCCTCAGGCACAGATTACCCATTATGGAAATTACGAGTGTAAATTTCAATCTCTACAAATGTCAAATGATTTTCAAAATATAATAGTCTGAATGTTCTTTGTAGTTCGAAAGCTACACGTGTGTTCGTCTTTTCTCCAAAATAACAGCAAGACTTTCATTGTGTATAGGCTATTCATCTTGTTTAGTCAGGTTCACAAACTGGACCCCAAGCTTGATTTGACCCTTGACCCATCAACGCGACGCCACAGCATAACGACCGATTTGATGTATGTTTGACCCCATTTATATGCAGTGTGAGGAGGCTAGTGCCGAACGATGTGCAAATTTACTACATAAGAATAACACTAATTCGCTGTACATTCGCATTCAATCAATAATCACTTTTGCCGCGTCACTGCGCACTCTCCGAGAGATTCAAACATCGAGCAAAATGCACAACTTGCTGCTTATTCGAGTGGATGCATCACAACATCGAGGGACTAAGTGTGTCCATTAAATAAGGTCCTCCTTAAGCCACAAAAAAGCTACAAAGAAAAAATAATAAATGAACTCGAAATAAACTACTAAAAATAAGAAACAACAAATCATATCAACAAATATTAATGCAAACTAAAAGGCAGAACCAAACTAATAAGTACGGACCGTACTTTGTCCCAGGAGACTACAAGATTAAGTTACAGGAGATTTTAAGTGACGACGCACGTGCATCTAGCAAGAGAAGTATTTGACTGAAAGCTCACGCGACACTTGTTTTGTAAAGTGGGGCAAAACAAAACATGGGCCACTTTAACAATTATACTAATTATAATTTACATTATGTACACTAGAATGAGATATTTTAATATTTACACTATAATAAAGAATGTAGACCTACATTAATCAAACATTATTTACACTATTAAGCTTATGTACAGTGAGGTCCGAAAGTCTTGTCACCTTGCCACCCTTGTTTGTATGTTGCTGTGCATCCATTTTTGAACATGTCATAGCAGATGTGTGACAATACTTTACGTTCCAGCTTGTTTAGTGATCCAGAACATCAGTATGGCCACCATCATTGTCGCGGCATAAAATGATGCGGCGCCATATCCTGTGTGAAATTTCCGCAAAAAAGGAGGTGTGATTTAACTGAATGCCTTCCTAACAGCTTGGTTCAAATCTTCAATTGTCTTGTATCGATGTTTCGAGACATGCTGCTTAATTATTCCCCAAAGGGAAAGCTCACGGCCTTTGCTGCGGAAAATTTCACACAGGACATGACGCCGCATCATTTTGTGCTGCGACAACGATGGTCCCATACTGATGTTCTGGATCACTAAACAGGCTGAAATGTGAAGTATCAACCATTGTCACACATCTGCTATGACATGTTCAAAACGGATGCAAATCAACACACAAACGGGGGAGGGAGTGACAAGACTTTCGGACCTTACTGTAGAGTGTTATGTACTGTAATGCAAGATATTTTATTTCATAATATTATGGCCTTTTTTTTTTTCGTAAATTGTGTACAAGTGTAAATAATGTTTTATCAACAGTAATCTCACTAGATGTTTTGATTTATCTAGAGAAAATCAAAACTCGAGTGGGATTTAATTGACTATTACACGATTAGAAGAAAGTATATAAAGATTAGAAGTAACGAAGTACTCCAACACAATAAAATATTAATTGACTTACAAAATACAACTGTCTTCAAATGTATTATTGTACCATCTCAACATTACAAATATTACGCCAGATGCATGCTAGATGGCAGTAGTGAGCAATGCCTTCTCGTCGAGAAGTTCTCGATCTATATACACGATGGCAATGTTACTAGTCAAGAAGGCTTTGTTGATTCAGTTTCATTTTTATTAAAATGCAACATTCCACTTCAATTATCCGAATCCCAGTAATCAACGTCACTTGACAGATGATTTTCAATAAATCTTAATATTAAACAATCTCTGATACGTGACTATCCATAATATCATATAGCAGAAGCTTTAACATAACCTAACTAATATACACAAGTGTTAGAAAAGTTTTAATTAACGACGATGACATAAAAAATAAAAATGAATGATTTTAAAAGGAATAATTATTGAATGTACAATTTTCAAATTTGAATGTGGTTGGTGGTTCAATTGATGTTATATTGGACGTGCGCGTAATAGAAGTGGAACTCGTTGATTTAGGCCTACATGGTGTATTCAACTTATTCAGGATTTCCGAATGAATCATTTTAAAAGGAATAATTATTGAATGTACAATTTTCAAATTTGAATGTGGTTGGTGGTTCAATTGATGTTATATTGGACGTGTGCATAATAGAAGTGGAACTCGTTGATTTAGGCCTACATGGTGTATTCAACTTATTCAGGATTTCCGAATGGTGCTCTTCATTTATTTGTAAATCGGATTTCAGAATATGCATAGGTATGATCAGTGATTTTTATTAATTCTTGTTCTTGGATGCCAATGCGAGTCATATTTGAAACTGCTGTGCATCGACTGGAGTGGTTTGTAATTGTATATATATATTTGACGTCCAGACCAGCGCAGTTTCAAATGTTGGCAGACAAAGAAACAAATGCTAGGGACGCGATAAAATTAAACAAATGCTAGGGACGCGATAAAATTAAACAAATGCTAGGGACGCGATAAAATTGTGCGATAAGCAGCCATGATTGGTTGAAAGACGTCCTTTCGTACCGTTTTATTGGTCAAAAGTTGTATGACGTAGTAAGAGTGTAATAGTCAGTGTAAACCTTCATTTTTTATAATAGTGTAAATAGTGAAAATAGCGTATTTTAATGTACATAGTGTAAAGAGGTGTCTGACATGCAGGCAACTACTTTGAAAAGTTCATTTGGCAGAAGGGCTGATTTTCGTATCTAGAGTATGATCTTCCTTCGAATATTACTTTTTCACAATATATATATTTTTATGTATATTAATTATTCACACTTTCACGGTGCTCTGAGTGGAGTTAGTGGTGAACTTTCAGTGGATCGTAATACAGTTTCTCGTTGACTTGCTCAACATAAGCAGAAACGCCTGGACATTGTAAATTTACTGACAGAACCATCACCAAAACGAGTAGCCCAACGAGCATCTGCATTACGGTTCACTGTAAGTTCACCCACGCTCCACTCAAAACACTGTGGAAGTTTGGATTTCTGTGGGAGGAGGGGTTTTCACGTAAAGATTTGATCTTTGGTCTGCAATCGTCACAGTACCCGAGACACGTGTAGGCTCCATTTCTAGCTCTCGTTACCCAAACACAGAGTATGCTATGGTCGAAACGAACATACGTCATTCTTCTTCAATCCTTCAACTGCAACTGACGTAATTTTTATTGGTGTTGTACATCCACTTCACAGTTGTTGCATCATCCACTTCACAGTTCTATCAATCTGTGAATTATTTATGGTATTTCCTGTAATTGTTTCTTTCTTAATGCCCAATTTTTTGAGCAGTGAAACAAAACCGGAACTTTATACGAATTTTAGAACTGTCTCATGAATGATATTTCTTAAATAATGTGGTTTTAAGGGGAGGTTGTAAGCCCTATCCTCGCCGTGTTAAATTTAGCAACTTCAGGTACACTTATCTCAGAAACTATTCAATCTACATCTAGGAAAATTTGCACACCTGTAGTTGTGATCTTCCTTAACCTACCGACTTTTTCTTAATTTATTAGTTCAGCTAAAAACCAAAAAATGTTAATTTTGATCCAAATCAGCTTACAACCTCCCCTTAAGAGCTGCAATTAATTATTTCAATCCAATTTGTTTAATTTGTTTTCCACGTTACTAAAATAGGGCTAAAAAGTTATAAACTGCAAAATGTATGACTTGAGGCTTTCCCGGCATTTGATGTAGAATAACTCTTCTCGGGTTCTCAGCCAGGTGAGTTGGAGATTAGCTTCCAAGCTTTCGACGGCTAGCTCTGCCATCTTCTTCTTCGTCCCTGAAGAAGATGACAGAGCTAGCCGTCGAAAGCTTGGAAGCTAATCTCCAACTCACCTGGCTGAGAACCCGAGAAGAGTTATTCTAAACTGCAAAATGTTTAAACTGAAAATTTGTTCTAAGATTATATAATTTATCACTATTTTTGCTCTCAGTAGAAAATGAATCCGGTTCAATCCTGAATAAAACAATGAAAGATGTACAGTCTTAGAAAAAAGTTTTGTCGCACAGATACTTTACAAGTCCTAGAAAGGAGGCAGTGCGCATGATCAGAGAACGAACACAAGATACGGACTAGTTGAGGTATTAAAATTAGTTTTGTTTCGTCGTGTGTCTAATCATGCGCACTGCCTCCTTTCTGGGACTTATAAAATATCAGTGCGAGAAAACATTTTTATAAGACTGTACAGTTAATAGACACTACTTCAATTCCGTCAAGCAATAATTTTCAAAATTTACTCAGCATACATACATACATACATACATACATACATACATACATAAATAATAATAATAATAATAATAATAATAATAATAATAATAATAATAATAATAATAATAATGTTTTATTTTCGCTGGCAGAGTTAAGGCCATAAGGCCTTCTCTTCCACTCAACCAGCCTTAATCAATACAATACATAAATTTAAATTACAAATATTTTCACTACACTTAAAAGGTTCTCCAGCAATAATCTTCACTACACATTTATTTAAATTTAGATAAATCTATAAGGTAAAGTAGTAACTTAATTTATGAGCTAATTTAATTCAATGAATTATAATTAATTTAATATTTGAGATAGCTAGTAAAATGATGAAAATTAATTTAATATAAGCTTACTAGGACTATGTTACAGGGAGAATATATATATATTTCTATTTCTATAATGACAATATTAATGTAATTGCCATTAGAGGTTTTGTAAATCTATTTAGAAAAATTAATGATAATAATAATAAGAATGGACAGATGTTAGTTTCATTATAAGTAACAAATATTAATCATACATACATACATACATACATACATACATACATACATACGCACACGAAAATATCAGTAAATACTTAGGCTATCATCTAACACCAGCAAATAGACGAGTCACCGTCAGATCTATCGTCATTACTCATTATTCCGAAAGTCTGCAGGAACCATGTAACAGTTAATCTAGGATATCTGTCATACTGTAAGATAAAACTTGGGAGAATAATATTTATGGTGCAGTTTTCATAATTCAGTAATACAGGCTAGCGAAGCATGACATACATTTCAGAGTATGTTACCTTTTCAGATGTCGATCGATACTTATTCAAGGAAGAGATCTATAATTAGTTTCTAATCGTTGGATAAATTAATTCTCAAAACACGGTTACAAACCTATAATGACACATAAATAATTTCATTTCCACTAGATTGAACCAAGACTCTACCCATCTGCAGTGTGCTGTCCCATCGGACGACAGAACTAGACTCCAATTCCAGATGTAAACATCACTACGTGCAGTATCTATTTGCAAGACAAGTTGGTTTCCAGTTTCTAGCACTTGACAACCAGTAGTTTATTACTCTTGTTGACTGTCATCAGTTTAATTTAAACCCATTTCCATTTGTACACGCAGCACTAGGACTGCAGTGGACTCAGTGAAATTTTGAATCAACACATTTCTTCCACCAGATGTCTTCATAGACGTGGAGATAAGGATCCACCACCAAGATACAAAGGGA
Organism: Periplaneta americana; assembly: GCF_040183065.1. Taxonomy (NCBI): domain Eukaryota; kingdom Metazoa; phylum Arthropoda; class Insecta; order Blattodea; family Blattidae; genus Periplaneta; species Periplaneta americana. Next base: position 142,084,267 of record NC_091129.1, read on the forward strand.
GAGTTATTCGCTGACCTGGTTATACAAAGACATCATTTTATTTTTACTTCAGTTTTTATTGTACCTTAGTTTTTTAATGTACTTCACTCCCACCCCTTCTACTAATGAAGTTCAACCTTCCTCCATACATATCCAAGACCGCATATACAGTCATAGTAGCCTTACGATCATAGTAAACAGTACGTTCCAAAAATATGTTCGCGTTTTCCAGTGACGAAAGAGCTTTCAATATTGCATCATTTTCCATATGCCTACGTCGCATCCCGCCTGCTTCTATTCGCCTCTCTGTAAATTCTAGTGGCTGGGCTGTCTTAGTTCTTTTCTGGGAACATTAATTTCTGTTAGGAATTGAACGTCTACGTAATATTATACCCATACAATTGTTTAAAATAACTTAAATAAAAGGGCCTCGTTAAGTAATTAACTGTCACGTGATTTCCTCCCTTTCTACGACGCTGCGACGTAACCACTTGGACGGACAGAAGATAGCATGTCTGAGTAATTTTATCTTTTCGGATCGGGTAGAAGTGAAGATTGAATTTACAGTACGTAAGGTCTCTTTTATAGAGTATGTATGTATTTATTTACACTGCAAGTGGGCAAGCACCCGGTGGCAGTGGTATATACAATATTAACAATACACAGTTAAAATGATAAGCTATACACAATAAAATTTACAATACATAATACAATTTACAACACATATACAATTTTATACACAATACAATAAGAATATACAATACAATTTAACACAATAATAATAAAACATAAAATAAAACACCTAATTTTACAACACAAGCTACATAATTATGTATAGGTCCTACATAAGTTTCAATAGTCTTTCACTTTACTCTCATCTCATTCCCTGTAGTGGTATTATGACGCATTTCACTGACACTTTAGCACACATTTCACTGACACTCTATAACACATTTCTCTGACACTATAGAACACATTTCATTGACGCTATAAATTATCACTGATCGGAACTGTTCACTGCACTGTAAACCATAACTTCACTGACTCACCTCGCTTCACTGATACAACAGTTCAAATAAGTCAAATAATTGCATTCTTATGCATACTTATAAACAGAACTACATTTAAATTAAACATTTCTAGTCTAAGGCCCTCTTACACGCTATTTTTAAATAATTTACAATTCAAACCAAGGAAGTAAACTCGTCAGGCTAGATAAATACATGTCACCTTAAAAAATTAAATGTTGAATGTCACCTTAATTTTAATTTTCACTTTATACACAACTCTTTAAATTATTCTTGAATCTCCTTAAGGAAGGACAGCCCTCGAAGACCTCTGCAGGTAGGTCATTCCAATCAGTTATAGTTCTATTTAAAAATGAGAATTTACCTACATCCGTTTTCTGTTTCCTACATTTGATTTTAAAATCATGATCGTTCCTACCATAGTACGTTGGCTATTCTAACCTAGCCGTTATGTCTATCCATGCTTTCTGACCTAGATGTGCTCTATACAATGATGTTATTCTAGTTTTCCTACGTCCTACTTATATTTCCAATTTCCGATATTTCATGACCTACTCTAACTCTCTGGGTTCTACCTTTTAAGAATTCTTGGATCCATAGCACCACTCTTTTATCTATTCCTAGCCTACTTAACTTATCTATTAATATGTCATGTGGCACCAAATCAAATGCTTTCGAAAAGTCAATCACAACTGCATCGATTCTTCCTCCTCTATCTACCTCTTCAGCTAGATCCTGAACCAGCGACGTAATTTGACTATCACAAGAGAAGCCTTCCCTAAAACCATGCTGGCGGTTGTAAAACCAGTCTTTCGCATTTAGAACATGACGAATATAATCCGATATCAAATGCTCCATGACTTTATATACGACAGATGTAAGGCTAATCGGTCTGTAGTTTCCGACATCTAATTTATTTCCACCTTTATGTATGGGTACCACTATAGCTGATTTCCAGTCACATGGAATAGCTGCATTGTTTATGGAAACATGAAATATACGCATTAAGTATGGAATTATGGCCTCGGAACCTAATTTAAGAATCTCTGTAGCAATACTATCTGGTCCTCGAGACTTCCGATTTTTTAATTTCGTTATTCTCTCTCTAATCCCTTTGGAAGTTATTTTGAAAGTCGAATTTGGTTCACATTCACGGTCTGTGACACAACCACTCCTATCAGCGGGATTATTATTATTATTATTATTATTATTATTATTATTATTGAAAACCGAAATGAAATAGGAATTTAATAAGTCGGCCTTTTCTTTGTCATCAGTTATACTTTCTCCGTTCTGATTTCGTAAAAGCATTACTCCTTCATTTTTACCTTTTCTCCTGCGTACATAATTATAAAACTGTCTCCAATTGTTACTTTCATCTTCTTTTAAAATAGTTTTTAGAAAATTTTCCTGAGCTAACCTTTTTTCACACTCAAGTTTCTTAATTAATTCGATATATTTTTCCCAATGCTCATGGCTCCGTTTACGTTTGCTAAATGCGCGCCTTGTCTTTTTCTTTAAGTAGCGAATATAATTAGTGTAATATTCTGGGTCCGGATTTTTCTTAATTATTTTAGAAGGTACAGAATTGTTTCAACATGAGTTACTGATACAAAGTACGAACCTGGTAATTGGAATTATGTACAATAGTCTATAGTGCGATAATATGCACTTTAGAACTGAACCCTTTATCGAAATGAACGGCCTCCATTTTCAAAAATGTGTTTGAATATCCATACTATGATTATTTTTCAATTTAACTTCATTCTCTATATTGTACGCTAATGTGCTGTACACAGTATAATATACACTGCATAATGAATACGTCCGCATGGAAAGCTCAGTTCGTGAGTAAAAACACTCATTGTTAATACTGTACTGTATTTTGATTAAACAAAAACCTAATGAAAATTATCAAACTCAAAATCGCGATATTTCCTACTTTACGTAAATGGATTAACTACTTTTCTTCCCTCCTATACCTAGTAAAGTGATTTGTTTGTATATTACGTCAGTATCATCGAACTCCAGTCGTGGAAGGGGGTAGCAAACGGTGTTTCCGGTTCTTAATCGTTGATCCAAAGGTATAGCCAGGTTAATATTAGAAATGTTAGTAAAAATAAAATGATGTCCTTGTACAATGTTATACAGGGACATCACTTTATTTTTACCAACATTTTTAACATTAACCTGGCTATACTCGGAAACACTGTTGCCCCCTTCCATTACAGGAGTTTGATGTTACTAGTGCAATATGTAAACAAATCATTTTACTAGGTATAGGAGGAGAGAAAAGTAGTGTATCCATTTATGTTGTAGGGAAATACGATATTACGATTTTCAGTTTGATCATCACTTTTACGGAATTTATCAAAATACAGTAGAGTAGTAACATTTTTTTTTCAAAAACTCAACTTTTTAGGCCGCTATGTTCGTTATGTAATGTCTACTTTATTTGGAATATTAATTATTGATGTTAACATACAATATAGAGAGGGCATTTAAATTGAGGGGCTCATAAGTAAAGTGGTGTAAGTGCACATGTTACTTTTGTGAAAATGGGGTTTACATATTTAAGCTTTCGTAAAACCGTTGAAATTTTTATTTAAATTTTAATGTGTGATGCGATTAAAATATCCCTTTGCCACTAAAATTTTAGATACTTTAGCTTACACTGGATGCACTTAACTCATGTTGTTACAAATGTCACTAGCATTCCTTTGCTTCCAGCCACCTCAATTCAAAATAAGCTAATCTGAATTTTTAAACAAGTTGCTGAAAATGATTGCCGTTCATTACAATGCAGGCTTCAATTCAGTACGCATATTATTAAAAACATTTTGAAGCATATTCTCTTAAATTTAATTTATCGTTTCTTCAATATAATTTTTAGTACGATATTATTTATATAGGTTCTTTCTTCTATAGAAAACTCAACCATATTTCTGAAACACACTATACACTGCAGTGTTTACTTCACTGCTTGAAGACTTCGAATGCAACAGCGACCGTAAGTTTGTGTGTCTGACGGGAGCAAGGACATTAGTGAAGGGGTGAGAGTGAAGTACATTCAGAAATGCAGGTACAATAAAAATGCAAGTAAAAATAAAATGATGTCCCTGTACAACTTTTACATATATACAAGCAAGGAATTATATTAGAAGTCGTCCTACTGTCCATAATAATAAGTAATAGCGAACGGGAGTCACGCTAAGATGGTGCGTTCGACAGCTGCGCTGGTCAAATCCCGTTTTGGCTGATTTAAGTTTTTTTTTTTTAGACTAGTTTACTGAGTTGATTTTCTTGTAATAACAGTGATTATCAAAGCTCGGAACTTGGGGACTTGTGTGTCGTGTGCATGAGTAAGGGTACAGGTACAACGAACACAAAGCTCAAGCTGTAAGCTCTCAGGGACAGTCGTATGTATTAAGAAAATGGTCACATCAAATAACAGGAAGACGGATGGGGAAACTGTGTCATTTCAAAGCCAATGACATTCAGAGAATTACAAGTAAACGGTCTGTTTGAAGAATTAGAAAATACGTGTTATTCGAAAAGTGTATTATAGAAGTTTAAAAATAGAAAGAGGTAAAAAGGAAGCTTTTGGAAATCTAGGAATAATTTTTGCTATATTAGCAATTTTCGACATGATATTTAGATAAATATTATCCTTATTTTTAACTGAAACCAAAAAGAGGTATATTACTGTCAATAATAAAATTGAATTAAATGTTCCAGTTAAGGAAATGTGCAGAACAAGTAAAAGCTGCTAACTTATTACTTTGTTATACTTTAGGTACAGAATTTCGTCGAGGAATTCGGAGGAGATACATTATTTTTCGAATGAAGTGTTTATATTTTGTAAGGTGTGCCACACACAAACTAGATGCATTCATTGAAAGACATTGCAGTCCCTTAAATTGGTGGAAAATTTGTTCCTAGCCATGGATCAAGTCGTAGAGGGACCTGCCCTAGTAGTGACACACAAATTGAAAACTATTTTCGAGAACAATTGAGGATATACTTATTTTTCTCAGACACGAGATTAGCTAGCAACTGCTCAAAATCGAACGGAAAACAGTGACAGTGAAAATATTCAATATTGTAAGTTTGCTCCCATCAATTCATGTAATGTGGAAATAAATTTTTCTCGTTTCAAATCAGGTTTAACAGGCGAAGAAGTTATGGGTTCGAAAATCTTGGAATGTATGTAGTCATACACTGTAATAACATTTACAGAGGAGAACAGTAAAGTTGATATATTTCTCATGTTTATTTTTATTATATATCATATGCTATAAAATTACGTGTTTCAACCTACCGTAATACTATCATTATGTTGTTTCATCAGACCTGACAGTACCTCTGTGCTGGAAGCTGGAGTTTGTTGATATTGAAGTCCGGTCGCTTAACCACGTGTAAAGACACAAGTCCCCAAGTTCCGAGCTTTGGTGATTATATTCAAATAGGTATCTAAATAATAGTATTTTAACTTTATAAATGATAGCTTTAAATAATTTCTTTACATTTCTAATGTATTAAAATTAACCGGTAACTCAGATAAGTTAAAATAATAACATTTTACAACGTACCCATTCATCCATCTATTATTATTATTATTATTATTATTATTATTATTATTATTAAAAAACAAACAAGTGTGTGGCGATATCTTGGACGTTCAGTAAAGTGTCTCGTCAGTCAAAAAACGTTGGCAACCGCTGCACTAACATATCAAGCGCGACATTTATAAGGCAAATGAACCAGTGACTGTCTCTCATTTGATATTCGCACTAGGAATGATTAACACGGTTGAGAGAATGAGCGAACCTCGTGGCTGAGATGCGTCGCAAAATTTAAATTACTATGGAGATAGTGGAAGCTAAGAACTTGCAGAAAGTTCAGCCCAACTAACAGCGGCGAAGGAGACAGAGCGGGAGAGCAGAGACTTGCATTTGGACTGCGTATTGCAAATGTCACGGCCTCTTCATGTTCTGGGATATCAGGTTCTATCAGGCGAGGACTAAACTTTCCCTGACTGATCCGTCCCCCGTATTCCTGGACTTTCAATTACACCCCCGGCCCTCCACTTCCAAAAGGGGATGGAGGGTGTGTCGCTATCAACTCGGATTCACAAGGGCGAAACTAATCTTCCTGTCTACACTAGACTACAAAACACCTCTCTAATCCATTTCTACTTCCTACCCCACACTCTCTCTCTCTCGCAACTTGAAGAGCGTTATGAAGACTGAATGTTTTCCTTCCCAAATGAGATCTACTGAAAACACTTCCTGGCATTCTTCTACTCCGGGGCAGTGATCAGTGCAACACAAAACACGTTCTTCTAAGTTGTTTTGTTTCATAGAAGCACTTGAAATTGTTACCCGTTGCTTATTATTTTAACAGTATTGCAGACAAAACCATCACTGTTAATATTGATTCAATTTTGTCTCATTGTTCCTCTCGTCCCTTTCCGATTTCACTGACATTATCGTCATTTTCTTTTAAGGCTGGTTTCTGGAAAACTGAGAAAGGATTATAAGACGATCTGTGTCTGATTGAATCTATGAATCTACCCCTTTGCACAATAAAGGCTTAGATTGGGCAGATTTCAATTTTCTAAATTGGATTTTCCTACGTTTGTAGGATAGAAATAGAAACTAAACACATAGCCTGCTCGGGTGACCACACCAGTCATCACAATCTACATTTCTCCGAAAATTGTATACTCCTTAGTAAAGACGAGGCTACAAAACTGCAACCTGAAGTCCTGGTCCAATAAGCCCTCCTTCTATTACTTATTTCTTTTTCCTTCCGTCAGATGCTGGCTTTTTTTTCAAATTCAAATTCAAATTTATTTACAATTTACATTTGAATTGAATACATATGAATAGATACCCGAAATGAGCATAATGCTCGTGCTCGGGTACAGTCCAGTAGTCTACATAAATTTTACAGGGTTCAAATAATAATGCTGATGATATAAATAATAGTAATAATAATAATAATAATAATAATAATAATAATAATAATAATAATAATAATAATAATAATAGAATGATCGTGACAGAAATATACAAAGATTGTAATACAAAATAATTCATTAATAATAATAATAATAATAATAATAATAATAATAATAGTGATAAAACAAAAATATTTACAATAATAAAATAAATACTAAGACGGATAAAATAAAATATAAAATCACTAGCGAGAGTTAACACAAATTAAATAAGCATATAATAACCGGAAAAAATGCCAAACTCGAAAATCAACAGAAAAGTTCGTTGTATCGCAGACGACAGCAACCGCCGTATTGACATTGTGTTGTGCATTAATGGTAGTAGTGGGGAGCTGAAAGTCTACGTAACTGCCGTTCTCTTCGAATCTTCTCGTAAAATCATGGGAAGTTAATGCTGAAAAAACAAAATGTCTACGAGTCAAACTGTTAGAATTTAATTTTCCTTTCTTCTTTTCATACGCCTTTACATCGTATTTCATTAACTTCAACATACAAATTTTACCTTCATTTCTTTTATATTTCACTTTTTAAATTGATTTAATTACAATTTAATGTCTTGATACAGTTTAGCCATCGGCGTAGCTTAGACATTAGGGCCCAATTGTATAAAACTCCCTGACTAAAGATCAATTTTGATCGAAGATCGGAAAGTGAACCGAGTTCAGACACTTCTTCTATTGTATAGAACTTTTCTGCGATAAAATTACCTAGGTTCAAATGCAATCTAAGTTCACGTGAAAAGGACTTGGCAACATCGCAGAAACAGGTGAAGTATGTGATGCGCGGGCCATGTTGTACAGGTTTGTTCAGTATAGCCAATTTAGCGACTTCAACTCTTTTTCTACCACAATTTCTTTTAACTTTTATATTGCTTAAATAGGGATTTAGCGACCTTTTTAGCACCTCATAGTGACAAAATTTCATCTTTCTTTGTTGATAATAAGAAATCTAGCGACTTTCCAACTACTTTTTGGCGACTTTCCGCACACTCTGTTGGAGACACTGGTTTGTTTTGTGCGTTGTAAATAATGGCGGACAATAAGAAGAAGATTGACCCTTCTCCAAATTGTTATGTTATGGTGTTTGATACTGCTAAACATAATAAAGCGTTATAAAATGACAATTTTCGTTTAGTAATACAGTTAATTGAAAATGTATGAATGTGCCTATCATATCCATGAATAATTAATGGTTGTTATAAACATAATATAATTATAGGTTATGTTATTTTATACTGCTGAACACGATAAGAATGTTTCTATATTAAGGCAAGAGATTGAAAAAAAATATAGATATATATATATATATATATATATATATATATATATATATATATACTATCGGTCTTACTAATAAAAACTCTATATACACAGACGTTTAACTGTCTTATACTTATACAATGAGTAGCTCGTTTATAAGTCGTGTGTAAATTCCTTAATAATAATCACTACATACGTCGTGTATAACAGTATAACTGTTACACAGCAACGTCATAGTTTCGTCATTACTTCATTACGAAAGGTAATAGAATATCTGAGGTTCTCTACTGGATCCGGTAGAGCGCTCTAGTGTGGCGTGTTAAATATCGATAGTACAACTGGCTCTAATCGATTACCACACTACATTTTTGTCAAAGAGTACAAGCTACAGCAATATTATTCTAATAATTCTATGATCTTTGGTTTGTTCTTCTGTGGTTACAAGGTAAACATCATCATAACATGACATAACATAACATAACATGATTTTTTTGGTTAAAAAAATTAGAATGGATAGAATAAAGGAAATAGATGTGAACGAAAGTAATTAAGAAATATATAAATAAATAGTGAAACAATTGTAGTGTATGTGTATGTGTATATATGGTTCTTTCTCTTTCTTGTTATAGATGTAAAATTATGCATGGAAGAAAGTAACAAGTGTAGATGTATGGAGAAATACGAGGAAAGTCAACATCCCTTAATAATAAACAAATACACGGAAAATAAAATACCGGAGAAGATTGCAAAATTAAAAAATAGAAGGAAGGAAGCATTAAGGGAAAGTACAGTTACTGAGCTGACTAATAAATTCAAGTTTGGAAGGTACGCTTTGTCTAGACTCACAGATAATAACATATTTGACTTAGTTAGAAATTATTTGGCTATCTTTTTTATTTCTAAATTTAATAGTTTTGAAGGTACGTCAAAAGAATATTATGAAATAAAATTAAGGAATGAAGGCTTACCTACGAGAGAGAGCTTGTATGAACTGTATAAATACTTTTGTAAGGAAAGAGGTATGGAAGAAACTAGAATTAGAGATGATTTAGATACGCTAGCTGCACATTGCAGAGTGAAGAGGGAAGTACATCTTAGGAAGGTAAACCAATACTGATGGTACCAATATTCTAGAATGAGTTGAGTCTTGCACAATAACTGAAAGCTAGTGCAAGACAAAACAAATATGTTAATAGGTAAAACGTAGAAATTGTATTTAAATAATAAAATATCTTTGTGTAAAATTGTTGTATGTAATGTGTCTGTGATCTATTATATATAATATAATAACATAACACGACGAAGAGCTGTTAAAGGGGCGCCATTTTTTCCCGATATACAACGCTTAAACAAGAGGTTTCGTGTATATAACTACTGCAAAGCAATTCCCATTGTATAGTTACAGCCTGTTTATACGTCCATAGCTTATTCACGGTTTATTAGTAACGTTTTCTGTCTCATCTCTGCATAAGTCTCGTATAAAAACTATACACTGTTTATTAGTAAGACTGTATATATATTAATAATAATGGTTATTATTTTTTCACAATCTGCCACTCGTATACTTCAAACAGAAAAGAAATAACTGAATTTGGATCATCTAACTTAATCGGAGAAATTTCTTCAGTTAAAGTCGACTTTAGTTTAAGACAAATTAATCTCAGATTAGACTTTACACAACACAAAATTCCAAGTTCAGCTAGAACGAGGATCAATTTAACCTCTGATCTAAGATTAAATAGTTTATACAATCGGCCCTAGATGAGTCAGTCTAGTGATCCATAGTTAAGTTCGGGCGTGGGTTTAATTCCCGCTTGGCTGATTACCTGGCTGGACTTTTTCGGATGTTTTTCCGAAATGTAAGGCGAATGTCAGGTAATCACATGGCGAATCCTCAGCGCCATCTCGCCAAATACCTATTGTCACCAAATACATTGACAACAAATAACTTAGTATTTAATCTTGCAGTGTAGGCTTTCACGGCCGGAGTCTATAGATGTAGATTCATTTTCCGGGCTGAGAGGCCGTGGTCTATTAGTTGGTTACCAACTAATAGACCACGGCCTCTCAGCCCCGAAAATGAATCTACATCAACTTAGTATTTGATATACCTTCGTTAAATCGAACCCGAGCCACCTGGTTTCGCGGCCAGATGCGCTAACCGTTACTCCACAGGTGTGGACAAATCTTAGTAATAGTTCCGTCTTAAACTTATTCTTGATGCAGGTGATTTCAATTTTTTGTGTCTTTGTTTTGGATGAACGTTTTTGTCTCACAAGAACCATCATGAGGTCCATTAATTACAATTCAAAGGCGCAGCTGGTAGAAAGAGGTAAATCCACTCTCGCCTCTTGCAACTGCGGCTGCGTATCCCTGCTGTATATATACAGGGTGATTCACGAGGATTTACCGTCCTTTACGGAGCTTATTCCTGAAGACATTTTGAGCAAAAGTGTCATATAAACATAGTTCCTATTCTCAATATTTTCAGAGTTACACTAAATTAAAGTTGTTTGTAAAATACGTTTTTTCTTTAGTTTGAAGGTAAAAAAATAATACAAACAGAGAATGAATCATTCAGAAGTATCATTTCTTTAATTAGAAAGTACAGGGACATCATTTTATTTTTACTTCAATTTTCATTGTACCTGAGTTTTTTAATGTACTTCACTCCCACCCCCTCTATTAGTAAACTTCCAACCGTTCTCCAAACACAACAGAGGCCGCGTATGCAGTACTGAGTTAGTGAGTATAGAAAGTTCCAGAAATATGTTCGCGTTTTCCAGTGACGAAAGAGCTTTCAATATTGAATCACATTTTCGCACAGGTACTGTCGTCCGTTTGCCTACGTTAAAGTTAAAGTTATGTTTTATTTAACGACGCTCGCAACTGCAGAGGTTATATCAGCGTCGCCGGATGTGCCGGAATTTTGTCCCGCAGGAGTTCTTTTACATGCCAGTAAATCTACTGACATGAGCCTGTCGCATTTAAGCACACTTAAATGCCATCGACCTGGCCCGGGATTTGCCTACGTTGCATCCCGGTTTCCCCCACCTGCTCTTTTCGTCCCTCTGTAAAGTCTAGTAGCTGGACTGTCTTAGATCTTTTCTGAAAACATTAATTTCTGTTAGGAATTCGACGTCTACGTAATATTATACAACTATTTAAAATAACTTAAATATAAGGGCCTCGTTAAGTAATTAACTGTCACGTGATTTTCCCCCTTTTCTACGACTCTGCGACAAAACCACTTGGACGGACAGTAGATAGCATTTCTGAGCAATTTCATCTTTTCGGATCGGGCAGAAGTGAAGATTAAATTTACAGTACGTAAGGTACTCTTTTATAGAGTAGGTATTGAATTATTTCAACATGAGTTACTCGTACGAAGGACGAAACTGGTAATTGGAATTACGTACAATAGTCTATAGTGCGATAATATGCACAAAAGAACTGAAGCCTGTATCGAAATGAACAGCCACCATTTTCAAAAATGTGTTTAAATATCCATATTGTGATTATTTTTCAAATTAACTTGTTTCTCTATATTGTACGCTAATGTGCTGTAACAGTACAATATACATTGCATAATTAATACGTTCGAATGGATAGCTCAATTCGTGAGTTAAAACACTAAGTGTTAATACAGCACTGTATTTTTATTAAACAGAAAACCTAATGAAAATTATCAAACTCAAAATTGCGATATTTCCTAGTTTACGTAAATGGATGAACTACTTTTCTTTCCTCCTATACCTAATAAAGTGATTTGTTTGTATTTTACGTCAGTATCATCGAACTCCAGTCTTGGAAGGGGGGGGAGCAAGCGGTGTTTCCGATTCTAGCCCTTTAATCCAAAGATATAGCCAGGTTAACATTAAAAATATTAGTAAAAATAAAATGATGTCCCTGTGTTAGGAAGCTAAACATGTGCTGTGAACTCCTTAGTTGCTTCGTACAGACATCTTTTTATATTTTTAACTAGAAAATTACATTATTCTTAAGCACTTATCACAACAATTATTACAAATCACATCACTTCTACCGACTTAATTATTTCCAGTTCAATTTTTCATCCTAATTTATATGAATTATACCAACTAAACACGGACTCAAATACATTTCAAAAATATCGCCGTCCGCTTGAGTACACTTGGCCGCACGCTTGTGAACGGCACTCGTCGCTCTACGTAACTGCATACGGCTATATTTAATTTCCGTAGCACTCGCGCTGGCTGCTGACTGCACGCTGACCAAGATCACGCGTTCACAGCAATGCGTTCCAATAACGAAACGTAACTCTGTAAATATTGAGAATAGGACCCATGTTTATATGACTTTTTTGCTCAGAATGTCTTCGGAAGTAAGCTTCGTAAAGGACGGTAAACACTCGTGAATCACTCTGTATAATTCGAAGAAACATAAACACCCAAAAAATGTATTTTACTAAAGTACGTGTCCCCGTTCTATGGCATGGATAGGGAAATTTATCTTTGTGGCATCAGGAATAAGAATGTCAGGCCAAATGAATGACAAGGACATGTATTTTAATGGCCGGTAATAAATAATGCAAACATTTTTCCTTCTACTTCTCGCAAGAAAACTTTCGCTAGGAGTTCCGTTTCTACAGCATGTGGGAACGATGTAGCACTGCCGGTGTTTAATTTACGAGGGCCAAACTAACGTTTTTAGTGAGAGAGAACAGTGTCGGTGTATATTGTCGCGTGATAGGTTACTAACAATACAAATTACACTAGGCCTACGGATCAGTCACTCTGCAAGATTGGAATGAATAATGCAGCACGTGAGAGTGATATTAAAAAGTGCTTTGAATGTACTGGGAGTTGTTTCAGATTTAATACACAATATCGTCATTTGTCATTAGCAACAACACTCAATTACAAAAGTTAAGACTGCGATTGTACTGAAATTGTAGTTAATGAAATATCGCAATTCTGTACGGTTTTAGTTTCAATAGTTTTGTTGTTACTCCTGCAGAAGTTTTACCAATTCCTCTATCCTGTGCTAAAGGTCTTGGAGACTTGCGAGAACAATGCTTCAAGTTCGATCCAATTTAATCGAATTTCCCTCTATTAGAACACGGTTTTTTGTCTGCTTTTTCTGTCATGTAAAGAATCTGTTTCTCTGAATCTATCCAAATAACCTTAATATTGTATATCTATAAGGTATTGGCATATTTCAAAAAGGCATATGACTCGGTTAAGAGAGAAGTTTTATATGATAGTCTTATTCAATTTGGTATTCCCAAGAAACTAGTTCGATTAATTAAAATGTGTCTCAGTGAAACGTACAGCAAAGTTCGTATAGATCAGTTTCTGTCAGATGCATTTCCAATTCACTGTGGCCTAAAGCAAGGAGATGCACTATCACCTTTACTTTTTAACTTTGCTCTAGAGTATGCCATTAGGAAAGTCCAAGATAACAGAGAGGGTTTGGAATTGAACGGGTTACATCAGCTGCTTGTCTATGCGGATGACGTGAAGAATATGTTAGGAGAAAATCCACAAACGATTAGGGAAAACACGGGAATTTTACTGGAAGGAAGTAAAGCGATAGGGTTGGAAGTAAATCCCGAAAAGACAAAGTATATGATTATGTCTCGTGACGAGAATATTGTACGAAATGGATATATAAAAATTGGTAATTTATCTTTCGAAGAGATGGAGAAGTTCAAATATCTTGGAGCAACAGTAACAAATATAAATGATGCTCGGGAGGAAATTAAACACAGAATAAATATGGGAAATGCCTCCTACTATTCGGTTGAGAAGCTTTCATCATCCAGTGTGCTGTCAAAAACTCTGAAAGTTAGGATTTATAAAACAGTTATATTACCGGTTGTTCTTTATGGTTGTGAAACTTGGACTCTCACTTTGAGAGAGGAACAAAGGTTAAGAGTGTTTGAGAATAAGGTACTTATGAAAATATTTGGGGCTAAGAGGGATGAAGTTACAGGAGAATGGAGAAAGTTACACAACACAGAATTGGACGCATTGAATTCTTCATCTGACATAATTAGGAACATTAAATCCAGACGTTTGAAATGGGCAGGGCATGTAGCACGTATGGGCGAATCCAGAAATACATATAGAGTGTTAGTTGGGAGGCCGGAGGGTAAAATACCTTTGGGGAGGCCGAGACGTAAATGGGAAGATAATATTAAAATGGATTAGAGGGAGGTGCTATAAGATGATAGAGAATGGATTAATGTTGCTCAGGATAGGGACCAATGGCGGGCTTAAGTGAGGTCGGCAATGAACCTTCGGGTTCCTTAAAAGCCAGTAAGTAAGTAACATTTCTAATATTAACTTGGCTGTATCTTTGGAGAACCAGAAACACCGTTTGCTATCCCCTTCCACGACTGGAGTTCGATGATACTGGAGTAAAATACGAATACAAACAAATCATTTACTAGTTATAGGAGGGAAGAAAAATAATTCATTCATTTACGTAAACTAGGAAATATCGCGATTTTGAGAGAAATGGATGTCTTTACAGGTTATGTTACAAATGTTCGTTTATTTTGCTAATATAGTTTCTCTGAACCACAGAACTGTTTTATATGATATTACAAAAATGATACAAAATTGTTAAAGATTGGAAATAAATTATACGTTACCTTGTGTCCTGCATTTCATTTCTTGTTACACGGCGCGTAGAAGATAGTCAGACGAGTTGCATGCATCCCGATCCAAGCGTTCCGGTATTACGTCATATAGCGAATATGTCTTTACTATTATCGGCACACGTGTCATAATAAGCCGATCATGAACGATATTCGATGTAGTAACAACCTGTTTATAATGCTAGGATGGCATAAAAAGTAATAAAATAAGCATTTATATGCGCTAAAAGCTGAAATACGCATTAACCATTTAAATATGCATACACAGTATGAAATAATAAAAGCCTGAAATCCCATAAGGGCAACGGCCTCCTACAGTAGTGTAGGGCGAGCTGAAGGTCTAGTACACTTGGGGAGCCAGTCCAAGAGAGCTTACACTATACTTACAAACTAAACATATAAACAAACTATATAAGATAAACACGAAAAACTATGCAGACTAAACACATACATTATGCAAACTAAACATCCACAAAAACTATAAAAACTGAACACATAAATTATACACAACTATCCACACACAACACATTTTACAATTATGCAGTCTTACCTCACACACAAACTGAACACACAAAAATCCTATACAAATTGATCACATAAATTATAGTCTTAACACAGAGTTATACAAACTGCACACATAAATTATACACAACTATCCACACACAACACATTTTACAATTATACAGTCTTACCTCACACACAAACTGAACACACAAAAATCCTATACAAATTGATCACATAAATTATAGTTTTAACACAGAGTTATACAAACTGCACACATAAATTATACACAACTATCCACACACAACACATTTTACAATTATACAGTCTTACCTCACACACAAACTGAACACACAAAAATCCTATACAAATTGATCACATAAATTATACAGTAGTTTTAACACAGAGTTATACAAACTGCACACATAAATTATACACAACTATCCACACACAACACATTTTACAATTATACAGTCTTACCTCACACACAAACTGAACACACAAAAATCCTATACAAATTGATCACATAAATTATAGTTTTAACACAGAGTTATACAAACTGCACACATAAATTATACAGTCTAAACACACAAACTATCTAATCTAAACACACATAAACCATATAATTAAACACAAAAATTATACTAATTAAATACATGAATTATACCAACTAAACACGGACTCAAACTATCCAAACTAACACACACAAAAAGAACTATATATAAACAATATATATAGTATAAAGTATATGCACTATAAAATCTTGATCTTTGTTTACAAATAACTTGAAATGCATTTATGCAATGGTAGCATAAGTTATAATTTGCAACTAAGAAATAAAATATTAACATATTTTATGCTCGACCATGCCGACATGTAGTAATTATACACCTGGTAGCAGTCCTTTAATGCATGTCATTAAAGTACACCTATTCATTAAAGTTCGGGTTTTCGATTATTCTCGGATATGCAATCGAAAGACAACGAGGGAAACGTCACGGAGGCTGGAAATCCAATACTGTCGCAGAAGGTTATGTTCTGTTACTATAAGAATTAGCGTTAATTGTAAATAATATTCAACCAAATTCAATTGGTCATCTCGTTTTTCAATTCTAAATCAATTTCCAGGTTATATCAAAATTGGTTCATGTTATTCTCTACATTACATCAAGGTCAATGACATTATTGTTCCTCGGAAAAAATCAATACTTTCGCGTTTGCGCACATCTCACAATTTAAGAGTTATGAATAAGGTCACTTCCGATCTTCTGTCAGATACAAATAAAATGAATACTTCTGAATAATTTCAAGTTAGAAATATGATCCAGCATAAAAAGTCGTATGAAACTTGCCTATAATGGTAATTAAGACGCTCGTATGAAAATTATGAAACTCGCTGGCGCTCGTTTCATAAACAAACATACTCGCGTCTTAATTACTATCATTATAGGCTCGTTGCATAATGTACTATTAAAATCCGCGTCCTAATAATCACTATATCACTTTACAGAGTGTGACAAAAACTTTTATTTGTGAAAGCTTATAGAGTTGACACGATTGAAGTAAATATTTATGTTTTAACAGAATTCAAAAGAAAGAAATGACATTTAATAGCTCCAGCTTCAAAATTTACAGACTATACTGTGACGCTAATTGGCTGAACAGGTAAGCCTCAACCCCAAAACCGCTATTGAAGAGAAGATCTGTATGTGATTTTCCAAACAGAGGTTTTAGCCGGTCACATTTGCGTACCTCCCTTGTGGAAAAGCCTACATGCGTCGATAAATCATTGCATTGTTTTTATTTGCCATGGCCATTGTTCCCCTTCATTGTTCCAGGTATTTAAATGGAATTCAAAGCTTATAATTCAGTTTTTCATTGTCATTGACCAGAAGCGTTTAACACATTAACCCTTTGTTTTATCCCATGTCTAGAACCAACGACTCATTTTTGTTTAGATCAGAAAATCCATTTAACCAAATTACACAGAATTTTTCTAAATTCTGTTAATGTTACGTATATTAACATACAAAATGAGGGCATATTTTGGAAGAATTATCCGTCAAAAAATGAAAACACGAGAAAAATTGAGACATTTTTACTTAATTTTGTGAATACATCATGTTCTCCGCTTTGACTCTGTGGATAGCGTATGCGTTTCCCATGCAAGCGGTCTGAAGTTCGATTCCAGGTTTCAGCAACAGAAAGATAGAATTTAAAGGCTAAGGTATGTCATGGTCCCATGTTCAACTTAAGAACTTACTTACTTACTGGCTTTTAAGAAACCCTGAGGTTCATTGCCGTCCTCACATAAGCCCGCCATTGGTCTCTATCCTGAGCAACATTAATCCATTCTGTATCATCATATCCCACCTTCCTCAAATCCATTTTAATATTATCTTCCCATCTACGTCTCGGCCTCCCCAAAGGTCTTTTTCTCTCCGGCCTCCCAACTAACACTCTATATGCATTTCTGGATTCGCCCATACGTGCTACATGCCCTGCCCAGCTCAAACGTCTGGATTTAATGTTCCTAATTATGTCAGGTGAATAATACAATGCGTGCAGTTCTGCGTTGTGTAACTTTTTCCATTCTCCTGTAACTTCATCCCTCTTAGTCCCAAATATTTTCATAAGCACCTTATTCTCAAACACCCTTAACCTGTATTCCTCTCTCAAAGTGAGAGTCCAACTTTCACAACCATACAGAACGACCGGTAATATAACTGTTTTATAAATTCTAACTTTCAGAGTTTTTAACAGCACACTGGATGATAAAAGCTTCTCAACCGAATAGTAAGAGGCATTTCCCATATTTATTCTGTGTTTAATTTCCTCCCGAGTGTCATTTATATTTGTTACTGTTGCTCCAAGATATTTGAACTTTTCCACCTCTTCGAAAGATAAATTTCCAATTTTTATATTTCCATTTCGTACAATATTCCCGTGTTTTCACTAATCGTTTGTGAATTTTCTTCTAACATATTCACGTCATCCGCATAGACAAGCAGCTGATGTAACCCGTTCAATTCCAAACCCTCTCAACTTAAGAACTGAAAGAAAAAAAAATAATAATAAAGATGATGATATTGATGATAATAAAAATTAATCTAACGAAAACATCTTCTGAATTTTAAAATTAAATGAGTAAGAACTTGTTAGCAAACTGCAAAATTATAAATCAATTATTCTAAGTATGTATTTATTTACACTGCAAGTGGGCAAGCACCCGGTGGCAGTGGTATATACAATATAAACAATACACAATAAAATGATAAGCAATACACAATAAAATTTACAATACATAATACAATTTATACACAATACAATAAGAATATACAATACAATTTAACACAATAATAATAAAACATAAATAAAATACCAAATTTTACAATACAACCTACATGATTATGTATAGGTCCTACATAAGTTTCAATAGTCTATCAGTTTACTCTCATCTCATTCCCTGTAGTGGCACTATGACGCATTTCACTGACACTTTAGCACACATTTCACAGACACTCTGTAACACATTTCACTGACACTATAGAACACATTTAATTGAAGCTATAAATTATCACTGATCGGAACTATTCACTGCACTGTAAAACTATAACTTCACTGACTCACCTCGCTTCACTGATACAACAGTTCAAATAAGTCAAATAATTACATCCTTATGCATACTTATAAACAGAACTACATTTAAACTAAACATTTCTAGCCTAAGGCCCTCTTACACGCTATTTTTAAATAATTTACAATTCAAACCAAGGAAGTAAACTCTTCAGGCTAGATAAATACATGTCACTTTAAAAAAATTAAATGTTGAATGTCACCTTAATTTTAATTTGCACTTTATACACAACTTTTTAAGTTATTCTTGAATCTCCTTAAAGAAGGACAGCCCTCAAAGACCGCTGCAGGTAGGTCATTCCAATCATTTATAGTTCTATTTAAAAATGAGAATTTACCTACATCCGTTTTCTGTTTCCTGCATTTGATTTTAAAATCATGATCGTTCCTACCATAGTACGTTGGCTTTTCTAACCGAGCCGTTATGTCTACCCATGCTTTCTGAACTAGATGTGCTCTATACAATGATGTTATTCTAGTTTTCCTACGTCTGTTTTCCAAATTTTCCCATTTAAGTTCTTTTATCGTATCGTTTCCATCTTCTCTTTCACCTTTAACAAATTTAGCTGCCCTATACTGGATTCTTTCTAAGGAATTTATCTGATATATTCTATAGGGATCCCAACACGTAGTTCCGTATTCCATTAACGGTCGCACTAACGTTAGATATGCTATTTCCCTCGATTTGGGGCTAGCCTTTCTCAAGATTCTCATAATAAAGTGAAGTCCTTTGACATATGGAGCAGAAACAAAGAAATTGAATAAAAATATTATTTTAAAAGGCTTAGTACAGAAATTGACTATTTAAGACTCTCAATAAGACAGTCTAAATCGGGAAAAAAATATAAATGAGACAAAAATAAGAGAAATTATAGTTCGAAATTCAATTTTAGATATTGTGAAATGGCGGGTTGTTCATGCGATGGCAGTAATGAACCTCCGTTTCTTTTAATTGTATTGTAAGTAAAAAGCAATTAGATTGAAAATGGGGATGGAGGATAGTAGGAGAATAATATTAGTTAGGAAAACTAAATTTTCTAGTTATATTGGAGAGAAAAAAAGAAAATGATATCTTGAAAAGATGTTTAAGAGAGTCCTACAAACGACGAAAACTATGTCTAATTGGATAAAACAATTGGAATATAACGTAAGTAGTTTAGGACTAAATTGATTATGGCAAGAAATTGGTGGAATTAATATAAATTTGATAGATACAATTAGCTCTATAATGGAGAGGAGTAACAGATAGTGAGACAGGAAATGTTTTGCAATTTAAATGGTTTAAAATCATTGATAGATTATGAAGAAATGAAAACCATATGAGGACAGGAAGAATATACAAAAGTTACCAACAAGGAAGCAAGATGAGACTAGCGTCGTGGAGACTGGGAATTTGGAGGTTAAAAAAAAAACAGAAGAGGAGGCATAGCAAAAGATATATGTCCTTTGTGTAATCAAAAAGAAGACGCGTTTCACATTCTACTACCTTGTCCAGAAAATGAAAGAATAAGAAAGAATATTTATTGAAGAGCCATCACTAAAACTAAATGTAGAAATAGCATATAGGAAATTTTATAGAACAGTAAAAGGAATAAAATTGAGGGTACTGGGAAAATTTTGTATATAGTCAAGAAAAAATGGGAATGGAAAATTAAGGTGGATATATATACAAAGCAGTAATTAAAGGGAAAGAGTTTTTGTTGACAAATAACTAGAATGATTGTACGTAGTATGGAAAATATAGTAATAATTATTAATAGTAAAATTTAGTGAAGAGTGGTTTCCTGGAAAATAGAAATGTAACAGAACCACCACTAACAAATTATATACAAATTGTACATAATTTTGATGACATATACAGGGATATCATTTCATTTTTACTAACATTTTTAATATTAACCTGTCTATACCTTTAGAGAATCGGAAACACCGCTTGCTCCCCCCTCCAAGACTGGAGTTCGATTATACTGGCGTAAAACACAAATCACTCTACTAGGTATAGGAAGGAAGAAAAGTAGTTCATCCATTTACGTAAACTAGGAAATATCGCGATTTTGAGTTTGATAACTTTCATTAGGTTTTTCTTTAATCAAAGTACAGTACTGTATTAAGAATAAGTGTTTTTACTCACGAACTGAGTTATCCATGCGAACGTATTCATTATGCAGTGTATACCCATATTATACTGTCTACAGCACATTAGCGTACAATATAGAGAAAGAAGTTAAATTAAAAAATAATCATAATATGAATATTTAAACACAATTTTGAAAATGATGGCCGTTCATTTCGATAGAGCCTTCAGTTCTTTTGTGCATATTATCGCACTATAGACTATTGCATCTAATTCCAATTGCCAGTTTCGTCCTTCGTACTAGTAACTCATGTTGAAATAATTCTGTACCTACTCCACGTACTGTAAATTCAATCTTCACTTCTGCCCGACCCGAAAATATAAAATTACTCAGACATGCTATCTACTGTCCGTCCAAGTGGTTATGCCGCAGGATTGTAGAAAGGGAGGAAATCACGTGACAGTTAATTACTTAACGAGGCCCTTTTATTTAAGTTAAATTAAACAGCTGTATAATATTACGTAAACTTCCAATTCCTAAGAGAAATTAATGTTTTCAGAAAAGAGCTAAGACAGCCCAGCTATTACAGAGGGGCGAGCAGAAGCAGGTGAGGGAAATCGGGATGCGACGTAGGCAAACAGACAGTACCTGTGCGAAAATATGATTCAATATTGAAAGCTCTTTCGTCACTGGAAAACGCGAACATATTTCTGGAACGTTCTATACTCAGTAACTCAGTACTGCTTACTATCTGCGGTCTTAGTTCTGTGTGGAGTTTGGAACTTCCTTAGTAGAAGGGGTGGGAGTGAAGTACATTCAAAAACTCAGGTACAATAAAAATTGAAGTAAAAATAAAATGATGTCCCTGTACATATACGAGTACATACACACAGGTACACTAAGCAGATAGAATTGTATGGGCACGTTCGACGAATATCAAAACAGAGACTAGCAAGAAAGATTCTAGACTGAATACCATCTGGAAGAGGAAAAAGGGGTCGTCCCAGAAGTACTTCGAAGGACGTAATTAGAAGCTGGATGACAGAAAAAGGTTTAGAAGAAATGGACTGGGAAAACAATAGAATGGAGGAAGAAAAAAGTTTGGACACAGGAAGTTGTATTTATATTGCAAACCTGTTCATGATGATGGTGGTTACAATAATATCAATGTAACAACAACATTAATTCATAGTTTAATAGTGATTTGTGTTAACATAACAGATACCAATGACAGCAATATTTTTATAAGGACGAACACGTGCATTTGTTGACATCAGGCTTAAAACTGCATTGAAAAGAATGTGCATGAATCTTCGTTGTTCACTTGTTTGTTTGTTTGTTTGTTCTCTGTCTTCTTTTACATACTATCTTAACACTACGGTCATTTAATGGAACTCTGAATACTTGGAGTCCACAAATGCTGGACTTCCATGTAGGACAGCACAAAAATAACACTGACAACAGATAAATATCATTTCGTACGCTGAATTCGAATCTATTTCCGTATCGATAATACAGTCTGATCCGTTTGGGAAGATATAAAATAAAATGACTTAACATTTTCTATAATGGAGGTGCTGTAGAATTAATTTCAGTTCCAATGTGATACTAAAGCACGGGAGTTTTGTTTCATCATTGTTACCACATAAGAAACAAAAGTTACTCAGCAACGACCGAGTAAACAAAATGCTTCTTAAATAGATGGGTATTTTCTGACGAAGCAACCTTACATTTTAGCGGGCGAGTGAATACCCACAATGTAATCATATGGCGACGTGAAAATCGTCGTGTCTCATATGAACTAGTCCTAAAGTTAATATCTGGTGAGCGGTAGTCGCTATAATTTGTATGGGTCGTTCATCTTCGCAGAGGAAACAGTTCGATCAGGACTTGTGAAAAACTTTTTCGAACCTCAACTGCAACAGGAAAACAACATGGATATCGTGTTCCTAGGCAGCAGACGTCCGTGATTATCTGTATAAGACATTCAGTTTGGTCGAGGAGGACCAATTATGTGGCCTCCAAATTCCCCAGACCTGATGCCAACCGAATTCTTTCTCTGGGGTTTCGTGAAGAATGATATGTATTCACAGCGATTCAGGGATATTCATGATCTCAGAGCAAAGATTTTCTCAGCTTTTGAGAAAGTTACCCCTGAGATGTTAGACCACACATGGGAGGAATTCGCCTCAAGACATGAACTGTGTCGTGTTCACAATGGTGGGCACGTTGAGGTCTAATTTGGACAAAACTCCCATTCTTCCAGAATGCATGTACAAATTATTTAACAATAAATAGGGTGGATCTTTACTACTTTATAGCCCGTATAGGAAATTAAAAACAAACACTGAAAATACCTTAGTTTTGTAGTGTGGAGTAGTAGAAACTCGATGTGATCACTGGGAGAGCTGTGGTTCCACCCAACCCGCCCTAAATAGGTTCCTTACTTATATAGGAAAATCGTCGTACTTGAAGGAAGAAGGCGGCCGTATTCCGTCATTGTGACGTTATTTGAGGTGGAGTGGGAGAATGATTGCAGTGTCGCCAACTGTGGTAACCATTCATATTATCTCACACACCTAAAGAAACCTAATCTAACCTAACCTAACCTAACATAACGTGCTACACATCTATTGTAACATTCCTAACGTTTAGCACACCTGTTGTAACATTCCTCACAGTTTCATTTAGTTTGCCGATACTGGCATCCCTGCTATGCTATAGTCTGGCGTCTGCTGGAACTCAAGAGTCATCTAGTGGAAGTGAAGTGAAACTGCTATTCTGTTAATTACGTTTCCGAAGTTTTTTCTATATTAACTGCGAGAATTATTGTGTCATTGTAGTGATAATTGCATTTATATTGTACAATAAAAATTGAAATGTGTCGTGGCTGAGATAAAAGTGATGTAAATTGATTTCCAGCGGCACAATCCCAGTGATAAACGTGTGAATATTCGTTAGGAGTCCGTTGGAAGTAGC
The DNA here is from genome assembly GCF_040183065.1 of Periplaneta americana. NCBI lineage: Eukaryota > Metazoa > Arthropoda > Insecta > Blattodea > Blattidae > Periplaneta > Periplaneta americana. The sequence goes on from NC_091129.1 coordinate 142,108,395, forward strand.
TGTAGAGTAATAAAGATTGACCATAAATACCATCAGTTCTCATTTTATCATGTTTTTATTTTATGTCTTCTCAAACGGATCACCCTGTATATTAAAGGCGAGCGCTTTAGATGTTACATATTATATTATGTCGACAAACCTTGCCATCTAGTTCTGATTTTCATTTCTGGCACTCTATTCAAATAAAAAATCTTAAAAACTTAGGAATCGTAAAATAAGATGTTTTGAAACTCGCGAATTTCTTCCTTGATGGTGCGAGTTTTTGAGTTAATGAATCTGGGAACCAAACTTCGTCATTAGCTAATGAATCTGTTATCTACAGGAGAGGAGAAAACACTGAGAATTAGAAAGTGATATCTGTAATGTTCGAGGGATCAAGAGCTCTCCCTAAAAGACTAATAATTTGCGATATAACGTTCACGCAACCCCAGGCAGAACTCTCAGTATTAACAAAAAAAATATGTAATTTCTCTCTCATCTACCGCAAAAAAAAGTAATATTATTCTTCAGAGATCGTAATAATACGGCTTCATTTGTTTCGCGTCTCTTTCGCACAACTACCAAGGGGAAATCTTCGGTACGAAATGGAAAATAAACTCCAGCTCTGCTGGGGATGGCTGTTGTTGATGCAGAAAATGTTTACCCACTCCTTCCTTTCCAACATATAAATACATACCGTGGGACGTCGGGCGCCGCCTCGAGAGCTTCTCCCGGTCTCCTAGGTAACAACGAACGGGCGTCCCTTCAATAATCCTGTCGCTGTTGCAGTTTTCCACAGCACCGACTCGGTATAGAAAATTATAGCCAGCAACCACAAAGAAAGACCCGAGACAAAATCTTTCCCGCATAACGGTATAAGAGTTTTGCGAAGTTGGCAACACTTTCATGTCCTTTCAGTGCTACCACAGTCTACTATATACAATCACGAAGCTTGGGGTGATTTTTTGCAAATCTCGCGATAGTTGCTAACCGCTTGGAGCGCTATGAGTAGGCTGTAAGGCAGACCATGTAACTCGCTTAACCCGATCACGAAGGGCGGCGTTTCAACCATATAAATTAGTTGGAATGCATAAATAGTAACATATGTTTCTCTAAAATGTAGTATAATTCCATTTAATTTAAAACAATGATTATGAGACACTTCCGACATAATTTACTTGCGAGTTAAGATTTAATATTATTTATGGTGTGAAAATTACGTTGTTCGTATGTGTAATACCTGCCTTTATTTCGATTAAATATTGCGAAATTCTTGTACATTCATTTATGCACGATTCAATAATTTTCAATTGCACCACACGGATATTTAGATATGTTGAAATTATAGGTTATGTTTACTGTACCAGTTTCCCCTTTCTGTCTACATTTAGTGATCTCCAATACCTTGCTATTCATATGGAAATTTAAGGAAGATAGATGTGCTAAATTGAAATCCCAATATAAATTCTTTTTTATTAAACCTCAAAATAGCTTCCATTCCAAACTTGAAATGTTGACGCGTACAGATTATGTTAACATGTAAAATTCTCTTCACATTAAAATAACACAGTTTTGTAATTATTTCTGCAACATATTATGCAACAGGAAGTAAACGGAATTTATGGACACATTACACTAAATAAAGCTTAGCAATGATAAGCAATAAAGTTATAATATTTCACTGAGCTCCATACACTGAAATAGAAAACCCGAACAAACATTACGGCTAGATCGAAAAAGCATTGACTGTGCTTTATTTCGCATTTTTGTGAAAAGTTCGTTAACGGTTGTAATAACTGTAAATGGCTAAAATGCAATAATATGAAAAATAATATGGGGCAAGGAGACGTTTGTAGTACTATAAATTGTAAGAAAAATAGGTTAGAGTTATCCTTCCGAAAGATCCAGGAAGGTGAGTTTATAGAATATAATATGTATTTTATGAAAATAATATATAAACCTTATGTATTTCATATTTAAATAGTGGAAGGAAGGTGTTAATTTTTTCACAAGAACACGATATCGAAAGTACAATACATTTCATGGTCTGCTAGGGAAAGTCTCTGTGATGAGGCGATAGTAGCGATCCTGGTGGTGAGCAACTATCTATGGATGGATATTTCAACTGTTTACGTTTGCATATTTAGTAAGTATTAAGCTTCGTGACTGTATATACTAGACTGTGGTGCTACCACCAACGAGTTAGAAAGAGAAAGATATAGAGTGGTCATTGCGCCGCCATGTTTGAAGAAAATTGAACGACCGTCCGCCATGAACTTATGCGCCCAAAACAAAGTGGGCGTGGCGATAACTGACATTAGAATCGTCAGCTGTCAAAATTTCGTTTGCATAAATCAGTTAAACTGAAGTGGAAAAACCTAGTATTTCGTCAAATACGTGTTAGGAACTTAATCTAAACTTATATACGCTAAATTTAAAACATTTGAGCTATACCTACAAGGAATGCTTAAAAGAATAACCTAAGCAAAATTGTCATGTAGTATGACAAGAAGTCCTAGCAAATATACTGAAGAAAATGTTAATATTCCTAGGTCCTTTTAAATGCGACCTGCAAGATTGCCTATAAAATGAACGAGTATGATTCGGATGATTTTATTAAATTGTTTTCCCAGTCTCTACACGTTGCAAAACTATTTATTATACCATAAGATAGAGAATGAAAGTAGGCCCTAACTGTAGTAAACAACCTTAACCTCCAAGCTTGTAACTTGGGTAAAACATGACCAAACACGCTTTCAGTTTTTTTTTTTTTTTTTTTTTTTTTTTTTTTTTTTTTTTTTTTTTTTTTTTTTGTTACAATAGAGTATAATTATCGAAATGTGAACGTGAGGCCAACAGCCGGCTGGTCTGTCTGAGCCTTTCAAGGGCTGTGGCACCACAGATTATTATTAGTGTATAATTAAGCACCCACGTACAATAATAGGGTAAGTAGTTACGAAATATATTCATACTTACCCCATCATTGCACGTGGGTGCTCAATTATGTTCTTTCATGTCTTTCCAGTCAAAATACTAACAACAATACGACCTACCCAGAGTTTTGAGTTATTTTGGATGCGAGTGTCGAAATACAATTTTAATATTTGATTGCTATTACTGGGTTTGAAACGGAATTATAGTGGTTTTATCCGTATTTAGTTTAACTTTATTACTAGTGAACCATTTATTTGATTAATCGTGTGTCTTCGAAATAGGCCTACATTTCATAAGCTACAGCTCATCGTCTTCTTCTATAAGCGGTAAGGACAGAAGGAGCAGAAATAAAGGATGCCGGTGTCGAAATACAATTTTAATACTGTATTGCTACTTGTTTTTCACTGGGTCTGAAACGGAATTGTGGTGATTTTATCCGTATTTAGTTTAAGTACATTACCAGTGAATCATTTATTTTGTTTATGCCGGGCGTTGTTACACATTTATGCATGGAAAAAAAAATGCTGCTAATTAACAAAACTACGGACTTACGTCCATAAAATTTACATGAAATATGATATATCAGTTGTCTTCTTCCTTTTGACATTGCAGTTATATGCAGCACACACAACAGGCATGTTTTTTCTTTGTTTTTTTTTTTTTTTGTAGTTCTTACCTCCGTTATACAACATTGTAAGCAGACGAATTTTTACAAAGGTGGGCGCTTAGTTCAGATCTGCCGTCTTTCGCGGTGGCGCCGCAAAGAGCGCTGTACAGGACAACATGGCCACTCTATATTCTTCTCTTTCTAACTCGTTGGCTACCACAGCTAAGTGACTATGGAACAGCACAGTCTACTATATACAGTCACGAAGCTTGAGTTTTGAGGGTGCTAGAAACAATAGACTGTGACGGTACTCTTTTGCATTGCCTGTAATGAGGCGATATTAGCGATCCTAGTGGTGAGCAACTATCTGATGTTTGCATATTTACTACGTATTGAGCTTCGCGACTGTATATACTAGACTGTGGGAACAGGATTTGTTGCATTTTGCTACTCGACTTCCAAAAAATGCGATAAACTTTCAATGTAAATATGTAAAAAAGCGACAACCATATTGGACTTGTCAAAACTTCAGAAACGAAGATGATTATGGAGAAAATTAAATCAGGGATTTTTAAAAACTAATTTGTTCTGGAGAATCTGAATTTAAAAAAAAAAATGTATTAATGCAATGGCAATGTTCCAGGCAATATTGAGCAATAGATGTTCAAAAATGGGTTTGAAAGAGTTGGATATGCATAATAAGACTTGAATAATTTTCTCTGATTTATTTAATTATATAGTATGCTACAACAATTGCATAGGCCTACTGTAATTTGTGAGCGAGAATTTGGTTGAATGAATCTTAAAAAAAAAAAAAAAATGAAATTAGAAACCGCCTTTCGGCAAAAGGAGTTAGGATTCTGCTAACAATAAATCTTCAAGAGCCTACTAGTGAAAAATTTTATTTCTGAAGTTCCACTCATTTTCCCCCAAACAGAATACAGGTATAACAATATAACTTACTTCTCCCAGAGCATCCTGTTAGCCAAGGATATTTCTTATGCCATGAAAATTTAAATTTTCTATTTTGTCTGCCTATATCCGCTATTGTTTGACCCTAACAGATGTAACTTTTAGTTCTGCAAAGGAAATTTTACAATGTAACATTTGATCGGATCAAATTTATGCACATTTGAAGGGCAAAACTAAAATTCTTTCCATAATTTATTAACATAATACACTGCTCTCTTAAACTGACTGAGCATATTGGGAATTGAATCAATAGCTTTCCCAATGAAATGTTTCACATAAAACAATTTTTATCTCGAAAAGGAAGGAAAACGTGCAAAATTATATTAACTTTGTTTGAAATATCCCAAAGAATTAATTACATTAATTATGGTTCAGCCTGTACACGAAGATATACAGGATGTTTCAAAAATAGAGGGCATAATTTAGGTATGTATTCCTCACATGTAGACAATACAAAAAGTTCATTACAACATGTGTCCGAAAATCCTTGCTTTCCGAGTTATGGCCCTCAAAACAGTGATATTCACCGGAACGTTTTTCTTCCCGCAGATAGGTGCCGTGACAGAAGATATTAACAGAGGACACTCTAACATTTGATTCCGAGGCGAAGAGTACACTGAGTGTTGTGTTTGGCGTTGTACTCGCGACATGTACTGAAATCAGGAGCTGGCAGAAGTGCACTTCACGTACGGTAAGGCGGACGGCAATGCTGCGCTGGCTCGTCGTTTGTACCAGGAGAGGTGCCCTAATCGATGGATAGGTAGAGGTGGCCCAATTGCTTGGCCTCCACGCTCACCTGATTTAACCCTTTTGATTTCTACTTGTGGGGTCATTTAAAATCATTATTGTATTCGTCTCCGGTGCCTGACATGGAATCCCTTCGGAATCGAATTGTGGCAGGTTGTGAGGAAATACGCAATACTCCTGGAATTTGGGATAGTGTCCGCAGGGCCATGAGACATCGATGTGAGGTCTGTATTCAATCAGGAGGTGGACATTTTAGCAGGAGGTGGACATTTTGAACATCTGTTGTAAAGACAACTACCTGCGGGAAGAAAAACGTTGCGGTGAATATTACTATTTTGAAGGCCATAACTCGGAAACTAAGCATTTCCGGACACCTGTTGTAATGAACTTTTCGTGCAGTCTACATATGGGGAATACATACCTGAAATTATGCTCTCTATTTTTGAAACACCCTGTGTATCAATACTCAAAGTTTAGTAAGAACTATCAATTAAAAATTTTACAGATTTAAATGTGTTAATAAAAGGTTATGTTATAAGTTAATGTTGACAAAAATATCAGGCATGACCCACTCTGCACTAAATGTGTTGCCAAAAATATCCAATGACACTCGTAGAAATTAATATGGACGTGTAGGAAGGATGTCTTCAGAAAACGAATTCGTAAGAAATTGTGAAACTGCAGACAAGTTCGAAGATACATTGGCAGTTCTAAGAAGAGGTACAGAGATTGGCTGTAACATGATGTAATATACATTTGCCTATTCCACGTTTATATATTTATGACGATGACTTACTTTTCATCTTAACACAGTAAGTGACAGACGTCAATTTACGCTTTCAATTCTAACAGAAGTTTATAACATAAAGTTATATGAAACTGAAATATGTTTCAATTGAGAAAGTTCTCAGGTCACATATTCATATACGACTCTAATATACCAAATACAATTTACAGAAAATTGCCCTTTCCTCTGTATGTATGCCACTTATCGAATAATAATGGGATTTTTACCAATTTCGTAGAATTTATCTTAATACAGTGAAACCTGTTCAAAACAGAACCTGAATAATCCGGAATCCTGTCTATTTCGGAACAATTTATTGGACCCGACGAAATTCGTATGTAATATGTGCAATTTTCCCTGAATAAAACGGAAACTGTCCAACGTGGAAACGGAAACTGTCTGCTGTTCAAAACGGAAATAGGCCTAATATGTTAGACACACTATTTTAATGTAAGCTATACTTTGAAACAGTGTGTAATTTCAAAGAATGTCACCAAGATAAAACCAAGTTTTTTTTTTTTTTTTTTTTTTTTAATTTTAGAAGGTACGAGGGTGTGTTGGCCTGAAGGTCATAAATTTTATTACCCTGTTGACTAGACAAACGAGTCCCTTAAAAGACTTTTCAATGCTTCACACCCGTGTACTATTGTAGCTGGGCAGAGCGCAAGTGTAGTGATTTCATGATAAAAAAAAATAAGTTTCGTAAAATTGTGATAATAAGTGATGACGTAAAAATTGTCGATTTAGAGGAAAATAAGAAATGAAGTGTGTGGGAAATGGAGTTGAAGTTCAGTTGTGAAAAACTCAGGTGTAGACACTTTGAAAAATGAAGATCGTATCATGAGTGAGTGACTTGCGGTCAATAATGTTGATATAAAAAGAAAACAGAAAACAACTGGTTATTTAGAAATAAATGAACGGTTGTGGGAGTGCGTTCTTCATGCCCTTTCAAGGACCATGCATATTTCTGGACCTATTCTGCAAAGCAAACCATTGAACTGGCAAATAAATTAGATGAGCCGAAAATTCAAGACTTCTAATGGATGTCTCCTAGTCCAATTAAATAATGTGCTGTGATATAAAGTATAGTGTTGGATATTAAATTTAATGTGACTCATAAGCTTTAGTCGTATTTAATGAGTGAGTTACGGCAACATTTATACAGAAAATGAGATTTTAATCAAGATGATTCACCAATGGAATAAGCGACAGAAAACTAATTTAATGACAGTAGTGTTAAACGGAATATTTTGTACTTCTTGCAGTCTGCGGCATGCAGTTTTGTTAATCATTTATAAAATTGATAAAATATTCATTTTCACACCTGAATAATACGGAAACCTGTCCACAACGGAAAAAAATTGGGACCATGTCACTTCCGCCTTGAACAGGTTTTATTGTATTTCCGTAACTTCAAGTACTCTTTCAGTCTTTCAGTCTTCAAATAAGACTATATTTCTCATATAACTTTCTTTTACCTCTGATTGAGGTTCTAATTGATATGTACAGATACGGAAATAAAATTTGGAGCTCAATGTTTCGCTTACAACACAATGCGCATGTGCAGTAAATAAGACGCCTGTGTATATATGCTATTGGTTGACAGTCGTGCGAAATTTTTGCCTACATATAGGTGGACTTCCATCAAGAATCGCTCCAAATTTTAATTCCTTATATGTACATCTATTATCAGGCAGTATATCTCATTTTAAGACGTGTGTAAAAGGAAGAACAATTGTTTCTATACATCTGAAGTTTGTTTAGTGTAATATGTAATTAGTCAACGATGCATACAATAGAGGGGGAAAGGAACTGGCCACCTTTCCCCATTTAACTCCTGCCTTAGTTGCCTCATGAGTGATGCCTTATAGGTTTCACTTATGATGTTCAAACCTGTCTTCGGACAAATGACTAAACAACAAACTATTTTTTAAAGATATCCTGATAAAAATGTTCCTGTGCATAAGATCAAGAGATGGGGAGGCAAAATAATTGTACCATTCCTATAAATGAGTCTATTTGAAAATAACTCTCTTAAGATCTATAATCTGTTATCGAAACCATTATGTGAGGATTGTGTCTAAGCAAGTGATGCGGTTCATATAAAATATTCTACAGGATATACTAATTAGTAAACTTCGTTGAATTGCCACACGCAGCATGCTATCAGGTTGCCGACGTACGGTAGTATAGAGAAGGTGGGCGACCGCCCGGTCTCGTAGTATAATCAGTTCATATTAAGAGTTGCGACCGGTCCAAATAGATAGAGTAGCTACAGCTAATGTATACCTAAGTAAGCACTTGTTTTTGCATTGCTGTGGTTGGAATAGTCAAAGCTTAACATTTGTTCAGTGCAGACAAGAATTCAATCAAACATACTATAATGAGAGTGTTGCTGTTCCAAATAATTGCCCCTGGAATACCCTTACCCCCGTAGCCAGTCTTGACCCCGTGAGGAACGTGGCTGGATGCTGTTAATTATTATGTAGAACATTACGGAAAAATAGTGGAGGTAATTGATGCATTGAATAGCACAGACAGTTCCGCTGTTGCAGCTGTAAAATCTTTGCTTTCTGAACAGCTATTGGAAGATATTCTGTTCATTGATTCTAATTTTAAAATCGTGTCCCAAAGCATCATCCTGTTAGAATCGTCTAAACTACAAATCTCAGAAGCCCTTAATGTAGTGGATAAAGTATCACAAACCGTTATCGAAAATAACAATTCGCTAATTTCAGAAAAAGTGAAATGTAAGTTGAGAAATGTTATTGCTAAAAGTTCTGCCTATTCACAACTTCGTGTTATAAATAATGTACTATCAGGATACGACAAAACGTCTGAAGTTGGTGTACTAAAAAATAGTGACTTCCCGTTCTTCAAATATGCACCTATTACATCGTGTGATGTTGAACGTACATTTTCCCAATATAGAAACTGTTTAAGTGACCATCGGAGGAGGTTACTTTGCAGTCGCTCAAAATGTATGTAACTCTTCACTGCAATGCACATATTCAAGGATAATGTGAGTATCTTACATTAAATGTTAAGAGTTAATATATATCACTACAAAATAATTGTGTATTTACATGTTTAGACATTTCCTACTTCAAAGATCATTCATTATATTTCTTGAATGCAGGATACAGGTTTTATTGTAACCGCAGTATACTGCTCAGTGTTTACATCAGAGGCATACTCCATCCGTTGCACGCCCCCTTCTCATACAGTCTATACCGCGTGCGTAGTAAACCTTGCGATTCTCGTGGCAATTCCACGAAGTCTACTAATTAGTATTCCTTTTTGCAATGTAAATTCATGGAAAAAAATTTCCAAGACGAAAGAAATATAGCTTCTTTTTTCTGTGTTGGTGGCGAGGTAGATTATAATATAAACTCACAAAGTTTTTAAGATTTGATGTACAGTAACTAAAGATCGAGAAATGGATTAGAAGTCTTTATTAACTGTAAGGATTTTTACAAAATAAATAGCTTAAGATTTATGTGTTGTCGAAATTAATGTGTAACGAGTCTCCCTTCACTCTCGATTTACTTTCAACAAAACATGTTAACGATTTCAAATATAAAATATTGATATAAAGTTAATAATACGTACATAATATTCACATAGCGTAAACCCAAAAACATTTTAACCAGATATAGGTCTAATTCTGTAACTTGTGCGACAACCTTGTAGAAATGGGGCAGTATCGAAAAGTCTACAACTCCTCTATACGCCGCGAATCGATTCGAGGAAGTCTTGTTTTCCCGTCACGAATGCTTTTCTTCTCATACGCAAGCAAAAAAAGAAAAAGAAGTTATTGCAAAGAAAGGAATAGAAGTTGAAGATTAATTACAGCCAAGCAGAAAGAGGGAGGGAGACTGTGCCATTGAACCAAGGGCAAAGGAAGAAAGTAGGGTACTGGTACAATGTCTGTGCAGAAATTGCCTTGTTCTTGGAATAAATGCCACTACGTACTCAGCAATGTTTCATTACACAGATACAAGAACACTTCAGATGATCGACAACGACACTTTTTTTACATTTATGTCCGTCCTTTTAAACCTTTAAAGTTATTCATTACTTGAGACCAAATGTTTAGGAAATAAATTATCTTATTAGAATGAACATTTTAAAAACCTGAAAATAAAAATAAATTTACATAAACCATTATGAGTGAAGCGATTTGGTGAGTTGATATATGTATTTTACATTTTTATTTTCCTTGCCGAAAATACCTTTGAATATTTCATTACCATTGATTAATTTTTGCTTAAAATACAGTTTTTATGTACATAATTTAATAAAATTCAAATGGAAAAAAATATTCGTTATCTTTCAGGACTAATCAGCGATTTCTCTTTCTTATTTTGCTCTTTTGAAAGTGTAAAAATGATCAAATATACAAGAAAGTGTTGGATATTTGAAGATTGTAATTTTGTAGCATTACGTTTTTATATTCGAGAAACTACCGTCATGAAAAAAAAATGGCATTAATTTTTGCGTTTTTTACAATATTACTTTTAAAAATTCAGGAATCTTCTATGCCTTACTTACAACTTACTTACAAATGGCTTTTAAGGAACCCGAAGGTTCACTGCCGCCCTCACATAAGCCCGCCATCGGTCCCTATCCTGTGCAAGATTAAGCCATTCTCCATCATCATATCCCACCTCCCTCAAATCCATTTTAATATTATCCTCCCATCTACGTCTCGGCCTCCCTAAAGGTCTTTTTCCCTCCGGTCTCCCAACTAACACTCTATATGCATTTCTGGATTCGTCCATACGTGCTACATGCCCTGCCCATCTCAAACGTCTGGATTTCAAGTTCCTAATTATGTCAGGTGAAGAATACAATGCGTGCAGTTCTGTGTTGTGTAACTTTCTCCATTCTCCTTAACTTCATCCCGCTTAGCCCCAAATATTTTCCTAAGCACCTTATTCTCAAACACCCTTAACCTATGTTCCTCTCTCAGAGTGAGAGTCCAAGTTTCACAGCCATATAGAAGAACCGGTAATATAACTGTTTTATAAATTCTAACTTTCAGATTTTTGGACAGCAGACTGGATGATAAGAGCGTCTCAACCGAATAATAACACGCATTTCCCATATTTATTCTGCGTTTAATTTCCTCCCGAGTGTCATTTATATTTGCTACTGTTGCTCTGGATGATAAGAGCTTCTCAACCGAATAATAACACGCATTTCCCATATTTATTCTGCGTTTAATTTCCTCCCGAGTGTCATTTATATTTGTTACTGTTGCTCCAAGATATTTGAATCTTCTATGCCACATCAATAAATTTAAGAATGCAGTTATATTGTCAGACTCCAAAGCAGCTATTCTATCAATAGTCTCTAAACATACACCTTCATCTCAAATAGCAGAAATAACTAAAATGCTCTCTCAATTAATATCACTCAATAAAAGAATTGTATTCCAATGGATACCATCCCATTGTGAAATCCTGGGAAACGAGAATGCGGATGCATTAGCAAAGAAGGGCAGCACTGCTACTTACAGACCTGTTACTAAATCTACGTATTACTCTGTGAAAAGATTTATTAAATCTACATACTTAGACTTCAACAAACAAAATTTGATAACACAATCTCAAGGGAAAAAATGGAATTCTCTGCACCATAATCCACAGTTAATTCCCGATTTACCACGAAAATCGTCTGTAGCTGCATTTAGATTGGCAACAGGCCATGATTGTTTGGCCAAACACCTGCATAGAATTGGAATATATCAGTCCCCTAACTGTCCATTGTGCAACTCAAACCAAGAAATGGATTCGGAACACCTCAAAATCTATGCTTCAATGGCTGGTCATGATAATATCTTTGAAAAATATTGGAGTGCAAGAGGTCAAATGACTTTATTCTCAAACGCCTGGCATTAGAAAACAACAACTTTTGAAAATTGGTCTTTCTTCAATACTTTTGATACGAAATTCAGTCTCAGTGCCGAAATACAGGATGAACTGTAAATAATGTCATTAATTCTGGTGGATGATTCCTTAAGTAAAGAGAAACAATAAAAGCCAAATACTATTTTCCTATATTTTGAACAGATTTCCAGAAAAGCCTACATTATAAAATATGTGAATTATGAGATCGTGTAACGCTGTAATCAATAGGGAGTACAAATCAGGTTGTGTTGTTCTGAACAACCCTATTCAACTCGCTTGTTCTGAATAGGAAAGTGGAAGATCATTGTAATGTACATTATTTTTAAACTCGTAACAAAAAATGTAAGTGATATACCATTCAAGTTTTGTATTTAAACTGTGTTAGAGAAAAGAGAAAGAACTTTGGACATTTCAGGTTAACAAGAATTTTGAAAAGTTGAAAATAATCTCTACAACTTAATTTTAATTGAATGTTCAGAGAACACAGACAATAAGAAACGCTTATTTCAAAATAAATTTGAAAGATTAAGAAATATTTCTACACTCCCACAATTCGCTATGTATTCTAGAGAACGAAAACAATAATGATGCGTATTTCACGTTATATAACAAAATTTTAAAACATTTACAATTCTACAGGGGAAAAATAAAAATACGGAAATCTTATTTTATGTTAAACGAACAAAATTATAAATATATGATCTTCAAATTCTTTCGACTTAATTTTAATTAAATATTCGGTAAACACAGAAAATAAAAAAAAAAGCTTAGGTTACATTATATAGGGACATCATTTTATTTTTACTTCAATTTTTATTGTACCTGAGTTTTTTAATGTACTTCACTCCCACCCTTTCTACTAATAAAGTCCAACCGTCCTCCACACAGATCCAAGACCGCATATACAGTTATAGTAGCCTTACGGTCATGGTAAACAGTACGTTCCAAAAATATATTCGCGTTTTCCAGTGACGAAAGAGCTTTCAATATTGGATCATTTTCCATTTGCCTACGTCGCATCCCAGTTTCCCCCACCTGGTTCTATTCGCCTCTCTGTAAATGCTAGTGGCTGGGCTGTCTTAGTTTTTTTCTGAGAACATTAATTTCTGTTAGGAATTGGACATCTACGTAATATTATACAACTGTTTAAAATAAATTAAAAATAAAAGGGCCTCGTTAAGTAATTAACTCTCACGTGATTTCCTCCCTTTCTACGACACTGCGACGTAACCACTTGGACGGACAGTAGATAGCATGTCTGAGTAATTTTATCTTTTCGGATCGGGCAGAAGTGAAGATTGAATTTACAGTACGTAAGGTCTCTTTTATAGAGTAGGTACAGAATTATTTCAACATAAGTTACTGATACGAAGTACGAACCTGGTAATTGGAATTACGTACAATAGTCTATAGTGCGATAATATGCAAAAAGAACTGAAGCCTGTATCGAAATGAACGGCCACCATTTTCAAAAATGTATTTAAATATCCATATTATGATTATTTTTCAATTTAACTTCATTCTCTATGTTGTACGCTAATGTGCTGAAGACAGTATAATATACACTGCATAATGAATACGTCCGCATGGAAAGCTCAGTTCGTGAGTAAAAACACTTATTGTTAATACTGTACTGTATTTTGATTAAACAAAAACCTAATGAAAATTATCAAATTCAAAATCGCGATATTTCCTAGTTTACGTAATGGATGAACTACTTTTCTTCCCTCCTATACCTAGTAAAATGATTTGTTTGTATATTACGCCAGAGCCACCAGCGTGGCTCAGTCGGTTAAGGCGCTTGCCTGCCGGTCTGAAGTTGCGTTCGGGAGCGGGTTCGATCCCCGCTTGGGCTGATTACCTGGTTGGGTTTTTTCCGAGGTTTTCCCCATCCGTAATGTGAATACAAGGTAATCTATGGCGAATCCTCGGCCTCATCTCGCCAAATATCATCTCGCTATCACCAATCTCATCGACGCTAAATAACCTAGTAGTTGATACAGCGTCGTTAAATAACCAACTAAAAAAAAATATTACGCCAGTATCATCGAACTCCAGTCGTGGAAGGGAGTAGCAAACGGTGTTTCCGGCTCTTAATCGTTGATTCAAAGGTATAGCCAGGTTAATATTAGAAATGTTAGTAAAAATAAAATGATGTCCCTGTACAAATCTACTTAATGATTTATAAAAAAAAAACTCGATTCATCGTATTACAAGCATTTTCTTCAGGCAATTAGAAATTGTTCTGTCTCACTTTCATTTCTAAAGTGGTAACCGGTAAACTTACATACAAGAAATCAAATTTCTCGAGCCGTCTTTAAAAGCAATTGTGCGTGTTATGTTTACATTTCTCGATTTCACATCCATCGTCAGCTGTTCAAGATACCTGGGCCTTCGTATATATCTGCCTCTCCAAGCAATAACCTTTACAGCGTTGTCAGAGTGCGTTACGTTTTAATATTTGTCTACCACAAATGTCTCTTAATCTAGGATTGAATTATTAATGAAGATACAGCTGCACTCTAAGCTGATAATGTGGCGATAATAGAGCAATTGCGAAATTAGTTGCATGTGAAACTGAAGTTCTAGATAGAAGCGGGTTTATTTGCCAGAAATTTTATAGAATCTTCCAGAGTTCGAACTCAGGTTCCTGTAGGTGAGACGCTAGTAACTAAGATTGCAAAATAAGTTGGAAATTATCGAGTTCCTTAGATGAACGAGCCCTTTAAACCACAATAAACACTGTCGGACATCTAGCTGTAAGCCACGTGGACCAACACTAACACCACAACACAGTTCCGAAGTTGTTCTTGCAAGAAGCAGGCCAACTGCTCCGTTGAATATTTTTTCGTCTCCGCGTTGTTTATGCAGAATATGAGGTTAAGTAGCCCCATGTTATAATTTCTACCACTTTCCTCTAAACTTTGTCGTGTAAACTTTTGTGTGGAAGTAGCCGGTTTAGTTCGGACACACACAAGCAACTCAAGTGGAAAAGATCCCACTTCCCATACCCCGTATACTAAAAGGGTTTTACACACGAGGAGGGGAAAAGGGGGTAAAAAAAAAAGAATCTCTTACAGTGCTACCATCTACACTTTCATAAATGAACTCACACCTGAGGTTTCCCACCGATATGAATATTGTGGCAGTCGAAGCAGCTTATGTAACGGTTCTTCCTTTCAAGTTGGGGTCATGACTTCGGAGGGTAATAACAGCTACAATGACGGTCACCCTACACAGCGATTTGCACATCAAAGGAACATTATGTTCCTATTTTCTGCACTTCAGAATATTCAAATCACCATGGCAACGTGCGCATTACTGTCATTTACATAACTTGAATATTCCTTCGCTTCATAGACAGTTTCTGATGTCGTGGATTAGGGATAAACGTCTTCAGATACATCCTGTGCCTTATCAAAGCCAATAATTCACAGTTACTAAAACGGATAGAGAATCGGTTTTCCTTGTCTAGAACTCCGGCTCTATATTCGTTTAGAAAGTAATACTTGTGCCATCTTTGATGCTATTGTGGCTACCACGTTTACCGTCACCAGATACGAAGTTCACGGAAAACCATAAGAATGATTCAAAACTCAATATTTAAAATAAAAAAAAAATTGGTAACTGAGCATAGCAAACGCTTCCTGGCGGAACGGTGACCTAAAACAAGAATTCTATTGTACAGGGACATAATTTTATTTTTACTTCAATTTTTATTGTACCTGAGTTTTTTAATGTACTTCACTCCCACCCCTTCTACTAGTAAACTTCCAACACAACCAAGGCCGTGTACATGCAGTCAAGCAGTACTGAGTATAGTACGTTCGAGAAATATGTTCGCGTTTTCTAGTGACGAAACAGCTTTCAATAATGAATCATATTTTCGCACAGGTGCTGTCGTCCGTTTGCCTACGTCGCATCCCGATTTTCCCCACCTGCTTCTGCTCACGCCGCTGAAAAGGCTAGTGGCTGGGATGTCTTAGTCTTTTCTGAAAACATTAATTTCTGTTAGGAATTGGACGTCTACGTAATATTATGCAACTGTTTAAAATAACTTAAATAAAAGGGCGTCGTTAAATAATTGTAACGTGATTTCCCCCCTTTCTACGATCCTCCGACATAACTACTTGGACGGACAGTAGATAGCATGTCTGAGTAATTTTATTTTTTCGGATCGGACAGAAGTGAAGACTGAATTTACAGTACGTAAGGTTCGTTTTTACAGAGTAGGTACAGAATTATGTCAACATGAGTTATTAGTACGAAGGACGAAACTGGTAATTGGAATTAGGTACAATAGTCTACAGTGCGATAATATGCACAAAAGGACTGAACCCTGTATCGAAATAAACGGTCACCATTTTCAAAAGTGTGTTTAAATATTCATATTTTTATTATTTTACAGTTTAACTTCATTCTCTATAGTGTACGCTAATGTGCTGTAGACAGTATAATATACACTGCATAATGAATACGTCCGCATGGACAGCTCAGTTCGTGAGTAAAAACACTTATTGTTAATACTGTAATGTATTTTGATTAAACAAAAATTTAATAAAAATTATCAAACTCGAAATTGCGATATTTCCTTGTTTACGTAAATGGATTAACTACTTTCCTTCCCTCCTATACCTAGTAAAGTGATTTGTTTTTATTTTACGCAGTATCATCGAACTCCAGTCGTGGGAAGGGGAAGCAAAAGGTATAGCCAGGTTAATATTAAAAATGTTAGTAAAAATAAAATGATGTCCCTGTATAAGTACAGGGCTGGGCACATTACGTGATTCTAAGAAATGAGCGCTGTGTGCTTTAAAGAGCGGTTCTTGCGAGCGCTGTGACGTATGCATACTGTACGTCATTCAGTGTCGGTGCAGTGGTGACTCTGCATTATGATGGCGAACTTTGAAGACGGAGCTTCCGCTCATACATTAAAGCGGCTGATGAACATGATAATGATGATGATAAGTACTGTATCACAGAATATTCCGAAATGACATTAGTAATGCAGTATTTTTTTAATATAACCTAACTGATTAAGAAGTTCAATATCCAACGACATTATTCTTTACAACATGCTACTGAATATGACAAATATGTTGGTAATGAACGCCATAAATTAATACAACAACTTAAAGAAAATGTTTCTCAGGTACTTTATACCAGAGTATCTATTTGATATTTATACTGCATTATAAGTTATTATACATTTAGTAATATATAATTTTAAATTATACAAGTATTATGTTATATCACAGTATAGTATGTTACAGTTTATGATGTATTATATCATATCATATCATATCATTTCATATCATATCATATCATATCATTTCATATCATATCATATCATATCATATCATATCATATCATATCATATCATATCATATCATATCATATCATATCATATCATATCATATCATATCATATTATATTATATTATATTATATTATATTATATTATATTATATTATATTATGTATTAACAGGATGATAATAATGCACTTAGTGAATCGGCTATGAGAATTAGCTACAAAATTTGCCACGAAATTGCAAGGGGATTGAAAACATTCAACGAAGGTGAATTCATCAAGCGATGTTTATTTATATTGGCAGATGAACTCTATCCACAGCAAGTAGAGGAAGTGGAAGCCATACGCCTGTCTCGTAGAACCGTGGTGAGGAGATTGCAGTATGTGCGTATGGGTTATGTAAATAAGCCTAATGATTTGTGTGCGTGCATAGAGCGAAGTTTATTTCATTAAATTAATAAGAGTGTTATAAAGTCTGTACTGTACAATGGATTGATGTAATATCCTTATAAACTACTATGTACTGACAGACTGAATGACTAGAACAACCGTGGCTCTTGTTATATTAATGCAGGGAAGGTAGCTGTAATGCGAGTCCGCCACTGCGTGAGCGTTCTGCTCTGGCTTGGAATTGAAGTGCCTTGCGGAGCGAGAGCAGCTCTGGCCGACCAAATGGAGCCGCTCTCATGCCCGGCCCTGGTATAAGTGCATTCTTTGATTTAAGTTTACAGTCCAATTTGCACAGCAAATGCTCCCTGGCGAAACGGTTAGCTAAAAGAAGGATTTCATTGTATAAGAAAGTTTAGGTGCTAAAAAAAAATAAAAAAATAAATAAATTCATTTTCAAATTCAGAGCACGAAAAAAATTAAAATTACATTATTTTGGGTAGGGGCAAAATTCTACTGTTGCCAAGACATACTATGCTCTATAACAGCGGTCTCACACATGAGCTGTTTGGGCAGACCTCGCTCCTTCCGGAATAACGCTGCCCTCACGAGATTAGATTAGATTAGTGTTCGGGTATGTTCGTGACAGTGACGTCAAACATCGCGTAATATGATTCGGTCACTTACAGTTACACATTGCTTTCCGTTATCGTCCGTAGAAAAATGACTGTCTAAACTGGCTAGGAAATCTGAAAACTATGCGTTACGAGAACGTTTGGAAAAAGATTTGTTTACAGAGAGTGGAACTAATAGGGCTGAGATAAAAAAATTTTTAGACAGTCTTTAAGTACTCAATACCAGAGCTTATTAATGGGGAATGGATACAAGATTTAGTCTTTCTTAGTGATATCATTGCCTCTTAGTCAAAAGCCTACAAGGGAAAAAATAGCTTAATAACTGACATGTATGATAAAATCAAATCCTTTATCATGAAGCCCAGCTAAAACTGGAGAACGATAAAGGATTATCTGGTTTAACAGAACAGCAACATCTTAGATGCAGTGAAATTTTGAAAGATCTTAGAATATCATTTGAGCATAGATTCAATGAGTTTCATATTTTTAAAAAGTATTTTGAATTGTTTACAACTCCATATTCGGTTATATATATATATATACACAGTAGCGTGCAAATTAATCCGAACACGACATATTTTTACATTTTCTGTCATTGTTGGCCTCACAGCTGCTCATACCGCTTTAATTGACATCTGTAGTACGCGTAATTCCATTGTTGAAGGTCTGTTGTTATTAATTTTTTTATAATATGTGACATTTTGCCTGTCGTTTTGTACTTATAAGCATTTCAGTTGTGTTGAAGACTTAATACTGCAATCCTGTGTATATTCTGTCGTCTTCACAAATGGATACAACTCCACGAAAACGGTCTAAAATTATAACATTAGCAGAGCATTCTTCTATGACAGAGGCAAATTGCTGCAGAATGTCACATCGGTTTGACTACTTTAATTCGATCATAAAACGATACAGGGAGACTGGATCCATCACACCCCAGAAAAAAGGAAACTGTGGCCGGAAAAGGAAGACTTTACCTGCAGATGATCGTGTAATTGTCAGGAAAAGTAAATTAAATCCTAGACTAACTGCTGTCGACTTAACCCGCGAGTTAATGGCTACCACTGGGGCTAATATTCACGTCACAACAGTGCGGCGTATGCTTTTGGAAGCTGGACGAAGGGCTCGTAAGCCTATTAAGAAGCAACTGCTAGCCCCTGTTATGTGCAAAAAACGCTTAATGTGGGCAAAATTACATCAACTGTGGACAGTGAATGACTGGAAGAATGTACTTTTTTCCGATGAATCTCATTTCGAGGTCCACGGCCACCGCGTTTCTTACGTACGGAAAGGATCCGAAAATGTAACAGCAGCTCATTTCCAACAAGCACCCAAATAACCCCCCCCAGTAATGTTTTGGGGTTGTTTTACACATGAAGGGCCTGGAGCATTAATACCTATAAAGGGAATGATGAATTCTGACAAATATATTCACTTATTGGAAACCAGAATCGTACGCCAGCTGCAAAAATCATTTCCGGATGGCAGAGGTGTGTTCCAACAAGACCTGCCACCATGCCATACGTCTCGAAAAACTACAGAATTCTTCAACAAGAAGAATATTCAGGTACTCCCCTGGCCAGGCAACTCACCCGACATCAACCCCATTGAGAACTTGTGGTCAATTTGCAAAAGAAGAATGCAAAAAATGGATTGTTCTACAAAGGAGATGATGATTTCTGTCCTCATTGGTATATGGTTTCGCGATGAAGAAATGAAGAATATTTGTGGGAAATTAGTGGAATCCATGCTAAATCGTCTCAGAGCTGTTATTAGGAACAAGGGAGGCCACATAGATTACTGAGGTATGTCTTAGATCCTTTTTTTTTATCCCGTTTGAGTGTTTTTTGCATAAGTAATTACGTTGTTCGGATTAATTTGCACGCTACTGGATATATATATATATATATATATATATATATATATATATCCAGTAGCGTGCAAATTAATCCGAACAGGGTGTTTCAGAAATACGGGGCATAATTTCAGGTATGTATTTCCCACATGTAGACAATCAAAATAGTTCATTACAACATGTGTCCGGAAATGCTTCATTTCCGAGTTATGGCCTTCACAACAATGAAATTCACCGGAACGTTTTTCTTTCCGCAGGTCGTTGCCTTCAAAGGAGACATTAAGAGGGCACTCTGACAGTTCATTCCGAGGCGAAGGTTACATTCAGTGTTGTGTAGGCGTTAGACTGTGCCACATGTATTCAAATCAAGAGCTGGCAGAGATACACTTCATGTACGGTAAGGCGGACGGCAATGCTGCGCTGGCTCGTCGTTTGTACCAGGAGAGGTACCCACAGCGACAATGTCCAGACCAGAAGACATTTGTACGTCTCCATTACCGTCTGTGCGAGTATGGAAAATTTAACTCTCCTGGTTTGGGAAGGGGACGACCAAGATCTACAACTCCAGAAGTACAGGAGGAGAGTCTGGAGGCTGTGAACATGACTCCTTCTATCGGCACACGAAGGGTAGCGTTGCAAGTCAATGTTCCTCATACGACTGTCTGGAGACTGTTGAAAGAGTATCAACTGTATCCTTGTCATTTGCAACGTGTACAGGCCTGTCAGCAGCAGATTACCCTGCACGAGTTAGGTTCTGTCAGTGGTTCTTGCAGCAGTGTGGTGTAAATCCGAACTTTCCTGCCTTAGTATTATTTACAGATGAAGCACAGTTCACACGAGATGGCATAACAAATTTCCACAATCAGCATGTATGGGCGTATGAAAACCCACGTGCAACTCTTCCATCTCATCACCAGGTGCGGTTCTCCCTCAACATGTGGGCCGGTATCATTGGTGATCGATTAGTTGGACCCCATGTACTTGTAAACAGACTTACGGGGCAGGCGTACACAAACTTCCTGGAAAACACCATACCTCATGTTTTAGAAGACACTCCACTGATCAATCGTCAACACATTCACTTCTTGCATGATGGCGCTCCTGCACACTTCAGTCGTACGGCTCGCCGGTACTTGGATCGATTGGTTTCCTGATCGATGGATAGGTAGAGGTGGCCCAATTGCTTGGCCTCCACGCTCACCTGATCTGAACCCTCTACATTTCTACTTGTGGGGCCATTTAAAATCATTGGTTTATTCGTCTCCGGTGCCTGATTTGGAATCCCTTCGGAATCGAATTGTGGCATGTTCTGAGGACATACGCAATACTCCTGAAGTTTGGGATCGTGTTCGCAGGTCAATGAGACATCGATGTGAGGTCTGTATTCAAGCAGGAGGTGAACATTTTGAACATCTTCTGTAATGACAATGACCTCCAGAAAGATAAACGGTTCGGTGAATTTCAATGTTGTGAAGGCCATAACTCGGAAATGGAGCATTTCCGGACACATGTTGTAATGAACTATTTTGATTGTCTACATGTGGGAAAAACATACCTGAAATTATGCCCCGTATTTTTTAATCACCCTGTATATCTGTGTGTGTAGGCTATGTGTGTTCATTTATACTATTTTGTATAGTGATTAGCTTTCGTCATTTTTAATATTTTACACTTTTAATTTTAATTTTGAGGCTCTTTAACACGAATGTCACATTGTACAAGTAAGTTACTTATCATCCCCAAATATGAATGAATACACATATATGGAATATATCCATTCAGAAAGATTACTTTCATTTTCCTTACGCAGAGACCACTCACAGTGTCACACGCTACGGATTATGTACATGCCTAACATCAAATGTAATACGTTAATAAATGTTATGAATAAAAGGTGATGTGGATATACATCTTATCACAGAAGCGTTACAGTCAGCGCTCTCAAGGTTACATCATTCTACGATCGGGTTCCTTCGGTTTCACAATGACTAACGATACTTTGCCCAGTGCAGTTTTAATCTTGAGACCCCTGTTCTATGGCTTCAATGGTGTCTACTATTTAGCATGAGGTCGAGTGATGCATTGAATTAAATTTGTACTCCTCTATCACGTCTTGCAGGTCAGAGAGGGGTAACAGAAGAAGTAAGGTTTGAACGCGTGCTGTTGCTGGAACGAAATTGAAGAACGGCACGTAATGGAAAGGGATGACATCGCTGGCTTAAAGTCGCAATTACAAGAGGCGTATTTTCGAGACAATAATAGTTTTGGACAATTGTCCCCAAAATGTTTCGAGACAGTCGGCGCCCAATTAAGTTGAACGTTGATCTATTCACACGAGGAAAGTATTACCGTGACAGTAGGTGACGAAAAATGACTGAGTGTGCAGCATCTGTGGTGTCCCGGGTTGCTGTTTAGCGAACTCTATGTTGAAAGTGTCACGGAGAGACTTAACTTTCGCTTTGACCTCAACAGCACCGAGTCCATCAATGTTCATCTCTCCAACAATGCTAGACAACGCCTTTTCGCGAGCATTTTTGTTCTTTTAAGGTCGTGATACTGGTTCCCTTCTCTTTATACAGCTCAACGAATTTGATATTAATAGTAGTGCTGTCGATCGATCAAAATGTTTGATCGATTAACTATTTGAATTTAAACGATTTGAAAAAAGTTATAATATACTGTAATACAAAATTATTGTTAAATTTAATTTGTGTTCGTTGATAAGCATAGGTCTAAGTATAAAATGTATATTTGTTTATTCTGTATCATATTACAAAACAACACTATTTCAGTTATTTACTAACATATTTATTATGTAGGCTTATAATTTATTGTGTCAATTTCTCCGGGGATTTTTAAGACAAACACAAATTAAAAAAAAAATATATGAAGCCTCACCTAGTTAATACTGCTTCATCCGTGTTTTTAAACTTGTGAATGCATTCACATGCTCCGAATTAAGTGCCGCTCTACGTTTACTAACAATGTTTCCTGCATCACTAAACACTAAAGAACTTTTTTCCGTCAAACACTTCTCCACGATCGTTCAATTTAAATCCAAACGTTTCACCAAGTTTACCTCTCAAATTCTCGTATGACATAATGGAGTTTATACTTTTCACAGAACACAGATATCTGATTTACTTCTTTACACACGATTCATCTACACAATCAGTAAAGAAACTGGAGTGATCAAAACAGCAGAATGGACCCTATTGTAATTGGATTACATTTTAGGAAGAGCCATGGCTAAGGGGTGAAGGGGCAATTTCCATAAAAGTATGTATTTCTTATGCTAGGAAGACGAGCGGACAACAAGGTGGAAAACTATGAAACTTAACAAGAATTTCGCATTGTGTTTCAACTTTCAATAGGGATAGACAGGTCACTGTCCTCATATCTCCATCGCCATCTCTTTCTGAAATGTTTGTGCAAAAATTTGTCCTATACCAATTGCAAAATAAGGGTATTATTGTGCTTTGAAGTAACTAATTTCTGAGATAAGAATATTGTCGGAATTTTTAGTCTGAATTTGCATTAACAAAATAGTAAATATCAAGTACAATCGATTAATTTTAATCGACTCGATTATTCGATTAAATATTTTTGATCGATTAATCTTACAACAAAAATTGATCGATTAATCCATCAGATTAATCGATTAAATCCCACAACACTAATTAATAGCGTCACTCCACTTTGGGGGTCATTATTACAACGAAAAGCAACTGAAAAATACGTGAGAAAACTCACTTCTCTGTTGACTCAAGCAGATTAGCCCCAAAAACAGAGTAGCAACTAGCATGACGCGTTCACATGACAGTTGCCGGCCAATGGCGTGCTCCCGGTGGTGGTGGGGGGTATTGGACTGTCTTCAATCTAACATCGGAGACAATAGACTGGCTCGGCAATTACGTAGCCTACGGCTAGGCAGTTGGGCCGAAGTGGTCACACAAAGCCAATAATTCTATGCCAGTCAACTGTCTTCCAACTATTGCCTCATTGACTGTCCTCGTGTAAATGCGGTTTAAGGGATGATCCTGTCCCGCTCAATGTCAAAAGCAGTATGGGTGACGTTATGTATCCTAAATCTATTACGTAATGCATTATTTCACTGTTTATAAATATTAAATCACAACTAACTGCAATAATGTTAACTGTTATGTGCAAAATACACTACTTCACTGCTTATACCCATAAATATTAAATCACAACTAACTGCAACACTTTAATTATGAAACTGGAATGTTAAATGAGGTCGTAAATCATATAACACACCCAAATATCTATATCTATACTAATAAAAAATCTGTAGCCGAAATTTTTCTGGTAATTTTCGATTTTTATACTAATAATAAATCTGTAGCCGAAATTTTTCTGGTAATTTTCGATTTTTATACTAATAATAAATCTGTAGCCGAAATTTTTCTGGTAATTTTCGATTTTCCAAAAATAATTGGTCCTAACATATATAATTAATCACCCTGAAACCGAAAATCGCTTTTTTTTAATTTTTGTCTGTATGTATGTATGTATGTATGTATGTATGTATGTATGTATGTATGTATGTATGTATGTATGTATGTATGTATGTATGTTTGTTACCTTTTCACGCGATAATGGCTGAACGGATTTCGATGAAAATTGGAATATAAATTAAGTTCGTTGTAACTTAGATTTTAGGCTATATGGCATTCAAAATACATTATTTAAAAGGGGGGTTATAAGGGGGCCTGAATTAAATAAATCGAAATATCTCGCTTATTATTGATTTTTGTGAAAAATGTTACATAACCAAAGTTTCCTTAAACATAATTTCCGATAAGTTTTATTCCTTGAAAAATTTTGATAGGACTGATATTTAATGAGATAAATGAGTTTTAAAATTAAAATAACTGCCATCTAAGGCCGTGTAATGAATTAAAAAAAAATGACTTCGTCTATAAGGGGCCTTGGACAGCAACAATCGAAAGCTATAAAAGATAGCCTACAAATAATGTTTCTGTGTTTGTATGAAGTAATATCGGAAGCTAAATTAACCGATTTGTACAATTAATTATTATTTCACCATTGGAAAGTGTAGTTTCTCTAGATGGACATAATTCTATAATGTTATTACAGTAACTTCTGAGTGAATCGAGGACAGGTAAGATTAAAATAGCTTCTTATGCACAGAAAACTTGATAGGCTATTCTGTACATTCGTTTTCTGTATTTCCTAAAATAATTTTTATGACCAAATGAGTGGTCTCAGGATCAAAATGATCGCATTTTAATTATGCAAATACAATTTAAATTAAGTAACATAATAAACGATTTATCCTTATATCAAACACAAATGTTCCCTGGATCAAATATCCTATTTTAATTATGTAATTACTTTATATTTATTTCTAACGGGTGCAGCGGAGCGCACGGGTAGGGCTATTTATTAAATATAGACCTATCAAGATACATGCAAGGAGACTGAATTTTCAAAATAAATGCAGTGCCGAAACATTATTCACATTTCTCAAACACTACATATTGAAAGCAAGTCATAGCAATGGAAAAGTGTATTCTTTGATTTAAGTTTACAATCATATTTGCACAACAAATATGCTCCTGACAAACTGTGACCTAAAAGAAGGATTTAATTGTATAACAAAAGCTTAGGTGCTACCGAAAAAAAAAAACAGAAAAAGGAATTCATTTTCAAATTCAGGGCACAGAAAAATAAAAATTAGATTTTAGGTTGGGGCAAAATTCTATTGATGCAGAATAATTTGAATCAAGACATCATATTAAACCCCAAATTTCGTCTCTAATACTACTGTACACAGTGAATCTAAGTTCAACCGATAAACGTCCAGAAGTTGTAGAGGACACCCAACTAAACAATGATCAGAAACCTTATGTTCACAAGATACAGGGTGTTAAATACTTGTATTTGAAAACTAGGCTTCGCCACCTTAATTTTAACTTGTAACACAATTCTGATGTATTATTTTAACAACCCATAATTAGTTAACCAAAATCAAATGAATACTGTATCATTGTACATACAAAAAAAGAAATTAAAAAACTCACAGATGTAACTGGACAATAGTCAAACAAAAATAAATTACCGTATTGCAGATTTTGTTCAAAGTGTGATCCTTCTGATTTGATACAGACTCTGTATCTCATAATAATCGACTACCTGACCATCGAAAACATATCAGAAATTTCTCTTAACCCATGGACTGCTGCAATGACTCTTGACACGAGTTCCGGCTGAAGCAACGATAAACGTCGATCCTCATGTCATCTTACAAAAAAAAAGTCTAAGGGCCGTATTCATAGACATTTTTAGCGCGGGCTTTCGGTGGAAGATCAGCGTTTTTCGTATTCATAAACCAGTGTTAGCGATAGGATATGATATGAATTCTGTACTAGTAACCAGTGGATAGCCGGGGCTAGCTTAGTACGCTCGTAGCGCGTGCTGCGAAATGTCTATGAATAGCAGCCTTTGGGACTTAGATCAGGTGACCTAGCAGGCTAGGATACTGAACCACCACGTCCAATCCATCACGAAAAGCATTATCAACCTATTTCAAACAATTGCACTGGACACTTTCGCGTCCTGTTACTAAGAAAGAAAGCCAGTGTTTCCGGCATAAGTTATAGTACCTAAAAAAATACTTCAAATGACGTCTTCTATCAATCACCACTTTTTCGGTTGAATTTAAGTTCACTCTGTATTACAACACTTGATTTAAGTTCTTCGAAAATTCATGCCTGAATTTTTATATGAAAAAGTCTACATATTAATAATATGACGCCATTATCTGATTAATTGAAGATCACTTTATATGAATGAAAGTAAATGCTACCACTATTACGAATCATGCAAGACCGACACAAACGCAAACCTGTAGGATGCTGCTGGGCTTTGTTGACGATTCAGAAAGGCAAATTCGTTATCAGCTAGTGACGGCTGTGCACTGCACAACAAAGGCTGGCAATGCTTGACATATGTAGAGAAGATAGTGCAGAGATACGGGCTTCCCACGTGCAAGAAGACAAGTTGAACGCGTCTACATGAAAGGAGAACTTGGGTGGCGAGATATGGAGGAATCTACAGTCTATTTGAACGAATATAACACACAGAGGTAAGAAGACTTTTACTATGCAGAGAATTCCTTCACACAACACCAACTCGTTTTTAACAACATGAGTTCCATAAATCGTACCGATAAAAATAAAATTCTTCCATATAAGAAATTTATATTCTTACATTTATTAATCGGTTGACGTTGTTTCATCTACAGGGATTATTATTATTATTATTATTATTATTATTATTATTATTATTATTATTATTATTGTATCTCCAATGTGGGGTAGCCCTATTTTACATATGTATGCTAGGGCTATAGTTTTACACAAAAAAAACCATAAAAACAAATGAAAAAGAAAAAGAAATTAGCTTGCACAATGTAAACAAGACATAAACAATCCGTTAAACATCTACAGAGTTTACTTACTTAGCGTCGTCAATGTGGTGATAGCGAGATAGTATTACACAAGATAGGATATGCCAATTCAAAAAAGAACATACATTTGCATGAAGTTATAGCACGTATTCGTCAATATTAAACATACTTACAACACATTCTGTATTATAATAATTATAATAATTTGATGGAACCTCCAAAACTTCAGCCCACCTCCTGGAGCATCGCACTTCGCGACTTTCAATTCCTATTCGGTATTGCCTGAGAATAGAATCTATTTTTGTCGCTTGGCATTAGAGTCTGTAGCATAACAATGCTTCACTTGGTTCTTTGTATATAAATTTCAACGCTCTGTTATCAATTATCTTTAATTTCCTTCTTTTTTGTGTCCAAGTCTTCAAATTCAACCTGCAGCTGTCTTCACGTATACATCAATATTATAAACGGCTGCCAAGGCGAAAGGGAGGGTATAAATACGTATTGTTAACAGAGTCGACCCACACATACCAAACAGACTAACGTAAGAGTTCATATCCTTTAACTAAACAACACTATTTTAATTTGTAACAGAAAGAAACACGTTTATCGATTAATAATCAATCTTGAGTACCTATACATTTATACAACTGTTGTAATAAGAAAACTGAAGCTTTCACAATCAGTTTTTAAGACTTATTAAATGATATATGACAAATAGAATTTTGAGTTTACATAATTCTTGGAGTGAATACAGGAAAGACGGTGGTGGTGGTGGTGGTGGTGGTGGTGGTGGTGGTGCTGTGGAGGCAATAGTGCGTCTTTAGACGCTAAG
Organism: Periplaneta americana; assembly: GCF_040183065.1. Classification (NCBI taxonomy): domain Eukaryota; kingdom Metazoa; phylum Arthropoda; class Insecta; order Blattodea; family Blattidae; genus Periplaneta; species Periplaneta americana. The sequence goes on from NC_091129.1 coordinate 142,136,812, forward strand.
GGTGCTATTCATAGACATTTCGCTAGCCCGCGCTACGAGCGTGCTAAACTAGCCCCGGCTATCGACTGGTTACTTGTACGGGATTCATATCATATCATATCATATCATATCATATCATATCATATCATATCATATCATATCATATCATATCATATCATATCATATCATATCATATCATATCATATCATATCATATCATATCATATCATATATCGCTAGCACTGGTTTATGAATACGAAAAACGTTAGTTCGCTGATCATCCACCGGAAGCCGCGCTAAGAATGTCTATGAATATGGTCCTAAGATTTTAAATGCTACAAAAATTAATGAATAAATATCAATAAATTTTTAGTACCATGATAATGTGCCAAATCAAATCACTTTTTTTTTTCATTTATAATAAAATTTACATCAACAAAATGAAATTTCCATAAGAACTGAACGTGGAACTACTAGCTGGAATTCAATAAACCAAGGTGTTAGACAGGGGTGCGATATTTCCCCTCTTCTATTTATCATAAATATTAATCGTATTTTGTACATTTGGAGGTAAAATCATCATGCTGGAATTCAAATTAGGGGAGAGTTGGGTAGTATCAGACATCGGGTAATATCGGACAGTGCGTTTCTTTCATCTACCAACAGCTGGTAGTACCTAAATGACATGGTTACGTTTCTGTACGCTACATCACAGAAATGTAACCGTGTCATTCAGGTTCTATCATCTGGTGGAAGATGGAAGAAACACACTGTCCGATATTACCCGATGTCCGATACTACCCAACTCTCCCCTAATCGAAACACGTTTCTCGATATGAGTAAATTACTATTAGCCGACGACCAGGTTCTTATCGCTAAAACAGAATATGATGTACAAAAAGTCGTTTATAATCTACAAACAATAGCTTAAGATTTCAATGTGAAAATCTCCATAGAGAAATAAAAAATCATGGCATGTAATAAGTATAAGCCTACAGTAAGTAAGGAAAAATCATGGAATTTTTAGGGCAAGATCCAACTGAAAGCAAAATTATCATAACTAATTAAGTGGTTGAATGTGTCAATCCATTTAACTATTTAGGCTATAATTTATCTTATATTTTACTGATGAAAATATGGCAAGCAAAAATTTAAATTTATAAAAATCACTGGAATAATTAACACAGTCTTCAAACCCTCCCAAGTTCAAAAACATACAAGACCAAAAGTCTATAAAACACTAGCTCAACCAGTTCCGACTTATGGCAGTGAGGCATGGACAATCAGAAAAGCTGATTAGAAAAGGCTAACAGGAGCTGAAATGAGGTTTATGAGAGATAGCGGGATGTTTATTCCTCCAACACCGTAAAAATGAAGACATACTGAAAGAACTAAAAATAGATCCTATAGTTCATTTTGTTCAACAATACAGACTTCAGTTGAAGAAACATGTCGCAAGGATGAATCACACTAGATGCCCTAGACAAATCCTTGCCTATGTACCAAGAGGAAGGAGAAATATGGGAAGACCACGAAAATGCTGGCATGAGATTGTAACGGATCTACTAGGGTCTAACACGTGAAGGACATGATTATAGTAATGGGTATGATGATGTTGATATCAAAAAACTTAAACATTTTAAGAATAATAGTTCCTTGCTGCCTAAAACCAGTAACGTTTTTTCACAATATTTTAGATGATTACCAACATATTGGTAATCGCAATCACTATTATCAACAATTCGAAATTATAAACAAAGAAACAAGTAGGCCTACCGTCATATTTTCTTCTTTCCCACCACTACCACCATCAACCTCGTCGTCATCCTTCTCAATATTATCGATGTTGCTATTATTAAAGATTAGAAATAATTCGCCCTGTCCCTCTTCTATTTACAGCGAGTGTCCGATGTTGCTAATTTTTTTTTTTTTTGGCAGATAGTGTGTTTTTTAACAACCGTACCGATGTTGTTGGTAGGCCTTGTAAATTGAACTTACAAACACACGTGCGGTAAGTAAATGAATCAAATCAACTTTTGTTTATTTACTTAAAAGTAACGAACTATCAGTGTCGCGCACCGGTATGTACTATGACGAAATAACTAAATGTCTGATTATACCTGTACTCTTTCTAAATTAATTCATTGGAGTGGAGATTTGTAAAGAAACGGGATTTAATGTAGATAAGACGTAAGCATGAAAGCCATTTCTGACAACTTCCGGTTGTTGCTATGAGCGCCACTCGTGGGGTCGTGGCTGAATGCGAGAACATCAATGGAGTAAAATCGCAGAATAAAATACGTATTCAAGCATTAACCTATATATGTATTCAATTCATTTACACTGAATTATAATTAATTTGTCGCCTACAAACATTTTCTATATGTTGTTTATTTATATTCATGTATAATTAATGTGCCACCTACCTACTTCTTTGAAGACAAAACTGAACTTTCTATTATTAATTTTATTATAACATTTTCAAAATCGCCACCGAATAATAACAAACGAGTAACACCCAGCGTATAGATAATTATACAGTATGGACACTTCGCGTCGTTAACGTTGATGTAGAAAGACTGATTTCAATGACTTGAAAGCAGTTTGAGCGTGAGATTCTGCTTTCTCCCAGGAGTTGGTACTGACATCACACCAGCTAGCAGTCGACACAGCGGAAATATAACACATATAATTAATACATCTAAGTACATTATGTACTCAAATAAAATAAATTGGACCGATGAAATAATAAATCCGTCATTAACTGTAATGTCTAGACTCTAGAGTTCCTTTAGACTATAATGAAAGTTGAGACGTTGACAAAATAGCATTTAAAATATATACTTACAAATATTATACGAATTTGATATATAATTTTATAGTGTATTATATTATTTTATAATATAATTTATGCTCGACCATGCCGAAATGTAGTAATTATACACCTGGTAGCAGACCTTTAATGCATGTCATTAAAGTACACCTACTCATTAAAGGTTAGGTCTTTCAGCCAATGACGACTCAGGTTACAACTGTTCAGCCAATGACAGGTCAGCTTTGTACAGTTATAAAACCGCAAGTATCAATTATTCTCGGATATGCAATCGAAAGAGAATTAGCGAAAAGTCACGAAGGCTTGAAATCCAATACTGTCGCAGAAGGTTATGTTCTGTTACTATAATAATTAGCGTTAATTGTAAATAATATTCAAATAAATTCAATTTGTCATCTCGTTTTTCAATGTCTAATTTTATTTCAATGTTATCTCTGTAGGTTCTTATGGCCTAGCAAGGTCACTGTGGACATCTGTTCCTCGGAAAAAAATCAATACTTTCGCGTCTGCGCACATCTCACAACATACGGGACATTGCTCCAGGTCAGATACAATAAAATTAATAATATCAAGTTAGAAATATGGTCGAGCATAAAAAGTCGTATGAAACTCGCCTATAATGGTAATTAAGAAGCTCGTATGAAAATTATGAAACTCGCTTGCGCTCGTTTCATAAATATCCATACTCACTTCTTAATTACCTTCATTATCGGCTCGTTGCATAATGTACTATTATTATATATAGATATAAAAATTATTATTACAACCAGTTTGCCACTGAGAAATAAGGAAAAGCTGTTAACTTGAATTTATTTGAAGCAAAGCGTTACTGGATTATGCAATAAGGTAGGCGATGTTTGGATCCTGTGTCTCAACTCTATTCTCAATTATCATCTTAGCGTGTGCTCGATTACACTAACCTCTAGCGCTTGAAATGGAACTAAACGCCGGCGCACAGAAAAACAAAACACAGGAAAATTCGCTGAGTGTCCATTCTATATTATCCCTATTCGCTGTAACACCTATCGACAAATATGAATAATAACAAATGAATGACTCTACGAAAAATAAGCAGCGATCACACATAAAAATCTTAGCGTCCAAAAAAACTATTTATTTAAATTTAAAATGATTAATAATAATTTATTATTTTATCAAGATCGGCAAAAAAAATAGTATGCAATAGCCTAAAGTATTAAGTGCATAACAGATTCTCGGAAATAGAGAAGACTCGTCTTCGTTTCGTCTTCTCTAAGTTTTCTCCTATTCTGTTATTCTATTGCAGTACCGGCACCTCAACATGTGGTGGTACTTAGCACCTCTCCGTCTTTAATTAAAAAGTACTTTACGGAGCAGACACAAAAGTTAACAAAAATTAACCCCCTGATAAAATATAACAGGAAGCTCCTTGGTATTTAGATGCAGTGTATGTATGCATGTAGGGTCTCAAAAACTCGCAGTGAGGAGTATAGTCTATAAGAAGGCTCGCATGGGGCTGACACTGACAAAGCAGCCTCTAGCCTTTGGGAGATACGTTCTAAGTGTGACGAATGGATGCCATAACTTACAGGATTCTAGGATGGCAAAGGAGGGATAGAATAGGGCTTCTGCGATGGAAAGCATTTTCCCCTACTCCTTTCTCACTACCCATTCGCTCGCGTTTGAACCCCTGAACCCTCTTTCCTCTATTCAACCCCTTCTCTACAAGTCCGACCCTGTAATACAATATCTGATATTGCTGCAACTATCGCGCAAAGTTCTCCAGTCTCGGTCCAGCTGTGGTGATTCACTCTCGTAACTAGAATTCTCCAAGGTTGAAAGCAATTAGCAATTACTCTGCGTTCTGTAATTATCACAAGATATCCTGGATAAAGCGAGGAATTGCGTGCAAATATAGACATGTCAAGAGATATAGCAATTTATCATAAATGTGACAAAAATTGAGCCCTAATTAATAGGAAGTTTTCCAGGAATCGAATAAGAAAAATAAAAAAAAATCTTGATGTCAAATTTTTGCTGGATTTCGAGGAGAAAGTAAGCCTTGGAAATAGAATAAGTTACCTTAACCGCTCACATCTAGCGCGCGACAATGTCAATGAAAAGTTTAGGCTGAGGATTAATAGTAATGGGTGCGGTGTAATTATCTAAGCTATGTCGTATAATTGACTAAGTTTATATGTATTTAAGGTGACTTGTAATTATGTAAGTTGACAATTAGTTAGGTTTAATAGAAATACTTGTAAGTTAGGTTTACTTTCGCTTAGTATGCATATAGTAGGTGTTACTTATAGTCCTAGGTTCATTGCAATTATTTATTTATAGTTAGAATTAATTATAAGTTTAATTTTTTATCTTATTTTATTGTTTTAATTATTGTAATTTTATTGCTGTAGCTAGTGTAATGTTATTGTATATTATATACCACTGCCACGGGTGTATACCCAATTACAGTAAAAATAAATAAATAAATAAATAAATAAATGAATGAATAAATAAATAAAAATAAATAGATCAATAAACAGATAAATAAATAAATAAATAAATAAATAAATAAATAAATAAATAAATAAATAAATAAATAAATAACTAAATAAATGTTATACATACATATCATACATACAAACGAGAACGGGTTAGACACTATATTCGGCGAACATGGCATTCGAGGATTTTTCTCGATTTATTCTGTTTTTTAATAAGTAATATATGTGTATTAAATAAATAATCGTGTACGGAATAAGCAAGTAAACGTCTATCATTATTAAACATTAGCTAATTTGTCATTTTATTCCATTCGTAAGTACAGGGTGATCCGTTTGGGTTTGGATAAAATAAAAAACACCGTAAAACATTTACTACTGAACTTTATTTGTTGAAACTTTGTGCATACAACACTGAAAGATGGGAGATTCCCCAGAGCTCAACATGACCCCCATTGCGCACCCTGCACAACTCATAACGGTGATGCAATTCAGCCCATGACCGTTGTAACATAAGAGGGGTGATTTGTTAAAAAACTTGAGTAATTTTTACTCTCAGATAATCAATGTTCCTGAGTTTCTGTGAATAGACAATGTCTTTAACAAACCCCGCACGAAGAAGTCAGGAGGGGTTGGATCTGGGGAATTTGGGTGCGAAGCCAAGAGATAGCTGCTTCTCATACTGGGTTTCGCCTGCGATCTCGTGCATGTTTTTTGACACAGAACCTGTTTCTACAAATGTTCGATACCACAATATTATGGAATTGTATTTAGGTACATTACGCACACCATACTCACGTCGAAATTCCACTTTGAACTCTTTTAACACTCTCAAATTTATCATACCAAAGAACACATTATGTCCGCTGTTGATTTGTAGTACCCATTTTAATCTTCTACGATTTTCATTTGTCCTTTCAGATTATGCATTGTTGATTATCATATATGAAAACTCCCATCTTTTAATCATAATATAACCAGCAGGAAATGTTTCCTACTATCATAATAACTTTATAATAATAAATTAAACGGATCACACTGTACGTTAGGGTAATTCATATTAAATAAGCTAAATAGCCTAAGTAATGGCATAAATAAATTAATGAGTACTAGCTAATAAAAGTGTATGTAAATAAATAAATAAATAAATAAATAAATAAATAAATAAATAAATTAATTAATTGATATTCACGATATTATAGATGTATACTAAGTTAAATATGCAAATACGCGTGAAACAAATAAATAAATTGTAAATGCTGAATGGATAAATAAATAAATAGACGGATGGACGGATGGATCGATGGATAGATAAGATAGATTAGATGGATGGAAGGATGGACGGATAGATAGATGGATGGATGGATGGACGGATAGATAGATAGATGGATGGATGGATAGATGGATAGATGGATAGATGGATAGATGGATCGATGGATCGATGGATCGATAGATAGATAGATAGATAGATAGATAGATAGATAGATAGATAGATAGATAGATAGATAGATAGATAGATAGATAGATAGATAGATAGATAGATAGATAGATAGATAGATAGATAGATAGATAGATAGATAGATAGATAGATAGATAGATAGATAGATAGATAGATAGATAGATAGATAGATAGATAGATAGATAGATAGATAGATAGATAGATAGATAGATAGATAGATAGATAGATAGATAGATAGATAGATAGATAGATAGATAGATAGATAGATGGACGGATGGACGGATGGACGGATGGACGGATGGACGGATGGACGGATGGACGGATGGACGGATGGACGGATGGACGGATGGACGGATGGACGGATGGACGGATAGATAGATAGATAGATAGATAGATAGATAGATAGATAGATAGATAGATAGATAGATAGATAGATAGATAGATAGATAGATAGATAGATAGATAGATAGATAGATAGATAGATAGATAGATAGACAGACAGACAGACAGACAGACAGACAGACAGACAGACAGACAGACAGACAGATAGATAGATAGATAGATAGATAGATAGATAGATAGATAGATAGATAGATAGATAGATAGATAGATAGATAGACAGATAGACAGATAGACAGATAGACAGATAGAGAGATTAGATAGATAGAGAGATTAGATAGATAGACAGATTAGATAGATAGACAGATTAGATAGATAGACAGATTAGATAGATAGATAGATAGATAGATAGATAGATAGATAGATAGATAGATAGATAGATAGATAGATAGATAGACAGACAGACAGACAGACAGACAGACAGACAGACAGACAGACAGACAGACAGACAGACAGACAGACAGACAGACAGACAGACAGACAGACAGACAGACAGACAGACAGACAGACAGACAGACAGACAGACAGACAGACAGACAGACAGACAGACAGACAGACAGACAGACAGACAGACAGACAGACAGACAGACAGACAGACAGACAGACAGACAGACAGACAGACAGACAGACAGACAGACAGACAGACAGACAGATAGATAGATAGATAGATAGATAGATAGATAGATAGATAGATAGACAGACAGACAGACAGAGAGATAGATAGATAGATAGATAGATAGATAGATAGATAGATAGATAGATAGATAGATAGATAGATAGATAGATAGATAGATAGATAGATAGATAGATAGATAGATAGATAGACAGATAGACAGATAGACAGATAGACAGATAGAGAGATTAGATAGATAGAGAGATTAGATAGATAGACAGATTAGATAGATAGACAGATTAGATAGATAGACAGATTAGATAGATAGATAGATAGATAGATAGATAGATAGATAGATAGATAGATAGATAGATAGATAGATAGATAGATAGATAGATAGATAGATAGATAGATAGATAGATAGATAGATAGATAGATAGATAGATAGATAGATAGATAGATAGATAGATAGATAGATAGATAGATAGATAGATAGATAGATAGATAGATAGATAGATAGATAGATAGATAGATAGATAGATAGATAGATAGATAGATAGATAGATAGATAGATAGATAGATAGATAGATAGATAGATAGATAGATAGATAGATAGATAGATAGATAGATAGATAGATAGATAGATAGATAGATAGATAGATAGATAGATAGATAGATAGATAGATAGATAGATAGATAGATAGATAGATAGATAGATAGATAGATAGATAGATAGATAGATAGATAGATAGATAGATAGATAGATAGATAGATAGATAGATAGATAGATAGATAGGCTAATAAACAAACAAATTAGTAGGCCTATGGAATGTGATGTTTGCATTTTGAACACACATGTTTTCACAGTAACAAAACAGAGTTACGAAGCTCCGTCTCGCTACCGCAGAACTCAAAGGCCTTGATTAAACTTACGTTTTTCTTTCGTGTGATAACCCTTCCTTACTTCCCCCCCCCCCCACCTTCTCGCTAGGAACACCGATATCTTATAGAAAAAGACGGAAACAGCAATAATCCTCCTTTCCTGTTTCTCACAGATTTTATCTCACCCTCCATAAAATTCATCAGTTTACTCACAATTTATTGCCCCGGGGAAGAAATTCATTCCCTCAGAAGACGTCGGGATTGCCACATTCATAGCAACAAAGCGCTTGTAACAAGACCGCGGAGGACAGCGGCAGAAACTCTGAATGCATGATCCAACGGACCCGGAAATAGGGACACGTCTGTAGTGACCCGGAAAGAGTGGTGCCGCGAACGTGCCGGATCTTGTGGAAGGAGAAGCCAATCGCTTCTTTTCAGCTGATGGACTGCGGACTCCTTCTTTGACAAGAGTTTTTCATCAGACTTCCAAAAGTCGAGCCACGACTCCCAAATGTAATTTATGATCTAGCCTATGTAACGCATTGCTACTATCTTAACGTTTCAAACATATACAAACGTGGACAAATTATTAGACTAAAACGTTTTTCTTTGAAACATAATATAATTCATTATATCAACTATCAGTATAATTCACAGAGTCTCTATTGTTGTAAATATGATTGTTTACATCTCTATTATATTTTGCAATGGTTGAGTATATTTTTTCTGGCTATGTTGGTACTACTGGTGTTTTAATTATATACTCCATAGGATATTCTCCCATGGCCTGCAAGAAGACCGGACATGAACGAAATTGAAAATCTGTGATCTATACTGAAGAAGAAAGTGAACAAAAAGAGGCTTACAAGAAAACTTGGACTCATTTAAGCACTGTCTGATATCTGGCTAAATGATGCTGATAATCAACGAAAGTGTCAAACTTTGGTTTCCAGCATTCCTGACAAAATGAACGTGTTAATAAAGAATAAGGGAATGTTCACAAAATATTAGTAACCTGAAGACTCAATTTTCTGTTCATTATATCTGTTCAAAATACATTTTTGTTCATTATTTCTACCGATAAATACAGCTTCGTTGCACATATAATTAATTTCGTTTAATAAATAATTAATTTGTCCACGTGTGTATAATGTTTACTCATTTTAATAGCAATTATGAGTTACTTTTTAAAAACCCTGTATAATAATTTTCACACACTTTTCCGGTTACTTAAGGTTTCATAGTTATCACTTCCCTTTCCTCCTTCAAGTCTTCAAATATATCTAAAATGACACTAATATTAATGTCGTATGCAAAATATACCACTATGTTAAAGAACCTTTGTAGGCTACTTTTACTATAAAAATAACTTTAGCCACTCATTACTGCTACCAGCTCTCTCTCTCTCTAGTTTCGTACACGAGTGCAATACACGGAATCAAAAATCCACAGCAAAGTCGCGCATTCTTGTATTGTTTTGTTTAGAGCGCAGTTGCCAACAACGTCATGTCTATTGTCCTATGTTAATTTCAGACGTAATTTTCGCCTAGCTATAGACTGCCTGCATATTACCAGATGATATTACAACTGCATGGTTCAAGTAACATGAGCTGTGTAATTCTATGGAATGAAAATAACAACTTAGGCGCAGTTGCCTGTCTTGTATTACACTGTGTTTAGTTATGCCGTGTGGGATGCGAAAACATGATACACTGTGTTCAAATATTCAAAACAAGAGATAGAAAATCCGGCTGAAACATATTGCGAGACAAGCTTCTATATAATTCACTTCAAGTATTTCAACGGGTGATAAAATTACGTACATTATACAGTAAATAATAATAATAATAATAATAATAATAATAATAATAATAATATTTAATAATAATAACAATAATAACAACAATAATAATAATAATAACAATAATAATAACAATAATATTTAATAATAATAATAATAATAATAATAATAATAATAACAATAATATTTAATAATAATAATAATAATAATAATAATAATAATAATAATCTCTTCATGGAGTAGGAGAATCCCCTGTTCCGGCTGAATCCTGTTATAGCTGAAATGGACTATCTCCATCTTTTCCTTGGTCGTCCAAGGTTTCGCATTCCTGCAGATTTGTATTCGTAAGTTTCTCGGGAAATGCGAGATATTTCCATCCTTAAACGAAAGGAGTTTTATCTATCTCTATAGTAGGTGAATTTTTGATGAAGGAAAAAGATGTCAAATTCGTTAAGAATATCTTAATTTCTAAATTGATCTAATTTTGGAACTTCCCATGATGGCTCTCAAGAATTTCATCCCTGCCAGTTGGATTTTATTCAGATTTCCTTCCTTTAACGTCTAAGTTTCACTCCCGTGTAGAAATACTAGGACTGCCGTAACTTTGTAAAAGTTTAAGATTGTATCTCTTTTACATTTCTTTTACAAATTTCTGTCTATAATTTTATTCCTGTTTTTTTTAATTATTAAATTTATTAGCTAAATTTTCCTCATAGTCATTATACAGAGTGTTAAGAAAAAAGTATCCAATATTTTAAGAGGTGCTAGTATGCATCAAAACAGGAAAATAATGTCTAATAAACATGGGTCCTACAACATACTTTCTGAGATCAGTACACGTGTTCATAACAGGTCCTCAATGTCACGTCCATTCATGGCATTGCATTCCTCTGCCCTTTGGCGTAAGGAATCACGCACTCCTTGAAATTTGTTGCTAATACGTTGATAAGAAAGTCCTGATAACGATCCCCAGTTCTGCAGTGCTTGGGAAAAGTGACACAAGTCAGTTTCCACAAACCTTTTTTGATAATTTATTGACAACTTACGGAACATCTGCTCGCTTGGAAAAAAAATACATAACTATTCCTCCCATTACAATAATTCATACAGAAAAAAATCAAATCGACATAAACCAGTGTAAGTTGTCAATAAATTATCAAAAAGGGTTTGTGGAAACTGACTTATGTCACTTTTCCCGAGCACTGCAGAGTTAATCTCTGTGTAGCACGTATGGCACTATTAATCTATCACCAAGAACACATGCCATACGTTGATTGAGAATCGGTGCTGATGCCTTGTTTCTTCAACTGAATGGTAATTTTCATCAGCCTACACATGCTGATTACGAAAATTCACAATACCATCTCTGCCTAACCACCGCTCATATCCGCAAAAAAACTTTTGTTTTCAAGAAATGAAAAAAAGGGAACAACGAAAAGAGAAAATAAAAAATAGAGCACTCGAGAAACCTAGAAAGGAGAGAAATACCGAAAGAGAAAAGCACAGAAATCAGTAAATGGAGAAAGAAAAGAGAAATGAAAAATAAAAGAAGAAATACAGAGATCAAAAAATGGAGAAAGAAATTAAACAAAACATAAAAGAGAAAAAGAAACAAAGACATGGAGAAATGAAGGAACAATTTAGAAAGAAAATAAGAAATAAACTTCATCAAATAAAGTGAAGAAAAACCTCAAGGAGGGTTAAGTAGGGAAGAACGTGTAATGGGATTAACTGGATATTTTGCCTATAATATAAGTCATTAATAATTCTTCTATTACTTACTTACTTACTTACAAATGGCTTTTAAGGAACCCGAAGGTTCATTGCCGCCCTCACATAAGCCCGCCAGCGGTCCCTATCCTGTGCAAGATTAATCCAGTCTCTATCATCACACCCCACCTTCCTCAAATCCATTTTAATATTATCCTCCCATCTACGTCTCGGCCTCCCTAAAGGTCTTTTTCCCTCCGGTCTCCCAACTAACACTCTATATGCATTTCTGGATTCGTCCATACGTGCTACATGCCCTGCCCATCTCAAACGTCTGGATTTAATGTTCCTAATTATGTCAGGTGAAGAATACAATGCGTGCAGTTCTGTGTTGTGTAACTTCCTGCATTCTCCTGTAACTTCATCCCGCTTAGCCCCAAATATTTTCCTAAGCACCTTATTCTCAAACACCCTGAACCTATGTTCCTCTCTCAGAGTGAGAGTCCAAGTTTCACAACCATACAGAAGAACCGGTAATATAACTGTTTTATAAATTCTAACTTTCAGATTTTTTGACAGCAGACTGGATGATAAGAGCTTCTTAACCGAATAATAACACGCATTTCCCATATTTATTCTGCGTTTAATTTCCTCCCGAGTATCATTTATATTTGTTACTGTTGCTCCAAGATATTTGAATTTTTCCACCTCTTCGAAGAATAAATCGACAATTTTTATATTTCCATTTCGTACAATATTCTGGTCACGAGACATAATCATATACTTTGTCTTTTCGGGATTTACTTCCAAACCGATCGCTCTACTTGCTTCAAGTAAAATTTCCGTGTTTTCCCTAATCGTTTGTGTATTTTCTCCTAACATATTCACGTCATCCGCATAGACGAGAAGCTGATGTAACTCTTCTATAAATTTCTTTATTAACACATTCTACAGGGACATCATTTTATTTCAATTTTTATTGTACCTGAGTTTTAGAATGTACTTCCCTCCCATCCCTTCTACTAAAGAAGTTCCAACTGTCCTCCACACAGAATGCAGGCTGTATATAGTAAACAGCACTGAGTTAGTGAGTATAGTACGTTCCAGAAATATGTTCGCGTTTTCCAGTGACGAAAGAGCTTTCAATATTGAATCATATTTTCGCACAGGTACTGTCCATTTGCCTACGTCGCATCCTGATTTCCCCCACCTGCTTCTGCTCGCACCTCTGTAAAAGCTGGGCTGGCTTAGCTCTTTTCTGAAAACATTAATTTCTGTTAGGAAATAGACGTTTACGTAATATTATACAACTGTTTAAAATAGCTTAGATAAAAGGGCCTCGTTAAGTAATTAACTGTCAAGTGATTTCCCCTTTTTCTACGATCCTGCGGCATAACCACTTGGACGGACAGTAGATAGTATGTCTGAGTAATTTTATCTGTGCGGGTCGGGCAGAAGTGAAGATTGAATTTACAGTACGTAAGGTACTCTTTTATAGAGTAGTTACAGAATTATTTCAACATGAGTTACTAGTACGAAGGACAAAACTGGCAATTGGTATTAGATTAGTCTATAGTGCGATAATAAGTTATGCACAAAAGAACTGAAGCCTGTATCGAAATGAATGGCCACCATTTTCAAAAATATATTTAAATATCCATATTACGATTATTTTTCAATTGAACTTCATTCTCTATATTATAGGTCTACGCTAATGTGCTATAGACAGTATAATATACACTGCATAATGAATACGTTCGCATGGATAACTCAGTTCGTAAGTAAAAACACTTATTCTTAATACAGTACTGCATTTTGATTAAACAAAAGCGTAATGAAAATTATCGACCTCAAAATCGCGATATTTCCTAGTTTACGTAAATGGATGAACTACATTTCTTCCCTCCTATATCTAGTAAAGTGATTTGTTTGTGTTTTACGCCAGTATCATCGAACTACAGTCGTGGAAGGGGGTAGCAAACGGTGTTTCCGGTACTCTAAAGGTATAGCCAGGTTAATATTAAAAATGTTAGTAAAAGTAAAATGATGTCCCTATATAAGTTATTATTTCATGCTACAGCAGTTCTCAGATAATTTTCTTAGCTAAATTACAAAATGTAATCCATCACGAGAGAATGCAGGAGAGAATTTCCCATACTGCTTCATGAAACATCTTCATTACCTATGACGTCAGCAATCAAAGTTTTATCGACATGTGGCGCTGGAATGAGTAAGTGTTTACACAACTGTACTCCATTCCAACTCGTGGTGTACAAGATGGCGCATCGGAATATAAGATATTTTTTTTTATTGAATACACATCGCTGTAACAAGAAAGGACCAGTTGTGGAAGAATACTTCAAACAACAAGACAAGAGAATCGTGTTGCTACTTCAATAAGAGAGACTGCTGCACCAAGCAAAGGAGGACGCCGACAAGTGGTACTGAGATCTTCATGCGTAGCCACTCACCCACTCCTGTTCTCCCTCACGCGACCAAGGATTCGCAATATATAAAGTTTCAAATATTCTGTAGAATATATTTCTGCATACTAAATAAACAAATACTTTTCGAAACATCTGTGGCACTCTAAGACTTGTTTCTTCTGTAAATAAAGAATACGGCCTATGTATGTTTAGTCAGCAGTCCGAAGACTGGTTGAAAACTCGTAAGTAGAGATCGGAACAATATCAAAAAAATTCTGACAAAATATGAAAACATGAAATAAATATTTTAAAGCTAAAACATCTTCATTCCTAAACCATTTGAAGCAAATAGATATATCCTGAACTAGCTATAGTTTGGCTGATGAATTGTATATGTTCTTAAAATGATTACTAGTCTGTGTAGCTCTACTGATGAATTGTATATAGACCTACTGTAAATTGAATGGTAATATGTGTAGCTCAACTGATGAATTGTTTATGATTATAAATTGAATTAATCTACTTGATATTAATTGCACAAATTTGTATAGCTTAATGAAAGTATTCTACTTTGTATTGTATATATTTGTATAGTTTTGGCCGATGAATTGTATATGCTTTAAATTGAATAGTAATCTATATAGCTATACTGATAAATTGTTTGTGTTTGTAATTTGAAGCAGTTTGCACGATATGTATTATCAATTTCTGTATATCACAACTGGTTGAATTGTTTATGCCTTAAATTTAATTAAATTGTTTTGTATTATAACATAGCTCAACTTATGAATGATCGTTTGCGTTTGTAAATTTAATAATCTGATTGGCTATGTATTGTATACTTTTAGTAGAGCCATCGATGTAGCTCAGTCGGCAGACTCGCCGGGCTGCTGATCCGGAGCTGCGTTCGAGCTTGGGTTGGATCCCCCTTTGGACTTTGGTTTCTTCGGAGGTTTTCCCCAGCCGTGGGACTGAAGCCGGATGGTCTATGGCGAGTCCTTGGCATCAACCCCTTTGATTTGATTACCTGGTTGGGTTTTTCCGAGGTTTCCCCCACCGAAAAGGCAAATGCCGGGTAATAATTTGGCGAATCCTCGGACCTCATCTCATCTCACTACATCTCGCCAAAATGTAAAAAAATTGTACAAAATTGTAAAAATTGTAGAAAATTACTAAATTGTAAAACTATAAAAATTTGTAAAAATTTTAATTGTAATATTGTAAAATGTTGACATGTTCCACATCTTAAAGCTTCATTGCTCATGTAAGATCTATGGAATAAAATAAATGAATGAATGAATGCATCAAGAGATAGCGCGCGTGTACTTTGAAGGATGCGCTTTGCGTGTGCATTTGTTTTCCGGTATATAAACATTGAGGATATACGTAGTCCATTATACTCTTAAAAACAACTCAAAGTGCCAAATTTTTGTTGTATTCCTATATGTAAAAATCAGGGAAAGCCTTTCATCCATTCAGGTCCCGAAATATTGTCAATAAATGTTTTAAACCTTAAACATTTAACTAATTAAATTGCGCCTCGAAAATGCTAGCTATTAAACAAAAATAACCACTTCAAGTAACGAATTGCTGGCTACAGTTTCATTTTGGAAGAGGGAAAAGAAAAATTAATAGAAGCATATGCAACCTCGACAGCAAGCTATGTTAGTTTAAATTGTATTCAATACTTCTGAGACTCTCCGAAGTAAACTCTTGATTAACTGGGATGTTTATTATCCAGGACGATCCATAGTGAAATACATTTCGTGAATAATGTTTTTAATATGCTGTATACTGATTCTTAAAACCATATTTTTACTTCAAATTTTCACAATCATCGTACATAGTATTCAAAACTGCATGTCATTAACCTACAAAACACAGGAATAATCGTGATACTGCGGCCATATTATATCATCTTATCTAACACTGCAGTTGATCTTTATGCAACTATAGAAAAAAATACGAGGAATTCAATCTCGAAGTCCCTTCCCTTTAAAAAAACACATTGGTGGCTGCATATTTAGTTTTTAGCGTAAGGTACTCAAAATATTAATGATCAAAGAGGCAATATTCACCTTCGACAAAGTTCCTATTTTATTTATTTATTTTTCTTCGTGCACCTCGTTCTCAAAGTTCTCGTTTAGGTTAATGAATATTCAGTTTACTTGTATCTATGGATATATTCTGCATATTGCAGGTTTCCCCATCCATCTCTTAAGAAGAATCGCCCAGTATTATACAAGTTTACGCTATTATTTACTATAAAATAAATTAAATTAAATTATGAGGTAAGAAAATACTGAATTATATTAAATTATACTAAGATATACAAAATAATTATAAATATAATTTTGACACGCACAAAAAACCAACAAGTGGGAGAACGCAATCAACTGTAGCATATGACATAATATAGCCCTACAACATGATGGGCCGCATGGAACGCTCCTGCCATCTAACGGTAAAACTTGGCATATGATATCCCTATTTACTTCATTACGTACAAAACAAATCTTTAGATATGAATAGTTTTGTCTATAGTTAAGGGTATTTAACGGGAGGGTAAGGTGAAAAAATGGCAATTTTGGTAAAAAAATACAAGGTTTTTACATTTTTTTTCTTTTTAATAATGTGCAAGGCTTGGTTTATCACTCTAAGAATTTTTAGGGCCGTACGACACCTCTAAGGTTTGTTTTCGTTGCCATTTTTGAAGTGCTACGTTCAGCTTACCCTTCAAATTGCTGCACCAAACACCCTCTTATTTATTATGTTTCCTTTGCTCATTAGATGAAGGAAATTTATTGAAATTTTTAATTCCTGGTCTGGCTGAGCCAAAGAGGTTATGCTGAAATCGATAATGTGTTAAATTGGAAAAATCATATTAAAGAAATTACCCCCAAACTAAATTCAGCTTGTTTTGCTATTAGATCTATGCAAAAGATAGTAAATATCAATACCTTAAAAACAATATACTTTGCATACTTCCACTCGGTAATGAGTTTTGGAATAATATTCTCGGGAAATTCCACAGATAGTAACAGTATATTTCTATTACAAAAAAGAGTGATTAGAATAATAGTAGGTGCCAAATCTATTTAAAAAAAATTACAAATAATGCCCATGGTTTGTCCGTATATATTTTCATTAATAATCTTTCTCGTATGTAATCGTGGAAACTTTGTAACTAATTCAACAGTTCATAGCATAAATACACGTCAAAAAATGACTGTCATACTCCATCGTGCTATCAAAAAGGAGTGCGTTATATGGCAGTAAAATGTTTTAATAGCTTCCATATCGATATAAAAAATGAAACTCAAAACATAAAATTATTTAGGGCCAAATTAAAGAAGTACCTAATTTCTCACGCCTTCTATTCTGTAGGTGAATTCATGACATTCAATAACACTTCATGAAATTGATACTAAAACTTTGTGTTGTACTAGTAGACTATATTGTAAATCTCGTCTGTATATATTTAATCTAAACTGTGACTATAAATTAAGATTTTATAATAGTATAAAGTTTTTTGAGTTGTTCCATATTGTAGCTGTAAGCAATGGATGAATACCATGGAATATTAATAAATACAATACAATACTACTAAGAAAACACAACAAGAAATATTTTATATTACGATGTACCGAAGTACATGATATTTCCATGCAGAAATTCTGCGTCTGCATATGATGAAGAATGATTGGAACGGAGAAAAATTCTCTCTTACACCGGAATTTGAACCCGAGTTTTCATCTCTACGTGCTGACGCTCTATCCACTAAGTAACGCCGGATTCCCATTCCGATGCCGGACAGAATCCTCTCAGTTTAAGTTCCATCTCTTAGGTTCCCTCTAGTGGCCAACCCTCATGCACTGTGTCACAGATGTGTGACAGTGGCACAATGTACACAGACGTGCAGAGGTGCACTCATTAGAGTAACTAAGTGGCCGGGATCAAATCCCGGTGTCGGAGAGAATTTTTCTCCGTTCCACTCATTCTTCATTATAATAAATAATTTTCTAATTATCGCAGTAAAGACATGTGCGTTTATTTTGTGTTCAGATGCTGGTCACATTTCTGGAAATTGCATAATTGTAATTTCAGTGCGTTTACTGTGTTTTATACAAAATATACAACTAGATATATTTTATTAGTTATTTTATAGTACGTTACGTTTTTCATTATCTTATATGTTAGTTGATTTTAATGTATCAATTATAATGGTTTCGTTAGTTAGGTGTGTGTGTGTGTGTGTCTTAGGAACCTGAGACCACAGCTGAAATAATTTTTTTAGTGTATTATGTCTCCTGACCTGAATATTATAGGAAATGGAAAAATGAAAATTGGAAATTTATCCTATGAAGAAGTGGAAAAATTGAAATATCTTGGAACAATAGCAACAGAATGACTGACACTCGGGAGGAAATTAAACGCAGAATGAATATGGGAAAAGCCTGTTATTATTCTGCTGAGAAGCTTTTGTCATCCAGTCTGCTCTCCAAAAAGCTGAATAATTTTTATTTTGGCAACGGTTTTCTTCACAAAATGGAGTTTTCTTATTACATGATAAAGAAACGGACAATACGAAGGTGAGTCAAAAAGTTACCTTAATAATTGTTCTATTAATTGAATATGTACAATAAGACTACAAACACTTCATCACTTTTAACATAGTCCCCAGCTACGTTCAATGCAAGTGTTCCTGTTATACTATGTTGAAATTGATGAAGTGTTTGTAGCCTTACTGTACATATTCAATTAATAAAACAATTATTAACGTTACTTTTTGACTCTCTCTCATAAATAAACGAATTTCTGCATATCAAATATTAGAGATGCTGATGTAATTGTCAAGCTAATGTAACTTTCAGGTAAATACTGTATATTATTACTATGCTTCGGTATGTCATAATTCTTGCACATATTTTAATAATACGTAATTGAAAATTTTGTGGAATATCACTTTTGTTGACGTCGTACAAAATTTTGTCCAATATTCTTGTGAGAAGATTAACTCCATATGTAGATGAAATTATTGGGGATCATCAGTGTGGTTTTAGGTGTAATAGATCAACTATTGATCAGATATTTTTTATTCGACAGATAATGAAGAAAATGGGAGTATAAGGGTACAGTGCATCAGTTATTCATAGATTTCAGAAAGGCATATGACTCGGCTAAGAGAAAAGTTTTATATGATATTCTTATTGAATTTGGTATTCCCAAGAAACTTCTTCGATTAATTAAAATGTGTCTCAGTGAAACGTACAGCAGTTTCTGTCAAATGCGTTTCCAATTCACTGTGGCTAAAGCAAGGAGATGTACTATCACCTTTACTTTTTAACTTTGCTTTAGAGTATGCCATTAGGAAAGTCCGGGGTAACAGAGAGGGTTTGGAATTGAACGGGTTACATCTGCTGCTTGTCTATGTGAATGACGTGTATATGTTAGGAGAAAATCCACTAACGATTAGGCAAAATACGGGAATTTTAGTGGAAGCAATTAAAGAGATAGGTACAGAAGTAAATCCGAAAAGACAAAGTATATGAATATGTCTCGTGACGAGAATATTGTATGAAATGGAAATATAAAA
The DNA here is from genome assembly GCF_040183065.1 of Periplaneta americana. Classification (NCBI taxonomy): domain Eukaryota; kingdom Metazoa; phylum Arthropoda; class Insecta; order Blattodea; family Blattidae; genus Periplaneta; species Periplaneta americana. The sequence goes on from NC_091129.1 coordinate 142,156,989, forward strand.
ATTGGAAATTTATCCTTTGAAGAGGTGGAAAAATTCAAATACCTGGGAGCAACAGTAACAAATATAAATGATACTCGGGAGGAAACTAAACACAGAATAAATATGGGAAATGCCTGTTATTATTCGGTTGAGAAGCTTTTATCATCCAGTCTGTTGTGAAACTTGGACTTTCACTTTGAGAGAGGAACATAGGTTAAGGATGTTTGAGAATACGGTGCTTAGGAAAATATTTGAGGCTAAGAGGGATGAAGTTACAGGTAAATGGAGAAAGTTACACAATGCAGAACTTCACGCATTGTATTCTTCACCTGACATAATTAGGAACATTAAATCCAGACGTTTGAGATGGGCAGGACATGTAGCACGTATGGGCGAATCCAGGAATGGATATAGAGTGTTAGTTGGGAGGCCGGAGGGATAAAGGCCTTTGAGGAGGCCGAGACGTAGATGGGAAGATAATATTAAAATGGATTTGAGGGAGGTGGGATATGATGATAGAGACTGGATTGATCTTGCTCAGAATAGGGACCAATGGTGGGCTTATGTAAGGACGGCAATGAACCTGTGGGTTTCTTAAAAGCAAGTAAGTAAGTAAGTAAGTAAGTAAGTAAGTAAGTAAGTAAGTAAGTAAGTAAGTAAGTAAGTAAGCAAGCAAGCAATTGAAAATTTTGTGGAAAATTAAATTGTATGATATAACGCTATGAAATAGAACATAAATAACGAGAATGATATAGACTTCTTCTAAGAAATATCAAGCTGCTTTAAAGATAGCGCAACTTTAAAACTGTACAACGTAACAAATAACAATGTTGTTGAAGTATATTGTGTAACTTCTTGTTAATGTCCTAAATTCTTAACAGAGGTAATATCGCCCTCTTGTTGACAGGGACTCGATCGGATTCCAATCTGAAGGATAAAACCCAATAATACTGGGCCAATAAATTACAACTCTATCCCTTTCTTTCGACTGTTGCAGATTTATGAGGGCAGTGCAGAGATTTCAAAACAAAATGAAAATTCTAGGCCAGTAGTAAGGGGTATGTGATATAGGACCACACACAAGTTAAGAAAATTAATTCTGTGGACGTAAAATAAATCAAGTCCACTTCATATTATTACAAAGCCTAGAGGCCTGCCAACAATAACATTGTATTCTGAAATTCAATCGCAGAGCTGTGTATGAACACAAACATATGTACCCCGATTTTCAGATGCATACCCTGGACATCCAATCCGAAGAACCACGAGAAAAGGTTTAGAAAAGAATTAACCAGATTTCTACATACTCATAACTTCTACACAACTGATGAATTGTTTATGCTTGTGAATTGAATTATTCTACTTAAAATGACATGTATAATTTTATATAGCTCAACTAAAATATGTTTTTATATTGACTTAATATGTGTACTATGCATTATATATATTTTTGTTTAGCATAACTGATGAATTGTAAGTGCTGTAAATTGAATAGTATACTGTATAGGTTAAATGATGAATTGTTTAAGCTTATAAATTGAATTAATCTACTTCATATGAATTGTACTATTTTGTATAGTTTAACGAAAATAAGTTTGTAAGTTGAACTAATTTGATTGTATACGTTTGTATAGTTTGGCTGATGAATTGTATATGCTTTTAAAATGAATACTAGTCTGTATAGCTCTAGTGATGAATTATATATAGGCCTACTTTAAATTGAGTGGTAGTCTGTATAGCTCAATTGATGAATTGTATATGCTGTAAATTGTATAGTAGTCTGTATAACTCAACTGATGAATTGTTTATGATTATAAATTGAATTAATCTACTTGATATTAATTGCACAAATTTGTATAGCTTAATGAAAGTATGCTTGTAAATTGAATTAATCTGCTTACTTTGTATTGTATATGTTTGTATAGTTTTGGCCGATGAATTGTATATGCTTTAAATTGAATAGTAATCTGTATAGCTCTATTTATAAATTGTTTGTGTTTGTAATTTGAAGTAGTTTGCATGATATGTATTATCAATTTCTGTATATCACAACTGAGTGAATTGTTTATGCCTAAAATTTAATTAACTTACTTGTTTTGTATTATACATATAGCTCAACTGATGAATGATCGTTTGCGTTTGTAAATTTAATAATCTGATTGGCTATGTATTGTATATTTTTAGTAGAGCCATCGATGTAGCTCAGTCGGCAGACTCGCTGGGCTGTTGATCCGGAGCTGCGTTCGGGCTTGGGTTGGATCCCCCTTCGGTCTCATTGAATGGGTTCTTCCGAGGTTTTCCCCAACAGTGGGACTGAAGCCGGATGGTCTATGGCGAGTCCTTGGCATCACCCCCTTTGATTCTATTACCCCCCTTTGATCTGATTACCTGGTTGGGTTTTTCAGAGGTTTTCCCCAACCAAAAGGCAAATGCCGGGTAATCTTTTGGCGAATCCTTGGACCTCACCTCATCTCACTACATCTCGCCAAAATATTGTAAAAAATTGCACAAAATTGTAAAGAATTGTAGAAAATTACTAAATTGTAAAACTGTAAAAATTTGTAAAAATTGTAATTGTAATATTGTAAAATTTTGACTTGTTCCACATCTTAAAGCTTCATTGCTCATGTAAGATCTATGGAATAAAATGAATGAATGAATGAATGAATGAATGAATGAATGAATGAATGAATGAATGAATGAATGAATGAATGAATGAATGAATGAATGAATGAATGAATGAATGAATGAATGAAGACATTACAAGGAAACTATAGAAAGATATCTAGAAATTGAAATTAATACATAATTTTTAACTTGTTACGAAAATAACACAACTTTCGAAATAAAAGTTCAATGTGATATCTCTAAACTGAATAAGTGAACGCACAAAAAAATACGTTATTGTTCCTGTATCATTGTAGGCTAGTTATATTAATATCTAAATTATCATAATCTTAAGAATATAACCATAAAAATAATTGAAAATCGGGGGGAAAAAAATAATTATTTTTAACCTAAAATATTCATGGTAATTCACACCGTTCAACTCCGAAACTTACCAGAAGATTAGAAGTTAAGTCCCATCATTTGGTTAAAGAATTTTTTTTCACCAGGTATGTGTTTACTTGAATATCCAACATTGAGATAATCATTTTCTCCCAAAACTAGTGGAAGGATTTTAATCGGATTCAATATCTTCGTACAAGTTTATCCGGAAGATATGGTTGGGTATTAGCCTATTTTTAATCTAAATTGTTTATTTGAAACAGTATACATTACTCAAAAGCTAAGTTGACTCAAAGTAGACACAAATTATTTATTTTCGAGTCTTTCACGTATATTATCAATCCCTTTGCCCAATGAATGTTTGTTTCAGAGCAATAATTATATCCTATTAAATTATTCATGATGTACAAGATGTATGTTTCGGCGAGACCGAAGCTCTGAACGTGATACAGAATTGATTTTATTACTCTGTTTAATAGTATATACAATACATTGAATTAATTATACTACTGTGTTACCCATTTTGCGGTATGGTATAACCTTTATGTTCATAAAATGCCTTTATTGATAAAGAGGCAATATTTCAATGTTAATCAACTTCTTAATTTTAAAATGGCATTGTGTTGCCACAAGTAATTGTAAATATAGTAGCCTACATGATTAATATTTTACTAACTTAAAATGTAATTCAACTGTTAAACGAAATGCTTTACTCAAGATGTATCGGTTGACCTACATACATTAAGGTGATTTTAGGTACTATACAGGGTGATTCACGAGGATTTACCGCCACTTGCGGACCTTATTTCCAATAATATTCTGAGGAAAAAAAATGTCATATAAACATTTGTCCTAATCTCAATATTTTCAGAGTCACACTAATTTGAAGCTGTTTGTAAAATACCGTTATTATTTAGTTTTAAGGGTAATAGTAATATGCGTTACAAGAGCGGTATGATGACGTTTTCATGTTCGATGAAAAGACTGAAAAAGCTCAACTACGTTTCCCTTTTTTAATTTCCGAGAACATGAAAACAAACATACCGCTCGTGTATCGTACATTATTTTGTGCGAAGATCGTTTATTACATACCTGAAAGACGAATTTCTAATTAGATGCAATGAAATCTCCATCTTGGTTTCTGTTTAATGACGGCAACTTTGGAATACCAAAAAATCTATCTTCAACATTGTTGCTATAAAATGTTTTCTGTGTTTACTATACTCCAGCAGGCCGTGATATACGTCTGTTTTTTTTCCCCCCAGTCTATAAATGCGAACTTAAAACAAACGGTAAGGTTATGTAATTATTTATTTTTCATTTTAATATTTTAACAATATTATTTATATAACATATCGCAGTAATAACATCCGCATCTGGAATCTTGTTGATTTTTTCACGGCTTCCTTAATGTTACTTGTATCAGGAATGCAATAAGTTTCGTGGAGTAGTAGATTTTACTTAATTTTTGCAAATATTTAAAAACAATAATTAACATTGCAATTTAGGTGAAATTGCAGTGGTAAGTTTCCAATTTATAATTATTACTATGTTAAACGTCTCTAAAAATAATATGTTAAAAGTCTAAAACAGTAAAATGAATGTGGCGCTTAAGCGGTAAGAAGAGGGAAATTGTTACGTGTGTTACGTTGGGAATACTGAATGTGGTATTTCACACTTACCGCGTATTGGTTCTGTGCGGAAAACAAGCAAATACGCACGATCTCGCACAATAGTAATATACGTTACAAGAGCGGTATGTTGACGTTTTCATGGTCGAGGAAAAGATTGAAAAAGCGAAACACACAAAGAATGAACTATTCAGGAGTATCACTCCTTGAATTAGCTGGTATTCTGAAGCTGTTGTGAATTCCATAGTTGCTTCGTACAGATTTTTTTTTTCTATTTTTAACCACAAAATTACATTCTTCTTACGCATTTATCACAAAGTTGTTACAAATCATGCCACTCTTGTAAATTCTTCAAGACTGTACATTAGGATGCATAATTAATCTGTAAAGAATCAAGTTCCTAAAGTCATACGATTTGTAACAATTTTTGTGATAAGTGCGTAAGAATAATGTACAACGTCCCTCTTAAACAATGGTCTGTCATTGGTTTACTGTTTGGCAGTAGAGGTTCTATTTCCAAATTCACATGGAATTATCTTAAGGAACTTCACATTCCTTTTGATTATGTAATGTCTGTCCTTATAAATATTATCAAGGATCCTCTTCAAATATTACATCATCATCATCATCTGTATTTCAATTAATCTACCTATATTTGTACGATGGAAGAGTAATGGAACGGAGAAAAATTCTCTCCGGCGCCGGGATTTGAACCCGGGTTTTCAGCTCTACGTGCTGATGCTTTATCCACTAAGCCACACCATTACTCTTCCATCGTATGATGACGCAGAATATCTGCATGGAAATATCATATGTACTTCGGTACATTGAAATAATACACCTATATTTGCCTTAAACAATTAACTTTCTTTTTTCTCTAATGTATCACATCACATTATATTATACATGTTTATTGTATTCAGGACTCTTGTGGTCACTCAGATTCTTTGAGCTGATGTCTATAATTTGGAATTTACATATATAGTTAAAAGTTGAAAAACAAAATCTTTACAAAGCAATTGAATCGGTCATTTCAAAAAGGTCATGAGTCAAGAAACTGAAATTTTACAGGAGAAAGAAAAAACTACCTACTTAATTTTTAATTATCATACGACTGTCAATGATTAAAGCGTTATCAAGGAAAATATTGCATTATATATTTTTCATTTAATTTTTTTTTTTTTGTTTGGCATAAAACAAATTTTCAAAATCAATAACTCATTACCTTTTTGCAATGAACGTCCACATTTTACCAATTAATAAAATATATTTTTAGCAAATAATGTTCTAATTACATAAATTGTTTAATGCACCAATATACAATGAATGAGAACACTTATGCGTACTATTTTCATATTATACAGGGTGATTCACAAGGATTTACCGTCCTTTACGGATGTTATTTCTGAAGAGATTTTGAACAAAAAAATGTTCCTATTCTCAATATTTTCAGAGTTACACTAACTTAAAATTGTTTGTAAAATACGATTTTTCTTTAGTTTGAAGGTAAAAGAATAATACACATAGAGAATGAACCATTCAGAAGTAGCAGGTCTTTAATTGGCAAGTACTATGAAGCTAAAAATGTGCTGTGCAGTCGTTAGTTGCTTCGTACAGACATATTCTTCTATTTTTAACTAAAAAATTACATTATTCTAACGCACTTATCACAACAGCTATTACAAATCACACCATGTCCACCGACTTAATTATTTGCAGTTCAATTTTGCATCCTAATTTACAGTCTTGGAGAGTTTGGAACACATTTTAAAAAATGTCGCCGCACGCTTGTAAACGGCACCCGTCGCTACGTAACTGCATACGGCTATCTTTGATTTCAGTAGCGCTCGTGCTGGTTGCAGACTGCACGCTGACCAACAACATTATTAACAACTCATTTTTAGCTTCAGAACACTAGCCAATTAAAGAAATAATACTTCTGAATAGTTCATTTTCTTTTTGTAACTTAATACTCTTTATCCTTAAAATTAAAAAAAAAAAAAAAGGTATTTTACAAACAATTTAAAATTAGTGTAACTCTGAAAATATTGAGATTAGGACAAATGTTTATATGATATTTTTTGCTCAGAATGTCTTCGAAAATAAGCTCCGTAAGTGACGGTAAATCCTCATGAATCACCCTGTATATTAATCATGAGTTTCGCCAAGTAAACCTCTTAAGTATCTTCCTTGTCCACCGCTGTGGGGAAACGGGTAGCATGTCTAACCGTGAAATGAGTGGGCCCGGATTCAAATCATAGTTGTGACAAGTTACCATGTTGAGGTTTTTCCGAGGTTTCCTCAATCAACTGAAGCGTAATTGTTGGCGTTGGACCTCGGACTCATTTCGTCATCTTTAATTCAAATATCATTGTCATCTTTACCATAGCCCGGTTTAAGTTCACGATGTAGTGTGCTGTATTCGTATAAGAGCGCGGCAGTTCGGCGAAAATATCATTCACAGAACAGGAGTGGTTAGCAAAATAAGCCTTAGGATGCGGGACAAGACTTCGAGCCCCTTCTCCGTCAAAAAGAAAAGTATCTTAAGTTTCTCCTAAAGTTTGTATGGGGCCTACTTCAGTGAAATTATCTCAGCTTGTGGAATTTAAAAGGCAATAAAATAGTATTCTTATCTGAGGGGGTCAGAAGAAAAGGGGTATAATGAAATTTCTAAGAACATGAGTTAAGTGCATCCAGTACAAGATGAAACATTTAAAATTTTAGTGGCAAAGAGATACATCTTTTAACCACAACACACACTAAAATTGAAATGAAAAATTTCACGGAATTTACAAATTTTAAGTACTTTCAATCGTATATTCTCACAAATAACTTAAGTGCACTTAAACCCATTTGCTTCTGACCCCCTCACCTGAGATCTCTAATAGCAATTGAAAATAATAAAAAAACAACCAGTTTCACCTTGCTAAAATTCGCAATAAAAAGTATTGTTTTTTTAGGTTATTTTACGACGCTTTATCAACATCTTAGGTTATTTAGAGTCTGAATGAGATGAAGATGATAATGTCGGTTTTTTTTAACTTTATTGTCGAAGGCATAATATATGCATAGACATTGTCAAATATATACAATTACAATTTAATTTAAAATAAGTCAAATCTAAAAAACATTATTCATTTCGAGGGCCCATGCGTGCATCCTCAAGATTGTAGGGACACAATTTTATTAATTTCTTTTTTATATAATTCCTAAATTTGAGAGAATTTTTTTTATATTTGATGTCATCAGGCAAACTATTGTAGATTTTGATACCAAAGACCATATAGGTTCTGCTAGTGTTTGTAAGATGGTGTGCTGGAATAGTTAAACTATCTAACTAACTAAACTATGAGTCCGCGGTCCAACACCGATAGTTACCCAGCATTTGCTCATATTGGGTTGAGGGAAAACCCCGGAAAAGACCTCAACCAGGTAACGTGCCCCGACCGGGAATCGAACCACCTGGTTTCGCGGCCAGACGCGCTAACCGTTACTCCATAGGTGTGACTGAAATTGTCTATAGCTCAAAATTTAAATTTCATCATGTTCATTCCCATCTTATGTCTATTTGTTTCTATAAATAAGTCTTCCAATAATTATAAACAAACCCAACGTACTTGTACCTAATTTTATAGCAGAAAATAAAAAATAAACATCTTTATAACTATCACGGTTTTTACTTGGTTATTTAACAAAGTTGTATCAACTATGAGGTTATTTAGCGTCGATGGGATAGATGATAGCGAGATGATATTTGGCCAGATGAGGCTGAGAATTCGCCATAGATTGCCTGACATTTATCTTACGGTAGAGACCGGAGGGGAAAAGACCTTTGGGGAGGCCGAGACGCAGGTAGGAGGATAATATTAAAATGGATTTGAGGGAGGGGATTTGATGATAGAGACTGGATTAATCTTCCATAGGATAGTGACCGATGGCGGGCTTATGTGAGGGCGGCAATGAACCTGCGGGTTCCATAAAAGCCATTTGTAAGTGAGGGGAAAACCTCGGAAAAAAACCAAACAGGTAAACAGTCCAAGCGGGAATCGAACCCACGTCTGGATCTGAAGGCAAGCGCCTTAGCCGCCTGAGCTACGTCGGTGGCCTATTCATGTTTATATTAAATGTACAAAGTCTCTTAAATTGCATTAGGAGGCAATATCGCCATTGCTGAAACTTTAAAAACGGCTCCAATGCTAATGAATATTTGGGAAAAAAAATTAGTGGAGAAAATTTAAATAAGTCTAGGTTATTTGAGTTTAAGTATTTACATGATATTCCCTGGATTGTTTTCAATAAAATGATAATAGAGGAGGAAAGCCAGCTACAAGCTTTCAAGTCTCAAAAATGCCATTTTCTTACACCAAGTTAAATATGGACACTTTAACAGCTTCTGGCAAAGACTTTCTGTTATAGAGGGTTTACGTGTTCTAGCGAAGTTGCAAAATGCTGTCCCGCGTGACGTCATGAAGAAGCATATTGAGACGACGTGAGGGTAAAGCTCTTTCACTTCCATAAACTCGGCACTACATGGGAGGGAGTGTGTGGAGTTGAAACGCTTTTCATTTTTTTTTTTTTTTTTGATAACAGACATATAAGATCCATACAATTTCTTGAAGAAATAAATTCATGTCAACATGGAACAAAATAATACATATGAATTTGATGAAGCTCGAAGTGAAGACTTCAAAGCGGCCAGTGAATTTTTAGGTGTGCCTTTTTCAGTCTTGTCTATTCGATTTATTTTCTCTGGTACTTAAAATTTTTGTAAAGTTATGTAGTATCTCTGTTCAGCATTACACGTACTAACGAATGTTTCTGTAATAACTTTGTTACTTCAAGTTTTTGGTATTAATAAGTATTAAATCAAAATCTGATTAAGGGGTTAGGTACAGCTTACAGCAGTAAAATTTTGGAAATACTCAATATTTTTTTACCACCATTACTGTATCTTGTACAATAATGAAAATTAGTATGTGTAGGACACAGTCCTTCTGCTATATGGAAAAGATATTTTTACGATTTAAAAAATTTATTTACATTTTTTTTTTCAAAATCCAGTTCACTGTGTACTGATGAAGTGTTTTCCACATAACTCAAAAACTATCGAACATTCTGTGATGAAATTTTTTGTGTGTATTTATGCATGTCATATCTACAATATGATGCAAGATCACTTCTCTACCTTTGATAGATTATCTGATAAAAAATAAATTCATTTTAAAAAATCATAAAATATCAGTATTTTCTTCTAACACTATATATATATATATATATATATTATTTATTAAGGAATGTAGTTGAAAGAACATGATATTTTAAACATGAGTTTCAGTAATAAAATAAAAGAGAGAGAACATGAAAAAGTTAAAAGTTTATGAGTTATGAGGGAAACGCTTCATTACTGCACAGTAAACTGCGACCACTTTGAATTTTGAAAAAAAAAAAAAAAATTTTTTCATATAGCAGAAGGACAGTGTTTTACACCTACCAAATTTCACTATTGTACAATATACAGTAATGAAGTGAAAAAATGTTGAATATTTCAAAACATTTTACTGCTGTAAGCTGTACTTAACCCCTTAAATATTTTTTATGCTCGACCATGCCGAAATGTAGTAATTATACACCTGGTAGCAGTCCTTTAATGCATGTCATTAAAGTACAACTACTCATTAAATTACAGGTCTTCAGCCAATGATAACTCACCTTACATGTGTTCAGCCAATGACAAGTCAGCTTTGTACCGTTATAAAACCGCAAGTATCGATTATTCTCGGATATGCAATCGAAAGAGAATTAGCGAATAGTCACGGAGGCTGGAAATCCAATACTGTCGCAGAAGGTTATGTTCTGTTACTATAATAATTAGCGTTAATTGTAAATAATATTCAAATAAATTCAATTTGTCATTTCGTTTTTCAATGTCGAATTCAATAATCAAGGTTATAATATTATCAAGTTTAACGGGACTACGTCAAGGTCAATGACATTATTGTTCCTCGGAAAAAATCAATACTTTCGCGTCTGGGCACATCTCACAATTCACGACCTAGAACAAGGTCACTTCCGATCTTGTCAGATACAAATAAAATGTATACATCTGAATACCGGTAATTTCAAGTTAGAAATATGGTCGAGCATAAAAAGTCGTATGAAACTCGCCTATAATGGTAATTAAGAAGCTCGTATGAAAATTATGAAACTCGCTTGCGCTCGTTTCATAAACATCCATACTCGATTCTTAATTACTATCATTATAGGCTCGTTGCATAATGTACTATTAGACAATAAGTGTAAACACATATTACTATTTCTAAAATTAAAAATAACTTTAAGGTATCATTACTTCATGAATTCTATTAAATTATACCTCTATGTGTCGATTCCTGAAAATAACATGATTAAAATCAAATTTATTGTACGTATATGCAATAAAGCTGAAGAACATAACTTCCATTAGTTCATATAGAAAATTACTCTCTGGAAATACACAAAGGTCACGTTCCATTAACCCACGCTGCAATATGTCATAATAATGCGACATGCAATGCACACACGATGCATAACATTAGTTTCAAGAGAATTAATTCACTTCAACTTTTTTTTGTAGTTATATTTACATTTATAAATGCATTATTTTTATTTCCAGACATACATTATCATTTCAGACTAAAAGTAAAGGTAATCCTTAATACCTTACTGCGTATGGGGGCCATGGAAACAGAATTCACATGCTTTTTTGACCTCGGCAAGAGAAAAGGATGATGTGAGAATCAAGTTCCGGCCGCCTTTTTCACCCCCGGAAAGAACAGTACTCAGTTCGATAGGAAGCTAAGTGAACCCTGGAGTTGTCCTGAAAGTTATGTTAAGGGACCGTACTTTGTGCTAGGAAGCTACGAGAATAAGTATTAAGGCTGGTTCACAATAAACCGGGAACGGAAACGACAGCGAGAACGAGAACGGAAATATTGTTAAAATAAATGCATTTAAATATGAGCATTCACAATAGTTAATTGTGAATGCTCACATTTAAATGCATTTATTTTAACGTTATTCCCGTTCTCGTTCTCGTTGTCGTTTCCGTTCCCGGTTTATTGTGAACCAGCCTTTACTGAAGTTTTTAAGTAGACGATGCGCGTGTTCTAGGAAGTGAAGTACTTGACTGACGGCTCACCCGATTCTTGTTTCGTCAAGTGGGACAGAACAAAACATGAACCACTTTAACAATTACAATAATATTTATAATTAAAATTATTTACACTATGTACATTAGAACGTCCCGCGCCGTGGCGTCGTGGTCTAAGGCATCCTGCCTAGTACTCGTGTTGCGGAATGCGCGCTGGTTTGAGTCTTCATGGGGAAGACATTTCTCATGAAATTTCGGCCAGTGTATGGGACCGGTGTATATCCAGCATCGTGATGCACTTGGGGAACTACGATAGGTAGCGAAATCCGGTTAGCTAACCACACGATAACCCCATTCTGGTTGGATGATCGTCCACCTCTGCTTCGGCATGCGGACGTGAGGCCAGCAGCCAGCTGGTCGGTCACGTCCTTCATGGGCTGTCGTGCCTCGGATTATTATTATTATTATTATTATTATTATTATTATTATTATTATGTAGAGTCCGATCCTTTTCGGTATGGATAATATTAATTTATTATTATAAAACTATTATGATAGTAGGAAAAAATTCTTGCTGGTTATTTGTCTTATCCGTTCTTAACAAACAACCTTCATGGAATGACCCTGGTAATGACGGTGATATATATATATATACAGAGTGTCCGGAACAAAATTTACCAATAAGAAAGTTTAATAACTCACCAAATAATTGATGGATGAAAATGCTGTTTGCGGGAATTGACAAAGGGACTTCCAAAGTTTCGAATGACCACTAATAAACTTCTATGTGTGCACCTCTTGTAGTACGACAGATGTCCAGGCGATATTCAAGTTCTTGCCATGTGTTTCGTAACATCTCTGGAGTGACAGTTGCACAAGCAGCGACAATTCTCCGACGCAGATCCTCCAAATCTGCCACTACAGTCTTGTACACAATGTCTTTTATGTATCCCCAAAAAAAGAAGTCCAGTGGGATTAAGTCTGGGGATCTGGGAGGCCATGCTGTAGGTCCACCTCGACCAATCCATCGCTGAGGAAAGCATTCATTCAAGTGATCTGTAACATGTAATGCATAATGAGGCGGAGCTCCGTCATGTTGGAAAACATATCCCTGTGGAATTTGAGGAATGGCGTAATTTTGTCACTAGCGAAATCGTATCGTGCAGGCAAGTCGTTTGGTTTCAACTTTTGAACCAATTGAATCTTGTATGCATGCAGACGTAACCTCTTGTGCAGAACATTGTGGATAGTTGACTTTGGAATTGCAAGTTCCCTGCTGGCACGGCGAACAGACTTACACGGGCTCCGTTGGAATTCTGTCGACTTGCGCTTCTGTCACTTTCTTCCCGCGTGGTGTTTTCTCTACAAGAGAACCGGTGTCAAGAAGCTTTCTATGCCAAGTTGTTATTGTGTGCCTATCTGGTGGTTGCTTCTCAGGCCACTGTTATCTAAATCTTCTCTCCACTATCTTCGGATACTTGAATTCGGCAAGCCAATAGCAGCATTGAACTTTTTGTTGCACTGTGAACGCCATTTTAATTACAGCTATGTCAACAACAATGACCAAATGTTGCCAACATCATACATAAAACTTAAAATGTCCCTCTTTCATTTGCCGCAAATTTCATTTTCCTATCTCCATTATTAAGCGAGTTATTAAACTTTCTTATTGGTAAATTTTGTCCCGGACACAGTGTATATAGCTCTATATAAAAAAATTGTTAACTTAGACCTGGACATGGACTTTTACCTTTACTAACATTCATTTCTAAACTATGTAGTCATTCACCTATTGTAAATGTGTTACATAGTGACAATAGCTTTATTTTCTCATCGGATGTCAGCAGCGCTTGAATTCTTTCCCGTATAAATATCCACAATCATCGATCGGATTCAGTTCCGCGTACCTTAGTTCTAGAGGTAAACACTATAATAACTTTAACACGGAGGAAGTAAGATGAGAATCGGAGGTCAAACTTCAGTATTCCGAGGAAACCTCCCCTACCAGTAGCTTTGTTGACCACAAATATCACAAGATCTGCCCCAGATCGAAAACTGGCTCTATTCTGTGAGACACAAAAAGTTTTCTTTTATCAAGCATATAAATTAAGGAAACAATTAAACTTCACTATAACCGTGAGCTGAAAATGCACTCTCGACCAGGCCAAATGTCTGAGATAAAATATTACAGTTTTCAACATGTATTAAACGTGTTTAAAATCAACAAAGTGCTTACGAAAGTTAGGCTAATTTATTTGTGTGTTGAAACCAGCAGCAAGCTATTGTTTGAACTTGTACTGCGGTTTACTGAAACGAGAACATTATTGCCCTCGCTATCGTATTAATTTGTACTCTGTACACCGAACAAAAATTTGATAATTATGTTCACATTTATTCAACGGATACAGCTAGCTGTTAACTTAATTAATTGCGCCATTTACTGCCACATTCACGCCAGGTATTACATACTCTATAATAATAGATTAACCTTCATTACTAATTATTTTGGCTTCAAATTCAGGCTAACTTATATTACCAATAACAAAGCGCAAATTTGCGTTCTTCTCATAGAAAATAAGTGTTCATCCCTAATCTTTAGTTTCATCGGTATTTTCTTAACCCTGCGCTAGGCATGTTGGGTAAATTAAGTAAATGAGAACTTGGAGTCTTTAACAACCCCTGAATTTTTTACAAGAAATCTTGTGATTGTATATTATTACTTAACGTAGACATTAAGGACATAAATCACAATAAAAATCACAATGTCTTGCATAAGAAGACAATATTTGTTAAGCTAATCCTTAATCTTTACTGGACACTTTGCAGCTGTTACGCAGATGAGCCCTTGTGATAATTAAGGACTCTTGTGCCTTTCACAGAAAATCTTGTGGTTTTATATTGTCACTTCACTGTAGTTTATTTTTATTTTATGAGGTAAATTTTTATGTGACTACCTCTTTTGATCTCATTACGTATCTAAATCTAAATTCTACCAGTATGTAATTACTTAATTCCGATCCAGTTTTATGTTCAACTATGTAAGCAAATTTTAATCCTGGTTGAGTGTAAGAGAAGGCCTTACGGCCTTAACTTTGCCAAGTTAAATAAAGTCATTATTATTATTATTATTATTATTATTATTATTATTATTGACATAAATCACAATATTTCACAATAATTATTATTTGCAGCTGTTTTAACAAATTGTACAGCCAATTAGCAATTAAATGATATTTCCAATGTGATCTTGAAAAAACTCCAAATGCGCACTGAAGGAATTTTTAAATTTCAGATCAATTTGTGACAGAGTTCAGTTAACAATAAGTAAAATGGATGTTATTCTGGAACAAATTGGATTTCAAACCCATCCTATGCACATTCACTGCAAGGATGTCAGTTATTTTGCTTAATAGCCGTTTAGAATTTACAAGATATTCTGCAACATTAACCATAGCATTACCAAAGTAAGGAAAAAATTGCCCACACTTTATTATCTAAAATATTTTGCAATAGATAAGATCTGATTGTTTTCACCCCACCCCTCTATTTGTCTCTAACATGATAAAGTATAAGTGTACATAAGTGTTCTCTTTCAGATTTGAAATATAACATCCTAATAGGCCTATATTACATTGAATACTACTACTACTACTACTACTACTACTACTACTACTACTACTACTACTACTACTACTACTACTACTACTACTACTACTACTACTACTACTACTACTTATTACCACTACAATTTACTACTACTTACTTACTTACTTACTTACTTACTGGTTTTTAAGAAACCCGGAGGTTCATTGCCGCCCTCACACAAGTCCGCCATCGGTCCCTATCCTGTGCAAGATCAATCCAGTCTCTATCACCATATCCCACCTCCCTCAAATCCATTTTAATATTATCTACCTATCTACGTCTCGGCCTCCCTAAAGGTCTTTTTCCCTCCGGCCTCCCAACTAACACTCTATATGCATTTCTGGATTCGCCCATACGTGGTACATGCTCTGCCCATCTCAAACGTCTGGATTTAATGTTCCTAATTATGTCAGGTGAAGAATACAATGCGTGCAGTTCTGCGTTGTGTAACTTTGTCCATTCTCCTGTAACTTCATCCCTCTTAGCCCCAAATATTTTCCTAAGCACCTTATTCTCAAACACCCTTAACCAATGTTCCTCTCTGAAAGTGAGAGTCCAAGTTTCACAACCATAAAAAACACCGGTAATATAACTGTTTTATAAATTCTAACTTTCATATTTTTTGACAGCAGACTGGATGATGAAAGCTTCTCAACCGAATAATAACCTACTACTACTACTACTACTACTACTACTACTACTACTACTACTACTACTACTACTACTACTACTACTACTAATAATAATCATAATCATAATAATAGTAGTAATAATAATAATATTAATAATAATAATAATATACTTACTTACAAATGGCTTTTAAGGAACCCGAAGGTTCATTGCCGCCCTCACATAAGCCCGCCAGCGGTCCCTATCCTGTGCAAGATTAATCCAGTCTCTATCATCATACCCCACCTCCCTCAAATCCATTTTAATATTATCCTCCCATCTACGTCTCGGCCTCCCTAAAGGTCTTTTTCCCTCTGGTCTCCCAACTAACACTCTATATGCATTTCTGGATTCGCCCATACGTGCTACATGCCCTGCCCATCTCAAACGTCTCGATTTTATGTTCCTAATTATGTCAGGTGAAGAATACAATGCGTGCACTTCTCTGTTGTGTAACTTTCTCCATTCTCCTGTAACTTCATCCCTCTTAGCCCCAAATATTTTCCTAAGCACCTTATTCTCAAACTCCCTTAACCAATGTTCCTCTCTCAAAGTGAGAGTCCAAGTTTCACAACCATAAAGAACAACCGGTAATATAACTGTTTTATCAATTCTAACTTTCATATTTTTTGACAGCAGACTGGATGATGAAAGCTTCTCAACCGAATAATAACCTACTACTACTACTACTACTACTACTACTACTACTACTACTACTAATAGTAATAATAATAATATACTAATAAAAATAATAATGTACACTAATTTAATGCATAGTATTCAATAAACTGGTTAGCAATGTATATGTTCATGTCAGCTGTTCGTTACTGCACTCTATCGGCAGGGCGCTCGCTTACACGTAAGATGGACAACATGACAACATTGCTCCTCCTTCTCTGTAAGCTGTCAAGTAGGAAGTAGTTTTGGTCACACCATAGCGAGATATTATGTTTAAATTTTATGTTTTATTTAACGACGCTAGCAACTGCAGAGGTTATTATCAGCATCGCCGGATGTGCCGGAACTTTGTCCCGCAGGAGTTCTTTTACATGCCAGTAAATCTACTGACCTGAGCCTGTCGCATTTAAGCACACTTAAATGCCATCGATCTGGCCCGGGATCGAACCGGCAACCTTGGGATAGAATGCCAGCCCATAGCGAGATGAGGCCAAGGATTCGCCAGGTGACTGCCTGACGTACCAGGCGGGATTCAAAGGGACGTCCAATCGCAGCTGCGAATCAGCAGCTACACGCACAACCACCTGAGCTACGCTGTGTATGATTTTTTTTTACCATAAATTAATATTGTAGTTAAATTATATTCAATTGAATTACTATCCGTGCTTTATTTCGTTACAGTCTTTCATGTTGCGAACTCTGTCGATGATTACTTCCCCAAGGCATTAAAGTCCAGATCAGCGATACACGATATGGATTTATTTACTTATTAGAGCACATGTAAAAGCCTCAAGTAGGTCATACTGTGTCTTTGATGTTGTATACATAGGGGAGATAAAAATAACGTAAAACACAATTTTGTTACTTTAATGTATCATGCGAAGTGACGGATTTATTTATTCCTTTTACGAGTACCTTATCAAGCCACGAGTATAAAAGCATGTTGTAAAGTCAGAAGGGTCTTGGGATTGCTTGAAGGGTAACTTTACTTAGAATATGGAAGCAAGACTCGACAGTCTTATTGCAACGCTCTACGAATCTCGATATTTATGGGAATCAATGCTATTGGAGTAAAAGTTCATTTCAATAATAATTATTTTAAAAATACAGGAGCCGACCTGGTTGGCGAGTTGGTATAGCGCTGGCCTTCTATGCCCAAGGTTGCGGGTTCGATCCCGGGCCAGGTCGATGGCATTTAAGTGTGCTTAAATGCGACAGGCTCATGTCAGTAGATTTACTGGCATGTAAAAGAACTCCTGCGGGACAAAATTCCGGCATATCCGGCGACGCTGATATATCTGCAGTTGCGAGCGTCGTTAAATAAAACATAACATTTAAAAATACAGGAGATGACTTCTCAACAACGTACTAGTATTATATTGCAAAGTAATGATCATATACAATGCAGTTTAAAAACTTGCATAATACTGAAGTATATATCTCGTTTGCCACTGATTATATTATTTCCTTTTTATCTATTCGTAAGGTCCCTGAGCCAAATAACGCCATGTATACCTTTAACGCCACCCTATTAAAATTTAACAACACAAGTTTTTCGGTAGTGCACTACTTTAGCCTGCATTCGCTTGCAATCTAGTGATGAAATGAGTTACTAGCTGTCCGCTGACATTTACGAGTGACATTATATTCCATCATTTTCCTGTTGTGTGTTGATAGTGAATGGCTGTTCTTATATCAAGGTAAGAGGCAATATTTTATTTTGTGTGTTGAGCAAATAAGAACTATATTAAACTATATATTTTCGTGATCCTTAAACATTCTTATATGTATAGAAAGTATTTGCTATCTATAAAATTTGAAAATGTTAAAGAAATAGGCATGTCATGTTATCACGTACTCAGTAGCGCGTTAACGCCATGTGGCGTTAAAGGTCTACAGACAAAATTTTAGGTTATGTTAGTACTAAGGCTGACAGTACAGCATCAGTGTGAAAACATCAGGAAAATCCCTAAGCTTTCAACTTACGAATGTTCAGAATGTGCAGTGATGATATTGGTTCAATTGCTTATCGAACTCTTAATTTTTTTTTATTTTACATAACTTAATTTTTTTCTTTTACTTATTGGAAAACATTCATATTAAACTAAGGTAAATGGTTTTGTGTTTAATAACTTTCTACTGTGCCACATTGTCTCTTTTTTTTTAAAGTAAGGAGTCACTGGAAAACATATTTTCCTAATACATCTGGTGTTTCAGTTTCAGATCAAGAATTTTTCATTAGTATTGAGTGATTTTGTATCTTTTATTAACAGAAACTCAAATTTAGTCGCTTAGTTCAATTTGTGTTGCTTAGGAAAAATAATTCATTAACAATTATAAGTGTACAGGTTACTAGAAAATAGGTGGCGTTAATTGAACAACCTGTTCCTAATAACGCCAGTTTACAAAGTTTTCCTATTTGAGTTCTAATTCTTGTTCGGTATATACTATATCCATTTTCATTGTGCTATTTGTAAAGATGAGATTACAATTTCTATTTCGTAATTTTCGTGTTTGTACATAACTTATTTCCAGAGCAAAAGTGACTGAAGTGTTAAGGTGGCGTTATTTGGTACGTGTTCCATATTCATCCATATATTTACGCATATTTACTTACATATTGTTTTCTATGAATCTCACTGTTTCCCCTCCTTGTACTCTCTTCCTCTCCATCCTCTCTTTCTCTTGTTTTTTGCTTATTTTATTCTTCTTAATTTCATCCTTGTTTTCTTCAATATTATTTGTATTACTTTCTGTCCGTTTATCTATTAATTCATATATTCCATTCGTGTATTCCTCTTTCTATCTTTAATTCGTTATTTACTTTCTTATTATTATCTTCATCCTTCCATAATATTTTTCTTCCCTTAATAGTTTATTTATGCTCGACCATGCCGAAATGTAGTAATTATACACCTGGTAGCAGTCCTTTAATGCATGTCATTAAAGTACACCTATTCATTATTAAAGTTCTGGTTTTCGATTATTCTCGGATATGCAATCGAAAGACAACTAGGAAAACGTCACGGTGGCTGGAAATCCAATACTGTCGCAGAAGGTTATGTTCTGTTACTATAATAATTAGCGTTAATTGTAAACAATATTCAAATAAATTCAATTTGTCATCTCGTTTTTCAATTATAAATATATTTCATTCAGTGACAAGAACTTTATGCAAAGAAATTGCCCTTTACACATATATTGACGAGGACTTAATATTGAAATGGACGAAAAGGTGGACAAAATACGATTTGAAGTGAACGCTATATTTCAAGCTTTGTTTGCTTGGGACCTAATACAGTTAGACGTGAATTGAACTCACCATTGGATAGAGCGTATTCAGAGTATGCGGAAATGATATAAAACGCAATTACGTTAAAAAGTGGACTTAATAAGATTTGAAAAGTACCTCCTCATATAATACCTGCATAGCAACTCTGAGTGTAGAATTTCGCTGGGCCTCCTTTTACTGATAAAAATACGTCATATTGCCAACGAAAGAAGATCCATGACCTAAACAGGATTCGAACTGACACGACTAGAGACCGTGCAACATTAAATTTATCCCTCAAACACTGTGCACATCAAGGTCTATCTCATAAAATATTTCAAGGATTTAAAATTCACACTCTAATTAGGTTGCAGACATAAAATTATACGTCATATTGAAGGTTGATACAGTAATTGAATCTTCCTGTGACAAATCTAGTTTTAAATGACCTTGTTAAATTCGAGACGAAATGACATCATAATGTTGTAAAAAAAAAGGTTTAGAGTTTTAGTCCTCCATAACGTGGAATTACAGAAAGGAAGACAGCAATTCTCGGCATAACATAGTTCACCCAAGTGCTTGGTGTACATGGCTATTTATATTATACTCTAGCTTGGAGATTGCAACATTAGAGCATTTAACTTCTTAAAGTATAGCAATTCCAGTTTATGAAGTCCTGTTTCCTGGGATTTTATAAGTTTGTGAGGAGATAACTTCAATACGTATTCCCTAGAATATTATAACCTTGATATTCGTTGCAACGTTGGCGGGAGGGGGGGGGGGGGGGTTAGAGGTATAGAGATCTGACGTAAAACTTGAAGAGTATCCTTCCGCGAAAGAAATTTCTACAGTATGAAAACAAACGATAGCAGCGCCACTACGACCAATAAAAAGAACTGCTCATATCTGGAAATATATATAAAATACAGCGCGGGTTTATACTGGGGGCCCAAAAGCCGGCAGGCAGGCAGGCTGGAGTATGAAATATTGTGAGACGCCCATAGGGTGCGCTTGAGTAACTGTGATATACAGACTAATGCAGTCTGCAAAGGATTTATATGGGCACATACATAGGTCACTTGTTTGATTTATTCCTTGCAAAGCAGATAAGGAATTCCCATCACACCAACTGTGCAGTGCTTACAGAGACAAACCCTTATTCAAATGATATCACCGCGACACAATTCAACTACCAGACGATGCTTTCAAATAGGCTAACTAATTAAACTAAATATTATTTTAATACAGACTTGAACAAATAATTACAAATTAAATTCCCGTTAGTTTCTCTTTACTCTTGGAAAATACACAATACATTTCGGCAGACACACGTGAGATCGCTCCCCGTTAAGAAAATGAAGATGGACTTTTTTTCAGCAGGATTTCCATTTCTCCCAAGTACCGAATTTTTCTTGTGTCACTCTAAGCGTTGTCTTATTTTTACGGTGACTTAATGTTTAGATAATCACTCTTTTACTGAATGTGGATTCCATCTTACCGCAGAATTGAAGACTTTCCCGGAAAAAGTATGTAACCAGAAAAACTGTAATTCATGTTTCAGGATAAAGAATAATAGTTTCAGGGGCATATTTCATTATATCTGTATTTACTATTACAGCCATTTGACTATTCAACCATGCAAGTTTATTCAGCTATTGAAAGAAATAATTTATTGTTGTAACAAATTGAACCATGCAAGTTTATTCAGCTATTGAAAGAAATAATTTATTGTTGTAACAAATTGATTAAAAATTACTTTTTCCACCTGAATCACATATTATGTCAATAATTTGATGTTCCATGAATTGATTTTATGTTGATATGTTGAACAGTGATTATATTTAACTATCTAAATAATTGTATTTTTACTTCATAGCATTAAACCGCTATAAATATTATAATATGAGATAGGGAAAAAACAAAAACGTCACAGTGTTGGACAAATAAGGAGGTTTACAAAACATTGGGAAGATGTTCGCTGTTCTCTTGTTCAACGTACAGCTTTCTTCCTGCGACACCATGTACAGCATTTTGGAGATAATGTCTTGGAATATTGGCAATTTCTTGCGAGATGGCGTCTTTCAGTTGCAGTAAGGTTGTTGGATGTGTCAGGAGAACTCGTTCTTTAAGGTAACCCCACAACCAAAAGTCGGCTGGATTGAAACCTGGAGATCGCGGAGGTCACATTGTTGGAGTGAAAGTTGGACTTGCAGTTCCTTTATTTGCTGGAGAGGACGTTCCAGAACTGTTGGAACTCTCATACCCATGTGTTGTTTCTTCTCCGCCATCAGACTCACAATCACTAGTCCTATCCAATATGTCGGTATCTACTTCTGATAATTCCCGGTAGTATTTTTGCATTATAACATCAACATGTATGCAAACGGCTCATCCTCACTCCAATTACATCCTCATTATCCGGTACGTAAGTTCGACGTACCTCTTCGCGCAGGAGGTAAACAATGTTCACAGGATTAATTGACTTCAGCCTACTCATGTCTGCCGTTAGTACGTGCACTTCACTGCTGAACACCGCAATGGTCTCGCTCGTACTCTCTGTACAGCTACGACGTAGAGAGGCTAGTACGCTAACTTTCAGATGGCGTTAGCGGCCGCACACGTAGTTTTACAGATGAATGGCATTGACAGCTATTCGAACAGGTACAACATTATATTTTAAACGCGTTTGCAGACGGTTTTAGCCGTTCGAGCTGGGGTACTTCCCTTGTATGTAAGTAAGTAAGTAAGTAAGTAAGTAAGTAAGTAAGTAAGTAAGTAAGTAAGTATAAGACAGTTAAACGCATGCATATAGAGTTTTTATTAGTAAGATCGTATGAAAATAGTGAATATTAAAAATTATTTATCTTATAACTTCATAAATAAGAAATTTTAGCAATATTCAAGAAAGTCAGCACTCTACCCCGCCCCTTGGCTAATTTTCCTGTAATCGATAAGTTCTGCTCCCGTTTTAATTGACTATTGGTCCGATATCAGCATATTAGACAGTCATGACCTATGAAGAAAACTACTCAGAAAATAATTTGAATTTCAAAATTGTCACCCTGCTCCACCAACGATTCATCGTATTGTTATTGAGAAATGACAGTAACCTATGACATGATGTGGAAAAATTATCTATAATAATAACTGGCGCGTTGGGAATGGAGTTGTTTGACATTCTACTAATTGTAAGTATTACCGAGTACAACCGGTGTGGCATATATTGGAATATAGAATACATTTATAGTGTTTATTTTACTAAAATTTACTTTCCCATTAATTACCATTATACTACTACAGTTTCCCATATCCATGCGATGCGGCATCGAAAATTGTGAAGTGTGCAAAATGATGGCCAATATTTTGTATAAATCAGACAATGCCGCAACTTCCGCCCGTTAATCTGGTGAAATTAATATTTCACCACTAATATATGATCTCCAATAATATCATAAATGTAACAACGAAAATTCTAGTCATTAAAACGTGTTAACAATGCGAGAACCAGATGTGTCACGGAAATGGATATGTTGCAGCCAGTTTGGAAATAATTGTAATGAGTGTGGCACCCCTGCCCATAGAATATGAGTTTTAAGCACCAAACTTTCATTATGACGATACCATGCAATTTTTAAATCCATCTTTTATGCATTGAGAAATGTAACCATTCTAGCTTACATACATGTTTAATTGAATCCGGAATTTGCAAAAGGGACTAAGTCCGAAAAAGTAAATTTTAACAAAACAACAGAAAAACCTTTTTGTATGGTTATGGATGTATAATAGTCCAAATATGTTGATACACAATTTAAATGTGTACATTCTATAGGACTTGGTTCCTTTTAATGCTGAAATCCAAGAAGAGTCAGAAACGGGTATAGGCCTAAATTCAATTAAAAAAATTATGGACTTGGTCCTTTTGCAAATTCCTGATTCAATTGTATAGGGACATCATTTTATATTTACTTCAATTTTTATTGTACCTGAGTTTTTGAATGTACTTCACTCCCACCCCTTCTACTAACGAAGTTCAACCGTCCTCCACACCGCATATACAGTCATAGTAGCCTTACGGTCATAGTGAACAGTACGTCCCAAAAAATATGTTCGCGTTTTCCAGTGACGAAAGATATTTCAATATTAAATCATTTTCGCACAGGTACTGTCGTCCATTTGCCTACGTCGCGTCGTATCCCGGCTTCCCTCACCAGCTTTTATTCGCCAGCTAGTGGCTGGGCTGTCTTAGCTCCTTTCTCAGAACATTAATTTCTGTTAGGAATTGGACGTCTACGTAATATTATACAACTGCTTAAAATAACTTAAAGAAAAGGGCCTCGTTAAGTAATTAACTGTCACGTGATTCCCTCCTTTCTACGACCCTACGAAATAACCACTTGGACAGACAGTAGATAGTATGAGTAATTTTATCTTTTCGGATCGGACAGAAGTGAAGATTGAATTTACAGTACGTGAGGTACTCTTTTATAGAGTAGATACAGAATTATTGTAATATGAGTTACTAGTACGAAGGACGAAACTGGTAATTGGGATTAGGTACAATAGTCTATAGTGCGATAATATGCACATTAGAACTGAAGCCTGTATCGAAATGAACGGCCACCATTTTAAAAAATGTGTTTAAATATCCATATTATGATTATTTTTCAATTTAACTTCATTCTCTATATTGTACGCTAATGTGCTGTAGACAGTATAATATACACTGCATAATGAATACGTTCACATGGACAGCTCAGTTCGTGAGTAAAAACACTCATTGTTAATACAGTACTGTATTTTGATTAAACAAAAACCTAATGAAAATGATCAAACTCAAAAGAGCAATATTTCGTAGTTTACGTAAATGGATGAACTACTTTTCTTTCCTCCTATACCTAGTAAAGTGATTTGTTTGTATATTACGCCAGTATCATCGAACTCCAGTCGAGAAAGGGGATAGCAAAAGGCGTTGATCCGGAGGTATAGGCAAGTTAATATTAAAAATGTTAGTAAAAATAAAATGATGTCCCTGTATAATGATAGCCAGGTATATTATGTAAACGGTTTTGTCAAAAGTTATTTTTAGATATCACGAATGCTTATAATGAGAATCTGTAAAACTATCAAAATTGATATTTTTTGTTTGAACAACGTCTTTAAAATCTTAGTTACTGCGTGACTATGTCTTTATTTCTTTGGGAAGATCTCTAAGAAAAAAACAAGTAATTAATCCAAGCGGGAATCGAACACAACTCCTAGCACAGTTATGGAAGAGCAGAGAAACGTACAATCCCAGAGTTAGGCCGATGGCCAATGTATTTTTTTTTTTTTTTTACCTATGTAATATTTCTAGAGAATAATGCTGAAAGTGCTCAGAAAAGAGAAAAATAAATTGGCTGGATCAATGGCTAAAAAGAAACTGCCTACTGAAGGATGCACTGGAAGGAATGGTCGAATTTCGATGTTCAAAGTTCGGGGCAGAAGAAGATATCGCATGATACACAACATTAAGATATGCGAACGAGCAAATGCTGGGTAACTTTCGGTGGTGGACTCCGGACTCATTTCGCCGTCATTATCACCTTCATCTCATTCAGACGCTAATTAATTTTTTATTGGGTTATTTTACGACGCTGTATCAACATCTAGGTTATTTAGCGTCTGAATGAAATGAAGGTGATAATGCCGGTGAAATGAGTCCGGGGTCCAGCATCGAAAGTTACCCAGCATTTGCTCGTATTAGGTTGAGGGAAAACCCCGGAAAAAAACTTCAACCGGATAACTTGCCCCGACCGGGATTCGAACCCGGGCCACCTGGTTTCGCGGCCAGACGTGCTGACCGTTACTCCACAGGTATGGACTTCAGACGCTAAATAACCTTAGATGTTGATACAGCGTCGTAAAATAACCTAATAAATAAATAAAATAATAAAGATATGCGAAGACTAAGAAGTCGAAAAATAGGAAACATTAGACAATGCTGAGTTTGCAATGAAAGACCTACAGGTTATTCGTGTTCTTTCTTTTTCAATACTAATCTAAATACTAATAATAAATCTGTAGCCGAAATTTTTCTGGTAATTTTCGATTTTCCAAAAATAATTGGTCCTAACATATATAATTAAACACCCTGAAACCGAAAATCGCAGTTTTGAAATTTTTGTTTGTATGTCTGTTACCTTTTCACGCGATAATGGCTGAACCGATTTATATGAAAACTGGAATATAAATGAAGTTCGTTGTAACTTAGATTTTAGACTATATGGCATTCAAAATACTTTATTTAAAAGAGGGGTTATAAGGGAGCCTGAATTAAATAAATCGAAGTATCTCGCTTATTATTGATTTTTGTAAAAAATGTTACATAACAAAAGTTTCTTCAAAAATGATTTCCGATAAGTTTTATTCTTTACAACATTTTGATAGGACTGATATTTAATGAGATAAATGAGTTTTAAAATTAAAATAACGCCATCTAAGACGGTGCAATGAATTAAGAACAAATGACTTCGTCTATAAGGGGCCTTGGACAACAACAATCGAAACAGGGGCCTTGGACAGCAACAATCGAAAGCTATTAATCATAGCCTACAGAGAATGTTTCTGTGTTTGTGTGAAGTAATATCGGAAGCTAAATTAACCGATTTGTATAATTAATTATTATTTCACCATTGGAAAGTGTAGTTTCTCTAGATGGACATAATGCTATAATGTTATTACAGTAACGTCTGAGTAAATCGAGGACAGGTAAGATTAAAATAGCTTCTTATGCACAGAAAATTTGATAGGCTATTTTGTACATCGTTTTCTGTATTTCTCAAAATAATATTTATGTACACTCATTTTAATCTCAGAGAATTAACGAACAACGAGAGTGTATTGATTTAGTATGCAGTAATAGTACGTTAGCTTAGCAATCCATTATTTTATAATTCAAATTTTAACTATGCTCAATTGAATCGTGTTAAAATACATTATATATATATATATGCAATAAATGCAATGCAAAAAAAATTGGATAATGAGCGAAGCAGATTATCTTCGCTGTTGTAAAAGTTGTTCCCGGGATCTAACGTCCTATTTTAATTATGTAATTACTTTATATTTATTTCTAACAGGTGCAGCGGAGCGCACGGGTACGGCTAGTTAATAATATTTTATTAAAGAGCCTAGTGACTGTAAGCATGATTACTTCTGAATTATTGCTTTAAAATAAAATTCTTAAAGTGAAGAATGGGTAGAATGGAAAAAATTCTCTCCGGCACTGGGACAAGAACCCGGGTTTTCAGCTCTACGTGCTGACGCTTTATCCACTAAGCCACACCGGATTCTAGTTCCGATGCCGGATTGAATCCTCCTCAGTTTAAGCTCTACCTCTCTGTTTCCCTTTGGTGGCCTACCCTCATGTATTGTGTCACAATATGTGACAGTGGCACAATGTCCAACACAAAGGGAAACAGAGAGGTAGAACTTAAACTGAGGAGGATTCAATCCGGCATTGGAACTAGAATCCGGTGTGGCTTAGTGGATAAAGCGTCAGCAAGTAGAGCTGAAAAGCCGGGTTCGATTCCCTGTGCCGGAGAGAATTCTTCTCTCTTCTACCCATTCTTTACCATATGGTATGCAGAATGCCTGCACGGAAATATCATATGTACTTCGGTGCATTATCTATATCTATACTAATAATAAATCTGTAGCCGAAATTTTTCTGGTAATTTTCGATTTTCCAAAAATAATTGATCCTAACATATATAATTAACCACCCTGAAACCGAAAATCGCTTTTTTGAAATTTTTGTTTGTCTGTCTGTCTGTATGTTTGTTACCTTTTCACGCGATAATGGCTGAACCGATTTCGATGAAAATTGGAATATAAATTACGTTCGTTGTAACTTAGATTATAGACTATATGGCATTCAAAATACATTATTTAAAAGGGGGGTTATAAGGGGACCTGAATTAAATAAATCGAAATATCTCGCTTATTATTGATTTTTGTGAAATATGTTACATAACGAAAGTTTCTTTAAAAATGATTTCGGATAAGTTTCATTCCCTGAAAAATGTTGATAGGACTGATATTTAATGAGATAAATGAGTTTTAAAATTAAAATAACTGCCATCTAAGGCGGTATATTGAAATAAAAAACAAATGACTTCGTCTATAAAGGGCCTTGGACACAACAATCGAAAGCTATGAAACATAGCCTACAGACAATGTTTCTGTGTTTGTATGAAGCTAAATTAACCGATTTGTATAATTAATTATTATTTCATCATTGCAAAGTGTAGTTTCTCTGGATGGACATGATGCTATAATGTTATTACAGTAACTTGTGAGTGAATTGAGGACAGGTAAGATTAAAATAGCTTCTTATGCACAGAAAACTTGATAGGTTATTCTGTATATTCATTTCCTGTATTTCTTATAATAATGTTTATGAACATATTCATTTTTATCTCAGAGAATTAACGAACAACGAGAGTGTATTGATTTAGTATGCAGTAATAGTACGTTAGCTTAGCAATCCATTATTTTATAATTCATATTTTAACTATGCTCAATTGAATCGTGTTAAAATACATAAAATACATATGCAATAAATGCAATGCAAAAAAATTGGGTAATGAGCCAAGCAGATTATCTTGAGCTGTTGTAAAAGTTGTTCCTCCTGAGATTCAAGAGCTCCCACAACAAATTAAAAACATTCTAATTCGAGTACATCCGTTATCAACACACTTTTTCATAATATAATATAATGTAATATAAACATAATAATAAATCTGTAGCCAAAATTTTTCTGTTCATTTTCGCTTTTCAAAAAATAATTGCTAATAACATTTAAGAAACATGTTAAAGGAATTGTCATTGCACCAAATGAGTGGTCTCTGGATCAAGATGATCGCATTTTAATATTTTAAATACAATTTAAATTAAGTAACATATTAAACGATTTATCCTTCTATCAAACACGAATGTTCCCTGGATCAAACGTCCTATTTTAATTATGTAATTACTTTACATTTATTTCTAACGGGTGCAGCGGAGCGCACGGGTACGGCTAGTAATAAATAAAATTCTTAAAGTTCCATGCTTCGAAGTGTTTTACGATACTTCTAAATTTGAAGCAAGCGAATCTTCCAAGCCAGTGGTTCCCAAACTTTTTGAAATCGCGACCCACTTTTGGGCCAGACTTTCGTTTGCGAACCCAAACTACCGTACCGGTACTTAACCCTATTTGAAATATAAAAATTCTTGTAAAACCGAAAATAACGATAATTTTACTCGAAGCCATTGGTTACCACATAAAGAACGACCAAAATAGAAGTATATCATGCAACAATGACACGAAATATTAAGTCACCATCACTTTTAGTACTTCAATATATTACCACCACGGCACAGCGGTAATAGTTCAAAACAAAGTGGCAAATTCGATCAAAGGAAGAACGTTGCAAACTCGTATTTTCAGAAAAATTGTGAAGACATGAGTTTGTTATATGAAAATTTTCTTTATCAGACTTTCGTGGGATAGCCCTAACGTATTTGAAAGAGTTTAAAGTTACGAGCAGAGCAGATTTTTTAATGCACCAGTATATAAAAGATGAGAAATCGGAATATGCAAAATATGGCCTTGAGCAACTAGAAATAAATAATAATGTAAGTATAACTATACATGATTGTAACCTACCTACTTGCTCATGTAACGCTTTGAGTATATCCTCACAAGTTAAATATTTAGGCATTATTATTGACCAACATTTAAAATGGGACAAGCATATCTCCTTCCTGTGTAACAGATTGCGTAAAACAATCCACAAATTTTCCATTCTACGCTCTTATTTACCTGTTTATGTTCTGCGTACTGTGTACTTAGCTCTGTTTCAATCAATAATTCAGTATGGTATTTTAGGTTGGGGAGGAATGGCAAAATCGACTCTCCGTCCTTTAAATCTGCTCCAAAAAAGAATTATCAAAATTTGTCTATATAAACCTTTTGATTACCCAACAAAATTAATTATTCAGGAATTTGGCGTATCAAATCTAGAACAAATTTATAAACAAACATTGCTGATTTACTTCCATAAAAACCACAATAAATTTAAATTTGATCCTCATGAATACCAGACGAGACAAAACTACAGTTTATTTCTAAATACTCCCAAATGCCACACAACTGCTGGATTAAAACACAGCAGAAATTTTGGACCCAAAATATATAATACATTAATTAGAGCTTACCCTGAGCTAAGTACACTTAACACACATAGATTTAAGAAACAAATCAGATTAATTATTTAATTGTTTAAGCTAATTGAGTTAAAAATTGATACTCTAATATTCATGTACTTTTGTATTTTCTGTTTGTATATAGACCCTGTTATTACATGCTGTATGTATTTTACCATTTATTAATGTGATTGTGCTCAATGAACTCTCGTAATTTTGTGATATATTTTGTATAACTGATCTGAACTGCGCCCGAGCACGAGCTTCTGCTCTTTCGGGCTGCAATGCCTAATGT
The DNA here is from genome assembly GCF_040183065.1 of Periplaneta americana. Classification (NCBI taxonomy): domain Eukaryota; kingdom Metazoa; phylum Arthropoda; class Insecta; order Blattodea; family Blattidae; genus Periplaneta; species Periplaneta americana. The sequence continues at coordinate 142,187,525 of NC_091129.1, forward strand.
AGCTCAAGTGTATAGTATTAAATAAATATTATATATTATATATATATATGTATATATTATATTTCCCAACTCTCTTCGACTCCGTAGGCTCGACTTCCTTGCGATATTTTCGAACACTTAAATACTTCGAATAGTAACAGCCAGGGATAAAATCAACGGATTTATGAAGGTAATTGCTTTCTGGTCAACATCACGTGCCAAAAAAAAAAAAAATTGATTCATTCCAGTGTATCAAATAACTGTTGGAAAATTTACCTGCATATAATAGAGAAATTCTGAATTTGATTTTGCAGATATACAGTACAATTCAGTTTCCACAATTTTAAACTAAAACTTTTTGAGTATTTACCGGAATAAACTAAAAAAAAAAAAAAAAAAAAAAAAATAGGACAGTCACAGATGGATAGTGAATCTGTTTTTAGACAGTTGCTCAAATTATGAAATTCCAGAAGGTATTAAGGAAAAATAAATTGAAATATGTACCTACTGATGGAATGTTTAGGCCAGTTTGAGATTTGAAAATGCAAGAATATCTCGAGCTTTTAAAAGTACATAGATCTTTAATTTTTTATATTTGCAAATATTGCATTTATAATAATATTTATGCAGAATATTTCTGTCCATGGTCAACAACAAAACAAAAGCGCGAGAAATTTCCTTTAACTTGAAAATGATGTCATTGTGTGTGTATGAAGTACGGAGTCCAGATTTGAGAAGCTATTTTCTGAGAAAAGAAAAAAAGGCACATTTATCGCATTATTATTATTATTATTATTTTATTTTTTTTACTTTTACAGCTACTGAAACATTTTTATTCTCATGTTCAACATTGTTTATGTTTTTAAATACAAAATAAACGTATGTTAAAACTTGTTTGTCTCACTTTGTAAATCATCTCGAGATCCCCCCCCCCTCAGCTCAGTACACACCACAACTTAGGAAACCACTGTTCTAAGTAATACATATCAGAATAATGGGTGTGAACACGCTAGTTTCAATTTTATTTCTATTCGTTTAAAAGCCAATTTTTAATTTAAAATATTACCATTATAGAACAATTCAGAAGTCGAAACAGAAAGAACTCTGATAAAGAATGATTTACTAAAATTTCTAAATCTAACGAGCAAAGCAATTTGTGAATATTATTTTGTTTTCGAAGTACCCCAACTTCAACAAATGTTTAAACGCATAAGATTATGTATACATTTTGGTAAACCCACCTAATATTTTAAAAATAAAAATACATTTAATAATAATTATTTCATTGCGTGTGTCCAGAATGCATGATTGCGATATCTACCTTCACAGCTACAGGAGATGCTACAGGAAACGTAGATGTAAATCGTGTATATCCTGAATTATTCTATTTTTTATAAAGTAGAATGGATTTAAGTATTTTTATATCTTGATGAATTGTTGAATTTACATTCACTTGCTGCTTATTTCCCGAGAACGAAATAAAACTTCTACCATTTTGTAGACAAAGTCGATATCTCTTCTAACTCAGAATACTAGCTGCTAGGATGTTACAGCCGATAAAATTCAACTTATACACGATGTAAACATTCCAAGAAAACTTGGTGTGAACAGGAAATAGTCTAGGTACTTGAATCATTCGATGTATCGTTTCATACGAGTAGCAATTATAAATTAATCTAACTACAATGAAGTAAGTTCATTCTCTACTAACCTCCAAGCTGATAAGCTTCATTAATTGGCAGATGAAATGCATTTACGTCACAAACATCGATCTATCCGAACTTTTATACTATTTCTAATTTCCATAGAATGTCTTTCTCCAAAGTTCACTCACCAAAAAATTTTAAAAATATACTTATTTGACTAATTTAATAAGAAAAAACTGTACGTAAACAAACCGAGCATTCTCCTTCCGCACAAAGATTTCTCTTGTCTGAAACGCCATCTGTCTTATCGAGTGGGAAATTACAGATCCATTACGATGTTTCGCTACTAGGAACATACAAACTTGGAGCGTACAATTTTGTGCAGTAAATACATACATAAGATGGCCTCGTATAACTAACAACGTTAGCATTCAGGGGATCATCACCATGTTATTCAGTTTGGAGTTGTATTAACTCGAAAAAGAACACCACAAAGTAATATTTGAACTTTGTGTCATCATATCTGCAGACTGGTGTATAATATGGGACCTCCGACATTATATAGGTGACGTAGTCAGTGACGTCATGATATGATTTTAATATTATGTCTCGGTGAATTCACGCATGTATCTCGAACCAAGTACAGTAATTTGTCCCAAACAAAATTTGAACCCGGGACCGCTCGTTTCACAATTACACATGCTAATGGTAGTTTTTTGTAGGTTATTTTACGACGCTTTGCCAACATCTTAGGTTATTTAGAGTCTGAATGAGATGAAGGTGATACTGCCGGTGAAATCGGTCCGGGATCCAGTTCCGATAGTTACCCAGCATCTAGTGGTAGTGGTGGAGGTGGTGGTCGTAGTAATAGTAGTAGTAGTAGTAGTAGTAGTAGTAGTAGTAGTGGTTGTAGTATTGGTAGTGGTGGTGATAGTAGTGATGGTAGTGGTTGTAGTATTGGAAGTGATGGTGGTAGTAGTTTTGGAAGTGTTAGTAGTAGTATTAGAAGTGATGGTGGTAGTAATTTTGGAAGTGGAGGTGGTAGTAGTAGTGATGGTAGTGATTGTAGTATTGGAAGTGATCGTGGTAGTAGTTTTGGAAGTGGTGGTGATAGTAGTGATGGTAGTGGTTGTAGTATTGGAAGTGATAATGGTAGTAGTTTTGGAAGTGGTGGTGGTGGTAGTTGTAGTATTGGAAGTGATGGTAGTAGTTTTGGAAGTGATGGTGGTAGTAGTGGTGGTAGTGGTTTTAGTATTGGAAGTGATGGTGGTAGTAGTTTTGGAAGTGGTGGTGGTAGTAGTTTTGGAAGTGGTGGTGGTAGTAGTTGTAGTACTGGAAGTGATGGTGATAGTAGTTGTGGTAGTGGTTGTAGTATTGGGAGTGATGGTGGTAGTAGTTTTGGAAGTAGTGGTGGTAATGGTTGTAGTATTGGAAGTGATGGTAATAGTAGTTTTGGAAGTGGTGGTGGTAGTAGTAGTGGTGGTAGTGGTTGTAGTATTGGAAGTGATGTTGGTAGTAGTTTTGGAAGTAATGGTGGTAATACTGATGGTAGTGGTTGTAGTATTGGAAGTGATGTTGGTAGTAGTTTTGGAAGTGGTGGTGGTAGTAGTCCTGCCAAGACTCTGGAATTCGCTACCTGCTAGCATCAGGGACTGTCGAAATAAAATTGAATTCAAACGCAAACTTATTAGGCACTTGGTCAGTAATTGAAACTCGTTCAGATATGGTTTCTTGTAAATAGTTTCCTTAATCTATCACAAAATATTTCAATATCCCGTAATTTCATCACTATACAATTTTGTTATTCTATGTTTAATTTGTAATTCAGTAAATATAAAATATTCCTTGTTTTTCTATGATAAATGATCTAGCTTTCATTAGTGAAGTAATCTTTTCATACTTTGATTTTTATTGTAATTGTAAATTTAATACTAATAGTAATTTTATTCTTCATATTATACGTAGTTGGAATCTCCTGGTAGAGGCAGAGAAGGCCTGACGGCCTTATCTCTACCAGGTTAAATAAATAGCTAAATAAATAAATAATAAATACTAGTAGTGATGGTAGTGACAGTAGTAGTGGTAATCGTGGTGATAGTGGTGCTAGTAGTAGTAGTAGTAGTAGTAATGGTAGTGGTGGTGATAGTAGTTAGTGGTAGTGGTTGTAGTATTGTAAGTGGTGGTGGTAGTTGTGCTAGTGGTAGTGGCAGTAGTAGTTAGTAGTGGTAGTGATAGTGGTAATTTATTTCTTTGTTTAAATGGTAAATATGAATAGTGATATGATGCTATGAAAGTTATTTTAATTACATATTTTTAATTCTTATTAGTTTCAAAACCTGTTTAGTTAAGAGACATTTTAATTGTAAATGTTTCTCGATGAATACAAAGCAAGTAGTAAGTATTAATTGTGCTACGAGATTCATTTTAAATTAATTTTGCGTAATTACAGTTATACTTTATATGACATGCTCCTAAAGATAAAACATGTCGATAATGTCTTGGTGGACCGATTTCTTCAGTTATTTCCAAAATCTCTCGTGATTTCAGTTTGAAGACCTTGAAACATTAACTGATAGCTACCATATGAAAGGGAGGAATTGCGTGGAAACCTTCGAGGCACATTAAATAAGGAGTGAAACTAGACGCAACGTGTGGAAAACCAATTACTCTTCTGTTTCAATCTTATCGCGAGTGCGGAGTAAACTTTTCATATCAAAACGTTAGGCTGCAATTTTTCTTTGGTTCTTTTTTTTTATTATTATTTTTGTACCTCGAACATTGGCTTTTCACGACAAAAGGATAAACCACAGAGAGCGACTTATTCTAATTACAATCGAACTATGTGTAATTTATTGTATTATTTAAGGGGAGGTTGTAAACTGATTTGGATCAAAATTAACATTTTTTTATTTTTAGCTGAACTAATAAATTAAGAAAAAGTCGGTAGGTTAAGGAAGATCACAACTACGGGTGTGCAAATTTTCATAGATGTAGATTGAATAGTTTCTGAGATAAATGTACCTGAAGTTGCTAAATTTAACACGGCGAGGATAGGGCTTACAACCTCCCCTTAATATTTTTCATTTCATTTTATTATTTGTACTTTCTAGTTAACCGAATCTTCTATGTTTTACCTGATATAATTCGATTGTATTTCTTGTATTATTATTTCCCGGCCACAAACTTTTGCTTCATCGGGAGTGCGAACCAAAAGTGTACCATTATTATGATCGTTCAAATAAATTATTATTATTATTATTATTATTATTATTTATTATTGCAGCCTACAAATTCACACTATAACTAGGCTAGAAAAAATTTAACTTCTCGCGACCAACTTAAACTACTAAAAATATTATCAACAGTAATCTCACTAGAGGTTTTGATTTTATCGATAAATCAAAACTCGAGTGGGATTTAATTGGCTATTACACAATTAGAAGAAAGTATATGAAGATTATAAGTAACAAAGTACTCCAATACAATAAAATATTAATTGACTTACGAAAATAAACCTGTCTTCAAATGTATTATTGCACCATTACGCAAGATGGCAGTTGGGCCAACTATGGAATCTTCATTGAACTCTGTAGACGCTTACTAGTCAAGAAGGGTTTGTTGATTCAGTTTCGTTTTTATTAAATCATTTGCATTCCACTTCAGTCATCCGGATCCCAGTAATCAACGTCACATGACAGATGATTTTCAATAAATCTCAGTATTAAACAATCTCTGATACGTGACTATCCATAATATCATATAGCAGAAGCTATAACATAACCTAAATAATATACACAAGTGTTAGAAAAGTTTTAATTAACGACGATGACATAAAAAATAAACATGAATAATTTTAAAAGGAATAATTATTGAATGTACAATTTTCAAATTTGAATGTGGTTGGTGGGTGGTTCAATTGATGTTATATTGGACGTGTGCGTAATAGAAGTGGAACTCGTTGATTTAGGCCTACATGGTGTATTCAACCTATTCAGGATTTCCGAATGGTGCTCTTCATTTATTTGTAAATAGGATTTCAGAAGATGCATAGGTATGATCAGTGATTTTTATTAATTTTTGTTCTTGAATGCCAATGCGAGTCATATTTGAAACTGCTGTGCATCGACTGGAGTGGTTTGTAATTATATATATATATATATATATATATATATATATATATATATTTTGACGTCCAGACCAGCGCAGTTTCAAATGTTGGCAAACAAAGAAACAATAAAATTGTGCGATAAGCAGCCATGATTGGTTGAAATACGTCCTTTCGTACCGTTTTATTGGTCAAAAGTAGTATGACGTAGTAAGAGTGTAATAGTCATACTAGAAACATCTGCCATGTATCGTAAGTATTAATAACAGACTCTTTGCTAGTCTATTTTTCGCTACTTCAAAAAATTATCCATAACTAGATATCTGCATGTAAGATATTTCTATGGCGATATGATCAACATGATCCAGTGAAAGTTTTCTTAAGATTTCAATTTCTGCTGCCATTTTCATTTCACCGAACCCTACCCTTATTGTCTGTTAATGACCTCTACGTTAAAAACTAACAATCTTTCTTTACAGGATTACATTCTACAAACCTTTTTATGTATTCATCCTATACTATTCCTCCTCACAATCAAAAGCTCTACTTCTCTTCTTATTTTCAGTAGAAGATCAAAGAATTCGCAGCTGATTGCATTCCAATACGAGCATGGCAGCTACAAACATGCTGATTTATTGACTTCCAACAACCAATATAGGAAATTGGATCTAGTTGGCGAAATTTCTTTGTTTAATGCCGTTCACCTTCAGCTCGACGGGAGTGAGTGTGCGATTTAATGCTCTTCACAGAATCAGATATTAGACTTATGTGAGCCCTCTTAAAAAGTTGTCAACCAGAGCGTATTAAACTCCGGAATCAGTTCATGAATAGCTACACTAAATAAAAGGCATTCCAATGATTTGCAACAGGAGAAATATCAACCCAACGATACTATATATTTCATCTAAATTCCTGAAGAATCGAAGTAAATTTATGGATATCGAACACAGAATTTGAACACTCTTTCCTGTCACTAATTTACAATTTCTTAAGAAGTCATAAAAAAACTATAATTTTAGAGTATTGAAGTAGTCTGCCGTTGTGAAAGAGGAAAAACAAGAAGGAAGAATTTTAAATTCTTATACATTTATTACATATTTTAGTAGAGATTCTACAAAGTAAGAATGCCCACGGGTCTTGGAATAAATACTTAAAAGATACACTACTCCGCCGATTTAGTAGAATGTCCTTGAGCCTAAAGAAAGCAAGAAAACAGTAGCTACAACGTGGTCTTCTGTTGTGACGAAAATCCAAGCCCCCCGCATATCGGTAAGGCATCATGTCACAAACACGTTCACGTCTGAGTATTTCTAACACAGTAAATATTATTCAATGCCTACTTGTTTATTTATTTATTTACGTACTTCCTTATTTTACTTATTTATTAGGTATTTATTCACTCACTCACTTAATCATTTACTTACTTATTTATGTATGTATTTATTTACACTGCAAGTGGGCAAACACCCGGTGGCAGTGGTATACACAATGTAAACAATACACAATACAATAAGAATATACAATACAATTATAAACAATAATTACAATTAATAATAATACATAAAATAACCTAATTAATAAGTGACCCTAATTTTACATTACAACCTACATATATATATATATATGTAGCGGTCAGAGCGTGGTGCCGACCACACCACCTCATTCTAGTGCCGAGGTCATGGAAAGCATAGGGCTCTACCTCCATGCCCCCCCAAGTGTCTTCATGGCATGTTACGGGGATACCTTTTACCTACATATATACAGGCCCTACATAAGTTTCACATTGATACTGATAATAATCTTTCACTTTACTCCCATCTCACTCACTGTACTGGCACTATGACACATTTCACTGAAACTTTAGAACACATTTCACTGACACTCGGGTAACACATTTCACTGACACTACAAAACACCTTTCATTGATACTATAAATTATCACTGATCGGAACTATTCACTGCACTGTAAAACCATAACTTCACTGGCTCACCACGCTTCACTGATACAACAGTTCCAATAAGACAAACAATTACACTCTTATTCATACTTATAAACAGAACTACATTTAAACTAAACATTTCTAGTCTAAGATCCTGTTACACGCTATTTGTAAATACTTTACAATTCAAACCAACGGAGTAACTCGTCAGGCTAAATAAATACATGCCACCTTAAAAATAAATATCACCTTAATTTAAATTTACACTTTATACACAAATTTTTAAGTTATTCTTTAATCTCCTTAAGGAAGGACAGCCCTCAAAGACCGCTGTCACTTATGTATTTATATATTTGTTTTCTTATTCACTTATTTATTATTTTATTTTATAGACTGATATATTATAGGACATAAAATTAATTTGCAACTCTTAAACACCCATTACCGTATGATCGATATTTTACAGTTCATAATATTCCTCGACTTTCATGCTTTACCGCTTACCGATTGCAGGGGACTTGCTCCTCGTGTTATTGTATTGTATTGTATTTATTAACATTCCATGGTATTCATACATGCTTACAGCTAGAATATGGAACAAGTCAAAAAATTTAATACTATTATAAAAATCTTAATTTAGTGTCACAGTCTAGATGAAATATATATAGACGAGATTTACAATATAGTCTACTAGTACAACACAAAGTTTTAGTATCAATTTCATGAAGTGTTATTGAATGTCATGAATTCACCTACAGAATAGAAGGCGTGAGAAATTAGGTACTTCTTTAATTTGGCCCTAAATAATTTTATGTTTTGAGTTTCATTTTTTATCTCGATAGGGAGGCTATTAAAAATTTTTACTGCCATATAACGCACTCCTTTTTGATAGCACGATAGACTTGCCGATGGAGTATGAAAGTCATTTGTTTGACGTGTATTTATGCTATGAACTGTTGAATTAGTTACAAAGTTTTCACGATTACATACGAGGAAGATTATTAATGAAAAGATATACTGACAAGTCATGGGCATTATTTGTAGTTTTTTTAAAATAGCCCTACACGATTCCCTAGATTTGGCACCTACTATTATTCTAATTACACTTTTTTGTAATAGAAATATATTGTTACTATCTGTGGAATTTCCCCAGAATAGTATTCCAAAACTCATTACCGAGTGGAAGTATGCAAAGTATATTGTTTTTAAGGTATTGATATTTACTATCTTTTGCATAGATCTAATAGCAAAACAAGGTGAATTTAGTTTGGGGGTAATTTCTTTAATATGATTTTTCCAATTTAACACATTATCGATTTTTAAGCCAAGAAATTTGGTTGTTGTTGTTTCTAATAGGGATCTATTATTAATTATTGCGCTAGAAATTTGCGACGTTGAATTTGGACAGGATTTAAATTGAATTATGTTAGTTTTGTTACAATTTAATACTAATTTATTGACTGAGAACCAGTCACATATTTTGAAGAGAATTTCCTCTGTTGAAGATTGGAATGTGTTGGAGTTATTGGCTGTAATTACTATACTTGTGTCATCTGCAAATAATATGTGATGACCTACATCTTTTATTAACTTTTTCTTATATCGATGGAGCAGTGTATGTATCATTACTGATAGTGGTTTTACTTTAGAATATCCGACAAAAGGTAATCAATGCTAATAATCTTACAAAGTTTGTAGCAACATATCTGCATCCCCATTGCTATTAATAACGTCGAAAATGGGCACTTAAAAACAATTATCACACCGGTTAAACGTCTATGTAGCAGAAATCTGGATCCTTACCAATTAGTTTGCAGCTTTCCTCTACCGACTAAAATAAAACGATTGAGGATATGTTCGTTCCAATTTGTGACAACGGTATTTGAAGATCTAGGGCAAATAGAGAGAATAGAAACCTCAATGCACAAACCGATATCATTTCGTCGATTAAATGTAGACAATTAAATTGGTTGGAACACGTATACCGGAAAAGAGAAGGCGCTTTATTTCGAAAAGCTCTGGACGCAAGGCATGAAAAAGACCTCTAAGACACTCTCGATATATAAAGGACGATCAAGCTTGAGCTGGTCGGAAAAAGAGTGGAAGAGGCACGTAACAGACTATTGTGGAGCGAACTGCGGTGAGGACAAGAATGGACTTAAGGACGCGTGACCACACATAGATAAATTCATTGAACAGTTGATTTATTGGCGTAAAAATTTATTGATACACTGCAGTTTATTATTAGAAGAGCGCTCTAGCACTCGGCTACCGGAGAACCATGCACCCGCACACTGACTTCGTGTGAAAATTACCAGAATTCTGTATACATCGCTTAACAAGGTAAAATTAATGAATAAATGAATAAATAAATAAACATAAATAAATACATACATAAATAAGTAAATAAATAAACAAACAAATGAATAAGTAAATAAATAAATAAATAAATAAATACATAAATAACCTGAAGAAGTAAATAAATGACTAAATAAAGAACTAAATAAATAAATAAATAACTAAATAAAAAAACAATTAAATTAACAAATAAATAAATAACTAAATAAATAAGTACATAAATAAATAAGTAAATAAATAACTAACAAATAAATAAGTAAATAAGTAACTAAATAAATCAGTAAATAATAAGTAATTAAATGGATAAATAAATAGATAAATAAAAACATAAAAAGTAATTGAATAAATAAATAAGTACATAATGAAGTAATAATTAAGTAAGTAAATAACTAACTAAATATATAATTAAATGAGTAAACAAATAAATACGTAAATAAGTAAGCAAATAAATAAATCAATAAGGACGTAATTAAACAAGTATATATATATATATATATACTTTTGGGGAGGCCGAGACGTATATGGGCAGATAATATTAAAATGGATTTGAGGGAGGTAGGATATGATGGTAGAGACTGGTTTAATCTTGTTCAGGATAGGGACAAATGGCGGGCTTATGTGAGGGCGGCAATGAACCTCCGGGTTCCTTAAAAGCCAGTAAGTTAGTAAGTATATATATAAGTAAATAAATAAGTATATAAATAAATCAATCAATAAGGAAACCTGTAAATAAATACGTAAATAAGCAAATAAATAAATAAATAAATAAATAAATAAATAAATAAATAAATAAATAAATAAATAAATAAATAAATGTCTTTAAGGTCATAAGTATACAAGAATATAAATAAATGAGTATATAAATAAATATGTCAATAACGAATATATATATATATATATATATATATATATATATATATATATATATATATAAGAATCTGTTACCTGATATTAGATTTGTGACAAACTCAAGGCTGTAATAACAAAAAAAATATATATATTATTATTCCTAATACTATATTCTTCGTCTTCATTATTATTATTATTATTATTATTATTATTATTATTATTATTATTATTATTATTATTTCTGTTTATGATGCAAACCAGCGCTCTATGCCACAAAAATATAGTCTAATATACTATTATTCATTATTAAAATTTCTTGTGTAGTATGGAGTTGTAACGTTTTGTTCCACAAAATAATGTACAACAGTTGTAAAGTATTAGTAAAAAGTTATTAGTGACGTCATAAAAATGTATGGCAAAGGAACTGTTGTTTGACACATGGCGTCATACCTTCAATTACCTTATGTCCACCTCCTTGGTATTAAATTCGTGTTTCAGGTTCCAAAAACGATTTATTATATTTCCTATAATATTTGTCTGAATTATTTTACCAGAAATAATGATAATTTAAATACTAATCATGTATTTGTCAATATTTAAAGGTACCGTCAACGCGGGTTACTTGGACCCTTAACGTGTTACTTGAACCCAGAAGAAAAAAAATCTTTACTTACCATTGGAGTAACTTAGGTGAAAATATTTGTACAGATGAAAGTTTGCAGAGCAAAAAACCACAACTTTCGACATCAAACTGTTATTTTACATAGAAGAAAACATTTTTTTCTTCTGTGTTCAAGTAACTCCTTAAGTGTCCAAGTAGCCCGCGTTGACGGTAATCTTCCACTTTAAGATGATCTCGTAATTTCCATGCCTAACATTACCAATTTCAATCAAGGGATGGTGCAAGTACCGATCTTCGCATATTCGGATTTGGAAACAAGAAAAAGTCATGAAAATGTTGTTAAAAAGACGAAATTATTTATTCTAAAAGCGCTAAACGTAAGGAAAGACATTCTGTAAGTATTCCTTCTTCCCGTAAAATGGACGTTCTTGAAAGAATGGCTGACAATATATAGAAATGTGACCGATACTTGGGCAGTCCGAAGTGTGTACGATTACGGGTTTTGTTCAGCTGCGAGAGCTAAAAGCTGGCCCTCGCACTGCCATGAATGATTGAAGGAAGTTGTGCTACACTTTCTGGTCGCAGCAGGCAGGAATCACGATTTGTATCGTGCAACGAGTTGAGAGCGATACTAAGGGAGCCACGTGGGACCATCGGTATAGGGCTTTCAAGAGAAAACAAAGTGCAAGCATTACCAGAGAGCCGAGAAAGTAATACCTCCGCCGGGCTGAAACTGCGGCCTTTCTACATTTACAGTAAGTACATATACCGGTATTGCATATGTAAATATTAAGCTTATATCATACTCCTACTGGCGTTCTGCAGCCCCTAACTCTATTTCGTATCTGTACACATTTGCCGAAATATTTATTTTCATAACATAATATACAGAGTAAACCGTAGGTAACGTCAATAATTTCAGAAGGTTATTCTTTTAGATAATTGAAACAAAAAGAAGTTGAATAAAATTTTGCTCGTTTTTGCTTCCTTTCCGTGATAATAATTGTTTTATATGAAACATTTCATAGCGCGTTTTGCGAATGCCAGTGATTTAATTCCCAATATTGAGTCATTCCACGTCAAATCGCACAAAATTATACAAATTTTGACCTTCATATTTCTGATTGCGTTTATATATTTTTTACCAACTCTATGGGTCTAATAAACCAACAAGTGTATTTTTATTTCCTCCTAAGTCCACATTTTTTAAAAATATTGCATGTTAAAATTCGTTAAAAATGTCGCACAATGCAACATTTAAAGCGTCATATTTCTGACGATATTGATGTTACAATTTTTTTTGAAAAAAAAAAATGCATTTAAAAGCTTAAAGTACTGTCTTTTATGAAATATTTACTAAGTAATTTTAATGTAATTATTACAAATATTTTTTTATAATTCAATTTTTAAAAGTTATATATCAATGTGAAATAGCCCTATTAAAAATCTAAAAAAATTCTTACTAGGTGCACTGAAGTATTATTAATAATTCCAGAAAACATCAGAATGGGGTCTCCAATAGTTTAATGGAAATTTAATTACTTACGACACAATGTGTAGCGGTCGGTGCAGCAGCAGTGGACGGGAAGCGTTGAAGCGCGCTGGGAGGTTTATCGGCGCTGGATGATTGACTGAACGTTGCAACATTACACCCAGTACGGATGAAGTCACTCGAGGAAACGCTGCTAATTTACTTATTATGATATCTTCAAATATTTCTACATTATGCTTTTTAAATGTTTCTTTTCATCCACACTTTAAATTTTCATTCGCCTACCTTCTTTCTTGAAAGAAAATTGTTTTACTAAATCTTCAGTTTTTGACAACGGAATGAAATAATGTAATTTTAATGTACCAGTTATTGGTTTTAGATTATGGTATCTGGCCTGCAAATTTCCAGTGTGGTTTTCGTGCTTATTCAATGGACAAAATATAAATGACACGTTAGAAATGTTTTTTGTGACCAATCAAACAGTTAAGCACTTGTTATATATTACGCTATCTTTACTATCACTCATGTTGTATAGAAGTCACGTCACTCCGTGAAATTCAAACCCAAACTGATTATTTTTCTCTTCTATATTTTGTCTCCTGCAATCTGTTTACTGCCATAAAGTTTACTGCCTTACCCAGCCTTGCTATCATCAAACACTTGGCTATATTACAGTATAAACATAAAGCACTGTGAAGGGCTTCCCCTCTTAGCTGAGCTAACAATAATAAAATAATTTTAGATAATATATTTACTGTTCCTTAAGGTATTAATCATTTGATGATTAGTATGGTGACATCAGATGCAACGGGGGATTTCGTAAAACTTTCCACGGGCAGCCTTCTAGCCTATGGCTGCAAGCAGTTCATTAGCTGAGCATCGCGAGCGCGTGCATGCCTTCGGAAAATAAATTGTTATAAATGTATGGGTGCCGATCCCATATTTATAAATGCAGTAGTTTACAGATAATACATCACCGAACAAGTCTATATTTTTTCAGATTTTTAACTTGGCTATTTAATATAGTAATTTTGCTTTGAAAAAGAAATGATTAAAAAAAATAGGCCAAATTTTAAATTTATTTGTGATAGGCCTAAAGTAATAAAAAGTGTTGTATTTAGTCTTTCAAATGCGCCACACCGCAAATCTCAATTATATGTAGACACAGAGTTCCAAGTCAGTTTATGTAACAGTGCGCGCATAATTTGCGTAACTTCAAATAGTCATAATTAATTAATAATTGTGAAAATAAAACAATACGGGTCTCCTTATTTGATGTCTGGAATTCATGAAAAAAATTCGACCATTTCCGAGAAGGTCGTTTTATTATTGCTGTACGATTTGACGTGGAATGACTCTATTCTCTGTCAATTTAAGAGAGCAGCGTCTTGTGATAATGAATTATTGAAAGAATTTTAGTTTTGTTCTTTAAATATGCAAGAAATTTAATCCGAACAAATGTATCATTTTAGAATTTCTTTTCAGAACGAAAAGTTACATTTTTTTCGGTTCAAATTTCTGCACATTTAACGGACAAAATTAAAATTTATTTAAATGATCGATCACGTGTAATTTGGATCCAATGGAAAGCACAGTATACTAAAGACCTTCGAAGTAGTACAGTACGATACAAGGTTGGGAAGTGCTTTTTACAAAATCGAGAAAAAGTTTGAAAAAACGAGTTGAGCGAGTAGTTTAATTTCCGAGATTTTGTAATCCACTTCACAAACGTGTATTGTACAACATTTTTTGCACGATCATATTTTTAAAATCACAATAAATATATTTTTCACTGTAAATTTAGAGCAATAATATTCCAAAGCCTTCGCAAAACTATACTGTAATGGTAACTAAGTAAACAATAAGTGCACTGTAATGACTATTTCAGTATAGTTTTATGTTATGAAGAATGGTTTCCATAGCAACAAGTTTCTGTGTGGGAATTCCAACTCTCAAGATGTAACAACAATAGCTGTAAAAAAAACTATCGTGGAAAAAACTAATTTAAACAAAGGACTACACATTTTTTTTCATCTTTTTATCTCTGAAAATTTTCTGTGCATGAAAAAAAGGATTTTATAATGTCTAAAAATACAACTACTTTATCACATTTTGATAGTCTCTGTCGTATAAAATAATTTTTTATGCTCGACCATGCCGAAATGTAGTAATTATACACCTGGTAGCCGTCCTTTAATGCATGTCATTAAAGTACACCTATTCATTAAAGTTCAGGTTTTCGATTATTCTCGGATGTGCAATAGAAAGACAACGAGGGAAACGTCACGGAGGCTAGAAATCCAATACTGTCGCAGAAGGTTATGTTCTGTTACTATAATAATTAGAATTAATTGTAAATAATATTCAAATAAATTCAATTTGTCATCTCGTTTTTCAATTCTAAATCAATTTCCAGATTATATCAAAATTGGTTCATGTTATTCTCTACATTACATCTAGGTCAATGACATTATTGTTCCTCGGAAAAAATCAATACTTTCGCGTCTGCGCACATCTCACAATTTACGAGCTATGCACAAGGTCACTTCCGATCTTCAGTCAGATACAAATAAAATGAATACTTCTGAATAATTTCAAGTTAGAAATATGGTCGAGCATAAAAAGTCATATGAAACTTGCCTATAATGGTAATTAAGACGCTCGTATGAAAATTATGAAACTCGCTTACGCTCGTTTCATAAACAAGCATGCTCGCATCTTAATTACTATCATTATAGGCTCGTTGCATAATGTACTATTAATAAAGAGAATAGAAACGCAATTCCACTGAGTATACTCTCCAGGCGATTCTTGTATTTTTTTTGGATATGAAAATAAGTGTTGTGTAGTGATGCTAAAAGAATGGGATATAAAAGACCACGGATGTGTGGCTGCAGAGAAACAGAGGAGACGAGGAAGGTAGAATCCAGAGTAACCTTGCGAACCACACTAATCAAGTTTGTGCTTGGTTTTATTGTCCTCGCAGTCCGCTCTTCAAGCCTGGCTCATGTTTTATTTAGCTGGCCATGTATCGCATGAAGAAAAATGTGCGTCATAAAGTATAGAAGGCTATAATAACATCCCCGACTTCGTGTAATATTTCACGTTCAATAATTAATCTCCTTTACAATACAAAACAAAATGTAATCATATTTTAAGAAGAAATATATGGTATATAAATTTTTGGTATAAATTTAAAGGAAAATAAAACACTACTGAGAATTTATAAGTTAAGACTACATTACTCTTCTTACTTACAATGAAATGTATTTAGATTACCAAACTGCTATAACATATAAGATATTTTGTTTCCTGCATAATAATAATAATAATAATAATAATAATAATAATAATAATAATAATAATAATAATAATTATTATTATTATTATTATTATTATTATTATTATAACAACAATAATTTACTTATTTATTTATTGATATTTATGTGCTCGATAACAGCCATTGGCCAATAAAACTCCAGCACAGTGATACAATTAATACATTAAAATGAACAACTATGGTACAAATTAAATACTTGAGTTAACAACAAAATAAAGAACATAAATTACAATAATTAATTTACAAGAATTAATACTATAAAATATTAGGGAAAGGAGTTGATTCCTACTACCAATTTGTGTATAAGGATTATGCAAATAATATTAGCAAAGACATTGCCATATTCTAATACTTCTATAGCCTACATTGAATGGATCGAAATCGCCTACATGTAAGTTAGCATGTTTAATACATCTGGAGACCGGCGAAGAAGATTTAGAATTTCTAATATAGGCTAGAATACTTTGTGATGTCTCATGTCCTTTGTAGGAATATGAAGGCTGACACTGTTTGAGAAAGATTGACAATTATTGTCACCTTTAAGGACCTTACATAAGAATAGGTAATCGAGATCATGACGTCTGGTATACAGGCTTCGACATTTAAAGTACTCGCATTTTTTATCAGTTACACCCAGAGTTAAATAATAATAATAATAATAATAATAATAATAATAATAATAATAATCATCATCATCATCATCATCATCATCCCTCACGAATTAGGCCTCTGTAGACCTGTTTCGGCCCCATCTAGCAGTCTTCTTAACGGTCTTCCCGGTCGACGATGTCCTCTAGGTTTATATTGCATTATAATTTTTGGGATTCTTGAATTTTCCATTCTTCTTACATGATCTAGCCAATTGAATTTGTATCTGGTGATTTTTTCTTCTACTGACTCTACTTCTAATTGTTCTAAAATTTCTTCATTCCTTTTTCGGTCTAAAAGAGTATATCCTGCTGTTCTCCTGAAAAATTTCATTTCCGTTGCTTTGATTCTGTTCATGTCTTTTTTCTTTAATGTCCAAATCTCGCTTCCATATAGAAGGGTGGGTAATGCTAGTGTATTATATATTTTTATTCTTGTAGATTTTTGTACTAATTTAGCTTTTAATGTATTGTTTATTATTCCTAGAATTTGTGTAAATTTGGTAATTTTCTTGTTCACATTTTTTCATTTTGATAAGATATTTCACAACCCAGATAATTGAAATTTTGCACTTGTTCGAGGCATTGGTTATTGTGTATTATCTTACTTCTCACTGGGTCTTGTCCTAAAAATGCCATTACTTTTGATTTTTGTGCTGAAATTTCCATCCCAAAATCTTTTAATATTTCATTTAATGTATACAATCCTCTTTGTAAATTATCCTCTGAATTGGAAATTATGACTTGATCATCGGCATAGAGTAAGGTATTTAATGTTAGAGCACTGGTTATTTTGATTCCTGATGTGTAGATTTGGTTCCATTTTAAATAATAATAATAATAATAATAATAATAATAATAATAATAATAATAATAATAATAATAATAATAATTACAAATGGCTTTTAAGGAACCCGGAGGTTCATTGCCACCCTCACATAAGCCCGCCACCGGCCCCTATCATGTGTAAGATTAATCCAGTTATATCATCATATCCCACCGCCCTCAAATCAATTTTAATATTATCCTCCCATCTACGTCTCGGCCTCCCCAAAGGTCTTATTCTCTCCGGCCTCCCAACTAACACTCTATATATGCATTTCTGGATTCGCCCATATGTGCTACATGCCCTGTCCTCAAACGTCACTTTTAAGCGCAAATGAGATTTTGTGATATGTTGTGCATCCTGATGACATCTTTTTTTTGTGGTAAAAGATGACATTCATTCATTCATTCATTCATTCATTCATTCAGTGTTCTGCCCAAGGGCAGGTCTTTCACTGCAAACCCTGCTTTCTTCAATCTTCCCTATTTTCTGTCTTCCTCTTTGTCGCCTCATATGATACATACATGAAGAGTCCACTGCAAGAATGATGGATGTCACTTTCTTGTCGAAAATGAACCAAGACTGTCAATGCATAGCTTAAGACATATAGAATGTACATAGAGAGTTATATGGCATTAACACTGATAGTCATTGTCCAGTAATGATCGGAAAATCACAGTTAAGCTTTGAACGCTAAGCATTTCAAACTTTCAATTGCTTCTCCTGCAAAATGTATTCCAAATGACATCCATCATTCTTGCAGTGGAGTCTTCATATGTTAATGCCATCTATCACCTGATATCTTCTTCTACCTCGAACTCTTCTCCCATTCACCATTCCTTTCACTGCATCCTTTAGTAGGCCGTTTCTTCTCAGCCAGTGACCCAACCAACTGTATGCGATTTTGTGTACAGACCGTATTAATAGGGTAATAAAATTTTTCAAACTATAATTTTATGTATAATTCATTAGCCTAATCTGAGATTTAAATGCTATAGCATCTGTACAGAAAATAAAAATTCGGCACTTCAGCTAAATCCTTTGTCCAGCCGCAAAATCAGTGAAGTGCATTTTATTTTAATGAATAAAATTGTATTGTTCATTCCATATTCAACAGGTTTTTTAATTAGTTCTTTAAAGATCGTTTTGGTAGCTTGAATGACAAAAACTATACAAGTTTTGTTGCTCTAACCGAAAAAGTGGATATAACGACTTTTGCCACTGAGTTACTTAAAAAATTTTAATTTTAGTAAATATTTCATTTTAGGTTGAATTTATGTACAAATCACTGAAGCTGGCAATGAGTGCTACTGAACGGAACCAGTGAAAAATACTGGTTGCTGATTGGTAAATTTCATTTCGTATAACGGGGGTGAATTGGCGCGAAAATTAATTTGTAAGCTCTTGCCTAACCTAAAAAACCTACCACCTCTTCTATGCTAAAATGAATTTTTCGGAACGAACTTAGTTTCCAGAAAATTAGGTAAAAATCTTCTTCCCTACCCTTCCAAGACCAATAACGAACGAAATTGTCAGGCCAGTGTTTGTCTGTAAAAGATTTTTTTCAAATAACATATTTGTAGTTTTTTGGAAGGAATTTTTGAATTCTTAGTATCGGTATTATTATTTAAAATGCAAAAAAGATACTAAAAATTTGCATTTTCATCAAGCATTTATAGGACTTTATGGTTCATTTAGGCGTTTTAGGTCCTATAGAATTTTAATAGAGGAATCTTTTGTGCATTAAACGTAGAGATCTTAATAACAAACGTCTATGACGTATCAAACAAAATAATAATTTAATAATTTATTTAATAATTAATAATAATTTATTTATTTATTTAATCTGGCAGAGCTAAGGCCAGTAGGCCTTCTCTTCCGCCCAGCCAGACTCTAATTCTAATTAAATACATTTGCTTACATAGTTATTACATTAATATCTAGATCATAAAACAACATGAAATTAAATAATCAAAACTGGATAACTAATGTTAGTGTGACAATAATAAACACTGGTAAGAAATAGTTATAATAATAATAATAATAATAATAATAATAATAATGAGATAATTTAGATATTTATCTGTGATATATATAACCATTAAACATTGAGAAACCTGAATCAGCTATTATTGTTAACAAGAATTGTTAGAAAAATATCTCGTTAGGCTATTCTTAAATTGGTTTGATGTCTGACAGTCCCTGACATTACTCGGTAGGGAATTCCAAAGTCGAGGAACAGCCACAGTGAAAGAAGATGAATATGAGGATGTTCGGTGGGAGGGAATAGATAATATTGAGGAGTGTTGTGATCGCGTGTCTAGGTGTGAAACTAGAAATCCGTTCCCTATTTACAACAGACTATAAGTGAAATTCAGTATATTCAGTATATTCCGTGTTATACAGTCAGAGCACACAACATAGTGCAATTGATAAAGTCAGTAATAAAAAGTAAACAACAAAACAATAAAATTAATTCAAAAACTCTCAACAACGTTGACATTAAAAAAAAAACTCATTAATTTCATAAAATCGTTTGTTGATTAACCAACCAGAGACAAGTCTGTTAAAAGACTTCCTTTCCAGATTAAAAAGATATCTCGGAAAATTATTTGCTATTTTTAAAGATACAATAAAATAATTATTCATTGTTTTAGTTAGCCTACACTTAGGTATGTCAAAAAGGTCACGGTTTCTGGTGTTGTATATATGAACATCATTCCTATGTGTCAACATATGTGAATTTTCTTTTACGAAATTTAGGGCTTGATAAATATACAGTGATGTTGCAGTCATAATTTTTTCATTTACAAATAACGGTCTGCAGTGTGTCTTCATTGATGAATTAATTATAATTCTAATAACTTTTTTTTGTAACATAATTACCTTATTAGTATGAGAACTATTACCCCATAAAAGAAGTCCATAAGAAAGTATATTATGAAAATAAGAAAAATAGACAACTCTAATGTAATTCTTCGGAACATACATTTTAAAATTTCGCTGAAGAAATATTACTCTTGACAATTTTTTACAAACAGAATCAACATGGTCTGCCCAAGTAAGTGTGCTGTCCACAGTAATACCAAGAAGTTTAAAATTATTGTTTTCCATTAAACAACAAAGATGCAGTTTTACTTTCATTTAAAAGAAATTTATTAGAACTAAACCATTTCTTGGCTTTATTAAAAACGGAATTACTAAGAGTTTTCAATTCATTAATATCACTATGACTTGTCAAGAAAGTGGCGTCATCAGCGAATACCACAGAATAAGCAGAGACATTGCACATCAAATCATTAACCATTATTAAAAATAAGATAGGACCCAACACTGATCCTTGAGGCACACCATATTTTACATCATGAGCTTAGATTTATTGCCATCAATGAAGACACACTGCTGACGGTTACTAAAATAAGAAACAAATAATTTTAATTCATTACCTCTAATATCATAATATTGTAATTTTTCTAATATAACATCATGCGAAACACAGTCGAAAGCCTTACTTAAATCACAAAATGTAGCAGAACTAAATTTATGGTCCTCAAGACCTTATAAAATATAACTGATAAAACTAATAACAGCTTTGGTTGTATTAGAATTAGATCTGAATCCATATTGAGAATTAGATTCAAAGTATTCACAAATTTGATTCTTTATTACAGTTTCAAATATTTTAGCAAAGACAGGAATAAGCGAAATTGGCCTATAGCTACTGTTTCCGTATCTTTGCCCTTATTAAAAATGGAAACCACCTTGGAAGTCTTTAAAGCATCAGGAAATACGCCAGTCCTAAGACAATCATTAATACATGCAGTCAGTCAGTGGCGTAGCGACAATGTAAGCTAAAAAGCTCAGCTTCCCCAGTTAATAATAATTTCATAATAAACCTGCAGTTTATGAACAAAATTATTTATTAATCTTAATAGAATTTATATTTATGCGATAAATATTGTGATGCGGCAGCTCAGGATGATTCGTGATGCAGCAGTAAACAAGAAGCCTGCACACACCAGCTTCCAAGCAGACCGGTTTCTTTCACTCATTCTTCTGTGTAACCCACCCCGCAGATTTTCCATCCAATTCTAACTAAACTACCCTGGTTGCAAGGCTCGCAAGAAGCTAGCTTTTACATTGAAAATAATTTAGTTTTCGAGTTATCCCTTTCGTGAGTTGTGTTCAGTTGAAGTGTTAGTGTGCACTGTGGCTGAAATAATAAACAATGAGTGAAATAACAGTTCCTGACACCTTAGGACAATTCTATTATCAAGACGGCTTACGAACAAAAGTGTGATTTAAAAAACAAATGACCGACTCCCTTGCTCTCAATGAAGGGGACAACCAAAACACAGACGCATACTTACGTAATGATACTAATACTGTAGCCTATCTATTGAACGTCAATATTGTGATTTCTCTAAGTATGACAGGGAGTGAGCTAATGTTATACGTATTAGTGTCTATTTGTTAGACATATGTGTAAACCATGAAATCATATTTTACTACGTACCATTTGAGCTGATACCTTATTGGTGTTACTTACGAGGTTCCAACCAATCTTTCGACTACTGACTTGACATTGACTACTATTTATTTTAAGATTATATGTTTGTAATACGTTTTCTCATAATACATGAAAGACAACTGAGTTAGCTTCCCCTGTTCAAAATTTCATGCTACGCCACTGCAGTCAGTGGACCTACAATACAGTGAATGATTTGTTTCATAAACTTATTAGAAATATCATAATTTTTACTACTTGTGTTTTTCATGGATGGAACAATTTTTAGAACATTTGTAGAAATAAATACTTGTAGGCCTTGTTAAACCAAGAATAAATCTCACCCTTGTAAATCCATTCTAAACACTCATACCGACTCCTGCGAAAGCCGTGATGAAGGCAGGATATCCCGGTACAAAACACAGCAACAATCGCATTCTTAAAACCATATTTCAATCTTCACAGCAAGCAGACAATCTACGCAGCGCAAAATCAACTTTCAGAAGCGAGAGTGAGAGAAAGAGACGGAAAGAGAGATTTAGCGCAATTCCGTCACCTGTGACACTCAGTTTCCAAGCCTGCAACTGTAAAAATAAGATTACGGAAGCTCTGAAGAGGAAGCATTTGAAGGAAGAGGTATCAGAAATCAAGAGACGAGAAATGGACGAGTCAAAGAGATAGGTAAGTACAGAGGGAGGAGGAGGGGTTAGAGGAAGGAAGACGGTTTGAGGGGAGAGAAAAAAAAAGGATGAAAACCTGACATGAAATTCGATTGAACAATGCCTCTAGCAGTTGAGTCGGTGAGGGATTGGGAGGGAAGAGAAGGGGTGAGATCAGGCATGAAACGGATTAATGTCAGATCCAGAGTTCTGGAAATGAATCCGTTCCCATACCAAAGCCTTTTAGTTTCAAGCTAGATGGGATTCAACAATAGAAAGTTAAAGGCATGATGTGAATTCAAGTTTCCCCGAGTTTTGGAAACGGCGCAAAACTTTAAGTCAATATTATTTACTTTAAAACAAGATATAAATGCCTCATCAAACACTGAGTCACGCTTCCAGGCGTCACGAATATGACAAGCCTGAGACCCAACATTAGATTCGTGTCTTAATCATGGAACAATGGCGCTTTGTGTGGGGTATTCCCACCTGATACAATCTGACATGTTGTGATGATGTTTTGTCTCCATTGTACGAGACAGATACTGACATCTGATTCCTTCAGGGGCACCGGCCCAACACCGTTCAGATAGCTTTGTGTGTCGAGGCATAAAGAGAATGTATTCAAGCATTCCATTTTGTGTGTCGAGAGACTGATTTCCCACGCACAGGCCTGGAAGACTGATCAAGATGTAGCATAAACAGATGACTCCAAATCCGAAATTTTAGGTATATTCAGTTGGTTAATTTAAAATTTCCCTAAATTACCATAAAAAGAATTAAATTTCCCTACAACTACTCTAAGCGCACTACCTGCCAGTGGTAAATTTCCCCACTCGGAGTAATGGCATGGCATGAAATTTATCGAAGACATCCAATTTAATCGCAGGAATATGTCACAATCTATTGTTCAACAGTGATGACAGCGTAGGGAATAATTCAAATTAAAAACGGAAGAATAAAAATCACTGTAATAATGGTGGCAACACCGCTAATCGATTCAGATGTTTCGATGCTTTCGAACGGTCTCTGAAGAATATGAAAAAAACGTAGAACGTAGTAAAAATTCTTGCATTTTTTAAGTTTTAGGTCCTGAATATAATAATTTGATTTCATGTAATAAGGATCATAATCATGAACTATATAATGATCGAGTCTTAACAAATAACTGGAGGAAAAACGAAAAGCAAATGAAAATCCTCAAGAGAAGATTCACTATAATAATGTTGGCAACACCGCAAATCGATTCAGATGTTTCGATACTTTCGAACGGTCTCTGATGAATATGAAGGAAATTGGCTTTGAACCTAGAAAAAATTCTTGCATTTTTTTAAGTTTTAGGTCCTGAAAATAATTTGATTTCATGTAATAATGATCATGATCATGAACTATACACAATGATCGAGTCTTGTAGCGTCAACAAATAACTGGAGAGGAAAAACGAAAAGCAAATGACAATCCTCAAGAGAAGATTCACTGTAATAATGTTGGTAACACCGCTAATCGATTAAGATGTTTCGATACTTTCGAACGGTCTCTGATGAATATGAAGAAAATTGGCGGTGAAGCTAGAAAAAATTCTTGCATTTTTTAAGTTGTAGGTCCTGAAAATAATTTGATTTCATGTAATAATGATGATAATCATGAACTACACAAAAATCGAGTCTTGTAGCGTCAACAAATAACTGGAGAGGAAAAACGAAAAGCAAATGACAATCCTCAAGAGAAAATTCACTGTAATAATGTTGGCAACACCGCAAATCGATTCAGATGTTTCGATACTTTCGAACGGTCTCTGATGAATATGAAGGAAATTGGCGGTGAACCTAGAAAAAAATCTTGCATTTTTTAAGTTTTAGGTCATGAAAATAATTTGATTTCATGTAATAATGATTATTATCATGAACTACACAATGATCGAGTCTTGTAGCGTCAACAAATAACTGGAGGAAAAACGAAAAGCAAATGACAATCCTCAAGAGTAGATTCACCGTAATAATGTTGGCAATACCGCTAATCGATTCAGATGTTTCGATACTTTCGAACAGTCTCTGATGAATATGAAGAAAATTGGCGGTGAACCTAGAAAAAATTTTTACATTTTTTAAGTTTTATTTACTTACTTACAAATGGCTTTTAAGGAACCCGAAGGTTCATTGGCGCCCCCACATAAGCGCGCCATCGGTCCCTATCCTGTGCAAGATTAATCCAGTCTCTATCATCATATCCCACCTCCCTCAAATCCATCTTAATATTATCCTCCCATCTACGTCAAGGCCTCCCTAAAGGTCTTTTTCCCTCCGGTTTCCCAACTAACACTCTATATGCATTTCTGGATTCGCCCATACGTGCTATATGCCCTGCCCATCTCAAACGTCTGGATTTAATGTTCCTAATTATGTCAGGTGAAGAATACAATGCGTGCAGTTCTGCGTTGTGTAACTTTCTCCATTCTCCTGTAACTTCATCCCTCTTAGCCCCAAATATTTTCCTAAGCACCTTATTCTCAAACACCCTTAACCTATGTTCCTCTCTCAAAGTGAGAGTCCAAGTTTCACAACCATAAAGAACAACCGGTAATATAACTGTTTTATAAAGTCTAACTTTCAGATTTTTGGACAGCAGACTGGATGATAAGAGCTTCTCAACCGAATAATAATAGGCATTTCCCATATTTATTCTGCGTTTAATTTCCTCCCAAGTGTCATTTATATTTGTTACTGTTGCTCCAAGATATTTGAATTTTTCCACTTCTTCGAAGGATAAATCTCCAATTTTTATATTTCCATTTCGTACAATATTCTCGTCACGAGACATAATCATATACTTTGTCTTTTCGGGATTTGCTTCCAAACCGATCTCTTTACTTGCTTCCAGTAAAATTTCCGTGTTTTCCCTAATCGTTTGTGGATTTTCTCCTATCATATTCACGTCATCCGTATAGACAAGAAGCTGATGAAACCCGTTCAATTCCAAACCCTCTCTGTTATCCTGAACTTTCCTAATGGCATATTCTAAAGCAAAGTTAAAAAGTAAAGGTGATAGTGCATCTCCCTGCTTTAGCCTGCAGTGAATTGGAAAAGCATCAGGTAGAAACTGACCTATACGGACTCTGCTATATGTTTCACTTAGACACATTTTAATTAATCGAACTAGTTTCTTGGGAATATCAAATTCAATAAGAATATCATATAATAATTCCTTCTTAACCGAGCCATATGCATTTTTGAAATCTTTGAATAACTGATGTACTGTACCCTTATACTCCCATTTTTTCTCCATTATCTGTCGATCAATAGTTGATCTATTACGTCGAAAACCGCACTGATGATCCCCATCATCATCTACGTACGGAGTTAATCTTCTCAAAAGAATATTGGACAAAATTTTGTACGACGTCAACAAAAGTGATATTTCTCGATAGTTGGTTTTGTCCCCCTTTTTAAAAATAGGTACAATTATGGACTCCTTCCATTGTTCTGGTACAATTTTCTTTTCCCAAATAGCAAGTACAAGTATATAAATTTCGCTATATGATGCACTTCCACCCTCTTGTATTAATTCTGCTGGAATTTGATCGATTCCTGGAGACTTGTACTTTTTCAGATTTTCAATAGCAATTTCGACTTCTGATGGCGTGGGTTCGGGTATAAATGGCTCAGCAGTTTGTATTTCAATTTCGTCCCGTTCATTTCTATTTGACCTATGTACATTTAGTAGTTGCGCAAAATAGTTTTTCCATCTGTTTAGAATTGATGGAGAGTCTGCAAGCAAGTCACCATTCCCATCCTTGATCACGTTTACCCTTGGCTGATATCAGTTCTTAAATTCCTTTATACCCTTATATAACTTATATAAATCTCGAATGTTTTTATTCTTACTATTAATTTGTTTCATGTAATAAGGATCATAATCATGAACTATACAATGATCGAGTCTTGTAGCGTCGACAAATAACTGGAGGAAAAACGAAAAGCAAATGACGATCCTGAAGAGAAGCCAAGCGCGATTCTAAATGAAAGCCTTAAAGGTGAGTCACTTCTAAATTGGTAGTTACAAACCTGAAATACCTAAAGAGAAACAATGGGCCCTAGCGGTAATGCTAAATGTTTCTGGATTTAGGGGAATTTACATAGGCCAACATTTTACCTGTTCAGTGTTTAGGGGAATTAACACTGACGGAATTTTAAACCCTTTTGAATTAGGGAAAGTTACAATATCCCATTCAGTTATTGCAAATTTCATCAGTTCTTTGAGAACAATAAGAAAAAAATTGTTATAACACAAACTAAATTTTGTGCACTGCTTTTTCGGACGACCAGGTCAACGACGATTTAAAAGCAGCTTACATAAGCTTCAAAATTAATCGAATATTTTAATATAAATGTTTCCTGCTGATCATTGCGGGAAATATATTTTTATTACATTCCAACATGATTACCAAAGTGAAATTCTGTTTCAGTTGCGAAAGTTTTCGAATACAATCGATATTAATTCTTTTCAGAGACAAGGCTCTCAATTTTCCGCGCGGCAAATTTTATTCGACTGCAGAATCTCGAACCTATAAACTTTTCAATCATACTATCAATTTTTCTACTTTTATATGTGCCGAGTAATGTTCAGTATAATATTAAAATCAGCCCGAGGAATTTATCTTACAATATCATGACGAGATTGACAAAATATGGGAAAAATAAAAACATATTTTAAAAAATCCAATGCCGACTGGCTTAGTCATGATTTTCAGTTTCCGATAAAAGTTAACTTTTTTTTTCTGTGCCTAAAGGTGAAGTACCTATTTCGAGCAGAGATCGTCAAAAAAAACCTTTTTTTTTTATGAAAGTAGCAGTCAGTTTCTGTAAGATGCGTTTCCAATTCACTGTGGGCTAAAGCAAGGAGATGCACTATCACCTTTACTTTTTAACTTTGCTCTAGAGTATGCCATTAGGAAAGTTCCAGGATAACAGAGAGGGTTTGGAATTGAACGGGTTACATCAGCTGCCTGTCTATGCGGATGACGTGAATATGTTAGGAGAAAATCCACAAACGATTAGGGAAAACACGGGAATTTTACTGGAAGCAAGTAAAGAGATAGGTTTGGAAATAAATCCCGAAAAGATAAAGTATATGATTATGTCTCGTGACGAGAATATTGTACGAAATGGAAATAAAAAAACTGGAAATTTATCTTTTGACGAGGTGGAGAAGTTCTAATATCTTGGAGCAACAGTAACATATATAAATGATACTCGGGACGAAATTAAACGCAGAATAAATATGGGAAATGTCTGTTATTATTCGGTTGAGAAGCTTTTGTCATCCAGTCTGCTGTCCAAAAATCTGAAAGTTGGAATTTATAAACAGTTATATTACCGATTGTTCTTTATGGTTGTGAAACTTGGACTCTCACTTTGAGAGAGGAACATACAGTAGGTTAAAGGTGTTTGAGAATAAGGTGCTTAGGAAAATATTTGGGGCTAAGAGGGATGAAGTTACAGGGGAATGGAGAAAGTTACACAACACAGAACTGCACGCATTGTATTCTTCACCTGACATAATTAGGAACATTAAATCCAGACGTTTGAGATGGGCAGGGCATGTAGCACATATGGGCGAATCCAGAAATGCATATAGAGTGTTAGTTGGGAGGCCGGAGGGAAAAAGACCTTTGGGGAGGCCGAGACATAGATGGGAAGATAGTATTAAAATGGATTTGAGGGAGGTGGGATATGATTATAGAGAATGGATTAATGTTGCTCGGATAGGGACCAATGGCGGGCTTATGTGAGGGCGGCAATGAACCTCCTTAAAAGCCAGTAAGTAAGTAAGTAAGCAGTAAAAACAAGAGTATCAAAGTTTAACATTTAGTGGAAGCTATTAGTCCGGAGAAAATTTCGTTGGTGGCGGAGACAACTTCGCGTGCTGGAGGAAAAAGAGAAGCAACGCAGTTTTTAAAAGAGCTGTCAGATGCATCTTCCACACATGTTTGCAAGAATTACAATCGGAGCTCAAGAAAAAAATTGGGATTTTTTTTTCCATGTCATAAATTTAAAAATTTTACATGGACTGTTAGTCATCTTCTGAAGCTATTTCTGTAACGAAATATACGCAGAACTAACTACTACAACTTTTAGAACACATTACTCTGCGCATTGCCACTGTCCAGGATAAGATTCAGAGTTCGTAGGAAGATACATATTATGCCCTATGAGAGAGAATGTAAATCGGTCACTAGTGTCTTAATAGAATCTACAGGGACATCATTTTATTTTTACTAACATTTTTAATATTAACCTGGCTATACCTTTGGAGAACCGGAAACACCGCTTGCTGCCCCCCTCCAAGACTGGAGTTCGATGATACTGGCGTAAAACAAAAATCGCTCTATTAGGTATAGGAAGGAAGAAAAGTAGTTCATCCATTTACGTAAACTAGGAAATATCGCGTTTTTGAGTTTGATAATTTTCATTAGGTTTTTCTTTAATCAAAGTACAGTACTGTATTAAGAATAAGTGTTTTTACTCACGAAGTGAGTTATCCATGCGAACATATTCATTATGCAGTGTATACTCGTATTATACTGTCTACAGCACAATAGCTTACAATATAGAGAAAGAAGTTAAATTGAAAAATAATCATAATATGAATATTTAAACACAATTTTGAAAATGGTGGCCGTTCATTTCGATACAGGCTTCAGTTCTTTTGTGCATATTATCGCACTATAGACTATTGCATCTAATTCCAATTGCCAGTTTCGTCCTTCGTACTAGGAACTCATGTTGAAATAATTCTGTACCTACTCTACGTACTGTAAATTCAATCTTCACTTCTGCCCGACCCGAAAATATAAAATTACTCAGACATGCTATCTACTGTCCGTCCAAGTGGTTATGCCGCAGGATTGTAGAAAGGGAGGAAATCACGTGACAGTTAATTACTTAACGAGGCCCTTTTATTTAAGATAAATTAAACAGCTGTATAATATTACGTAAACTTCCAATTCCTAAGAGAAATTAATGTTTTCAGAAAACAGCTAAGACAGCCCAGCTATTACAGAGGGGCGAGCAGAAGCAGGTGGGGGAAATCGGGATGCGACGTAGGCAAACGGACAGTACCTGTGCGAAAATATGATTCAATATTGAAAGCTCTTTCGTCACTGGAAAACGCGAACATTTTCTGGAACGTACTATATTCAGTAACTCAGTACTGCTTACTATCTGCGGTCTTGGTTCTGTGTGGAGTTGGAACTTCCTTAGTAGAAGGGGTGGGAGTGAAGTACATTCAAAAACTCAGGTACAATAAAAATTGAAGTAAAATAAAATGATGTCCCTGTATTTTCATTCTTATAAATAATGTATGAAAAAGTAGTTATTTGAAAAATAACAGTTATCAGCTTTAAGCGACCAATTACTCTCTACAAAAATAAGCACGTATCTATAGATGTATTTAAATTCATACTTTGGTAGATTGCGAATTTCAGTACTCCATTTAGGCTCATAATATGACGTACAAAAAATTGAACTTACTCCTTTATGCAAATATGTTCAAATCAGATAATTCAACATAAAAGTAAAAATATTTCAACGCTTTATAGCTGTGAACCCACATATTAACTATTTCAGCAATACATTCAGTGGTAAAGGAAATAGTTATTACACCATTATTTTAAGGAGTTGAAATTATGAGATTCACATAAAAATAAAAAAATCGTTCAAAATAAATTATTTTGACTTCAATAAGTTATTTTCGGAAAATTTTATTTCTACTCTTATGTCGTAGGTTTATAAGCAAAACACATTAAGTCAAAAATATCACTTCTGAGAAAAAGCCTTTACAATGTACATTATATACGCCTTTCTCTTAGAAATTATATATTTGACTTAATATGTTTTGTTTGTAAATCGATGATGTGATGGGGTGGATTTAATTATCACATTTTCATAAAATTCTAAGTAAATATTCCTAAGATTATTATGAAACCCTATAGAAATGTTCATCCAAAACAAATAGAAGGGAAATGTGTAATTAATGTTTGCTTACCTAGATTGGGAAAATTTCATATTATGGGTCATGTCCCTTTCCTACACCATTCAGCTTCCTATTTTCCCCATAATTTCTGAGAATTTGCACTTTAATTTCTTCCCTTTTTCTCTCTTTATTTCATTTTTCCTTCTTTCTCATCTGCTTTCTGTTTTTCTTTCTGCCTTTCTTCCTTTCTTTATTTATTCTTAGTCGTCCTTTCGTTTCCCCTCCCATTAATTAATTCATCCATCCATCCATCCATCCATCCATTCACCCATCCATCTACCCATCTATTCATCCATCTATCCACTCATCCATCCAGTTACCTATCCATCCATCCATCCATCTACTCATCCATTCATTCACCCATCCATCCACCCACCTACCCAACCATCCATTCATCCACTCATCCATCCATCCATCCACTCATCCATCCACCCATTCGCTCATCCATCCATTCACCTACCCATTCAACATCCATCCATTCACCCAGTCACCCATTCATCCGCCCACCCACCCACCCATCCATTCATCCACTCATCCATCCATTCACCTATCCATTCAACCATCCATCCTTTCACCCAGTCACCCATTCATCCACCCACCCACCCATCCATTCATTCATCCACTCATCCATCCACTCAAACATCCACCCATCCACTTATCCATCCATTCACCTACCCATCCAATCATCCATCCATTCACCCACTCACCCATTCATCCATCCACTCACCCATTCATCCATCCAATTATCCATTCACCCATCCACTCATTCATCCATGCATTCACCCATCCAGCCATCCATCCATCCACCTACTCATCCATCGATCTAGCCATCCATTCATTCATCCACCCATCCACTCATCCCTTCACCCATCCACCCATCCATTCATCTATTCACCAACCATCCATCCATTAATCCATCCATCCACTCATCCACCCATCTATCCACTCATCTACTCATCCATCCATCCATTCACTCATCCATCCATCCATCCATTACTCCATCCATCCACTCATCCACCCATCCATTAATCCATCCATCCACTCATCCACCCACCCATCCATCCATCCATTAATCCATCCATCCACTCATCCAACCATCCATCCATTAATCCATCCATCCATCCACTCATCCACCAATCTACTCGTCCATCCATCCATTCATCTACCCATCCATTCATTCACCCACACATCCATCCATCCATCCACATATTCACCCATCCGTTCTTCCATCCGTCCACCCATCCATCCAATCATCCAATCATCCATCCATCCATGCACTTATCCACCCATAAATCCACTTATCCATCCAGCCACTTATCCACACACCCACCCATCCATCCATTCATCCATCCATCAATCAATTAATCCGGTCATCCATCCATCCATCTACCCATCGACCAAACCATCCATTGATCCTCTTTTTACTTCTGAAATATATTTTTTAATTTCCTTCTTCCAGTTCTCACAGCCTCTGCAGGGAGTGTCGCACTACACACACTCAATCTGCGCGCTGCCTTGTCGCACCCTCAGCACCTATAATCCTAATGGTCGCAACGGGTTATACATAATTCATAACTTTTCATGCCATGGCCGAGAGCGTTATTGCTGGTAGCTCGCGTTTCTCCCCGCGTTTCCTACAGAAAATAAGCCAAAGAAAGTACGGGGAGTTCCCCCTCCGGTTTTATGTTCCTCTGCTCTGATTTACGCACTTGAAAGAAAATATGTCTGTAATGTTGACTGTAACATTTTGAACGCCGCATCCCGCTGGGAATTCGACTCTAGACTGTCTCCTGCCGACTTATATTTGTAGCTCTACACAAATAAGTTCGCAACGCAGTGAGTTACAGTCTAATTCCATTACAGTCTACCGTTACCTCGAGAGCTATGTTCACATTTTCATTTAAATATTTACACATAGCCTGTACAGAAAGAGTATTCGACGAAGATAGCGTATTTGAGAGGAAACGAAACTAACATTATCAAATAAAGAATCAAAACAGGAAAACTCAACCATTACTTCTTACGTTGTAATACATTAACATAGCTTCATAAATTGAGAAACGTAGGTCTTTCTGCAAGTTACGTACACGAGTTAAAAAACTATATAAGTGAAAAAGTCCTGTGTATGTCTGGTTAACAAATACTCGACTCATGTAACTTATCTGTGTAGTCCTCAGGATTTAACACTGAAAACTCTCCTTTTCATAATCTTCTAGCAGTCTTACTAATAAACCGTATATAGTTTTTATACGAGACTTATGCAGAGTTGACACAGAAAACGTTACTAATAAACCATGCATAAGCGATGGATGTATAAACAGTCTGTAACTATACAATGGGAATTGCTTTGCAGTAGTTCTATACACGAAACCCCTTGTTTCAGCGTTGTATATAGAGAAAAATGGCCGCCCCTCTAACAGCTGTTCGTATCGACTGTCATTTTATGATGATGGTTACCTTGTAACCACAGAAGAACAAATCAAAGAGCACAGAATAATTAGAATAATATTGCTGTAGCTTGTACTCTTTGACCAAAATATAGTGTGGTAATCGATTAGAGGCAGTTATACTATCGATACTTAACACGCCACACTAGAACGCTCTACCGGATGCAATAGAGAACCTCAGATATTCTATTACCTTTCGTAACGAAGTAATGATGAAACTGTGACGTAGCTGTGTAACAGTTGTACTGTTATACACGACGTATGTAGTGATTATTAGTAAGGAATTTACACACGACGTATAAACGAGCTACTCATTGTATAAGTAGTGTAAGACAGTTAAACGTCTGTATATAGAGTTTTTATTAGTAAGACCGTAGGAGAATAAGTTTTGACAATAAAAATATTTATAAATGCTAATCTTTCAAACGTGACACTGATGGAGTCGCAAAATGGTCTGACGGGAATGTCATGAAAATTGATCTTCATTTTTCTATATGCTAGACTTTTAACACTTATACAGGGTGCAAATGAAATAACCTTGCAAATTAAAAGAAACGATAGAGTACACGTAAATGAATAGGTAACATATAGTACGTTTATGATTAAATGCACGGTTAATTAAATAATTAAGTTTGAAGTTTCAGCAGTCCGGCAACATTGTCGATGTCTCTACTCGTGAAACAGATGTAAGAAGTCAAAGAAGTCGGTGAGTCTCCGTACGTAAGCTGCCAAGACGTTGCCAAGCGCTCGTTTCTTGCAATGGTTTGAATTTAGAAGTTTTTAAAATTAAATTTACACGAAAACCGTGCATGCTATTGAAATATGTCAGAGGGTTAAATTATTCTCTATTAGATTTCCTATCAATATGGATAAAAATCACTATCCTACTCGCAATAGTTACCGAATAAGATATTGTTAAACTTTTGGGAGGGGGACATTTTTTTCTACAAGAAAAATATGAACTTTCCACCAATATCATATTATAGTTCTTTTTGTTGCATACAACATAGGCTATTCGCTCTGGAAATCCGCAGGACTATTTCACTTCCACTCTGTAGGCCTATATTAGTGATTAAATTTTCAATTTCTTTATTGTGTAAGTTCTTTCTTAGTTTTCAGTATCCCAAACATTAACACAGTAAAGAAATTGGAAATTTAATCAGTGAAAATTAATGTTTTCAAGACTAATGTCACAAACTTTTCGAGAAAAACTACTTCCCTTAAATTTAACTATAAGTTATGTAATCATAAAATTATCAGAACACATTGTATTAAAGACTTAGAAGTACTGGTTGACAGCTAACTTTATTTTCACAACAATCGTTGAGTTCAATTATTTATTTATACTACATATTTATTCGTTAATAAACTATGTATACGAGGTATTTCCTTGATACTCAGGAAGCTGGGTCATTCTATACAAAATTTTAAGAATATGCCAGTGATGTCATGAATTTTTTTGGACTTTCAATATAATAATTTTATTATGAAAATAAATTAAACTGCCAACTATGACCGCCATATCGTTAATATTTTAGTCATACGGATGACTGAAAAATGGGTGGCAGTTACATGTTATCCATAATTTAAAATATTCTAGACACACTATATGAAGTGTCATCGAATCTAAACAGACGCCATTGTAAACCTGAATAACCATATTTTAATACCTTGAAGACTAATCCGAATAATATTAAGGCATGCTCATGGAAACAGCTCATTGAAAAAAAAAAGAAATAGTTTTATATTCGAATGCAACAAATTAAATTCATGCGAATTTCATTCGTATTAAAGAAAATCTTATTCCTAATCCATCTCCCAAGTTTTATGACGTTATCTAAAAAAACCGTGAATAATTAAATTAATGAAATTATTAATTTTTGTTCCGAAGGTTGAAAATCGCTTGCTACGTGTGGCGGTCGCAGCGTTCGCGAGACTTCATAACGATGAGTAATCTCAAACGTCTGTCTCCTTGACCTTGATCGCGCAACATTCTGTACGACGGGAGAGCCTACCTGCTGAGCTCCTTGTCCCGGTGAGTTATTTTTATAAAGAACTGACATGATATTTAAGTCACCATTCTGAAATTTTCACAGTGGAATCAATATACTCTAAACAATTACACACACGATTTTCATCTGTAAAAATGAATTGCACTTTGTGTTCTATATTTTTTAAAATTATTTTACGGTGGGTAACTATTAAAAAAAATATTTTTTTTTTTTTTCATTTTAAGGGAAATTATAAACACGGGTCTCCTTTTTCGAATTGCATTGAAATCATTTTTCCTTCTTCCTTTACATAGTAAGAAAACTTCAATGAATGAAACCGTGTTCTTTGTTAAACCAATATTTTAAATTCTGATTGCTGCAAAACTACGAAAGATATAAATATAGTATTGCTTGAAATTCATATTCAGAACATACAAAATAACCTACTACAATATTTTTAGCTTTTGAGACATCATGGTTCAAAAACATACTTTTTTTTATATGGAATGACCCAGCTGTTACTTGTAATTTTGTGACAATGATTTTCCAAGATATATATTTCAACTAATTCTGAAGTAATAATTACATTATATTGTGTAATATAATTTTGGTTTTGATGTCACAGGCACGGCTTCTTAAATAATGAAATCATAATTTTTCTGGACCATTAATTATTTCTCTACTTTTTAACTTTTGAGATATGTTTCTATTTTTATGTATAACGTTATTTATGTTCCTAAATAAAATATATTATAGAATGTTTTTACTAAGGCGTTTCTTGTCTACCGTTGTGGAATAACTGTTAGCACGTCTGACTGTGAAACGAGCGGGCCCGGGTTCAAATCTGGTTGAGGAATATTCTCTCAACCGCTTAAGCAGAATTGCTGGGTACCTTTCGGCATTGGACCTCGGATTCATTTTGCCATCATTAATTCACATATCATCATAATCATCATCATCCATACCATAGCCCAGGTTAAGTTCACGGAGAAGCGTGATGTACTCGTCAAGAGCGCGGCCGTTTGACTACCCAATCATTCACAAAATCGGAGTGATAAGCACAATAAGCCTTAGGCTGCGGTGCAAGCCTTCGGGTCCCTCCTCAGTACACGAGAAAAGGCACTTTTAATTTTATTTTGCATATCATCTCGCGACACCTCTCAGCTCTTTACGCGACCCCTCAGGAGATCGCAACCCCCACTTAGGAAACCACTAGGCTAGAGGAATCATATTAATTTTAGCTCTATAATTTTACAAATATACGTTAGGTAATCAATAGAGAGATCTGGGAAAGAAAAATCAGATCACACAATCGTCTCTATTTAAGTTCTATAGTCTGCTGTCAAAAAATCTGAAAGTTAGAATTTATAAAACAGTTATATTACCGGTTGTTCTTTATGGTTGTGAAACTTGGAACCTCACTTTGAGAGAGGAACATAGGTTAAGGGTGTTTGAGAATAAGGCGCTTAGGAAAGTATTTGGGGCTAAGAGGGATGAAGTTACAGGAGAATGGAGAAACTTACACAACACAGAACTGCACGCTTTGTATTCTTCACCTGACATAATTAGGAACATTAAATCCAGACGTTTGAGATGGGCAGGGCATGTAGCACGTATGGGCGAATCCAGAAATGCATATAGTGTTAGTTGAGAGGCCGGAGGGAAAAAGTCCTTTGGGGAGGCCGAGACGTAGATGGGAAGATAATATTAAAATGGATTTTAGGGAAGTGGGATATGATAATAATAATAATAATAATAATAATAATAATAATAATAATAATAATAATGATTTATTTTAGCTGGCAGAGTTAAGTCCGTAAGGCCTTCTCTTCCACTCAACCAGCAAAAAGTATATATACATATGCATGAACTTACAAAGAATTCAACAATTTGATTTAGATTAGAGTTACATGTATACAAGAGTTATTTACGAATTAAACAACAAAATACTATGAACTATTAATTAAACACTGGAATAAACTGTGTAGCAGAATTAAACTAAAATACATAGAATGTTAATATATTTCAAATGATATTAGATAATAGAAAGAGATTATTATGAGACAATTTTGAAAATACAGCACAATCAGGATGATGTCTAAAGAATGAAGTAACAGTGTAGTCAGTGATAGTTTAAATCAGTATGATTGGAGTGAAATGCTAATAAGGTTATCTTTTAAGCTGTTCTTAAAGGTGTTTGTTGTCTTGCAGTCCCTAGTACTTTGTGACAAGGAATTCCATTGACGCGAGTTGGATCTTGTAAAAGATGATGAATAACAAGATGTTCTATGAAGAGGTATACTTAGTGTGCCACAGATAAGTGATCTGGTATTTACGTCGTGGTTAGAGTATAGATAAGAGAAACGAGAAGAAAGGTAATTTGGTGTTGAGGTATGCAGAGTAAAGACAAAGAGTGTAAAGTTCTGCGTTCTTTAAGTCGGAGCCACGAGAGACTTGCGAAGGACGGTGATATGTGATCATATCGTCGGATGTTGCACACGTATCTGACGATATTCTGAGCTGGCTGTAACTTGACTGACAGTTCAGAACTTAGGTCACTTAACAAAACGTCACAATAATCGAAGTGCGGCATTACTAGGGTTTGTACTAGGGTAAGTCTGCTGTCCAAAAATCTGAAAGTTAGAATTTATAAAACAGTTATATTACCAGTTGTTCTGTATGGTTGTGAAACTTGGACTCTCATTTTGAGAGAGGAACATAGGTTAAGGGTGTTTGAGAATAAGGTGCTTAGGAAAGTATTTGGGGCTAAGAGGGACGAAGTTACAGGAGAATGGAGAAAGTTACACAACACAGAACTGCACGCATTGTATTCTTCACCTGGCATAATTAGGAACGAGACTGGATTATTCTTGCTCAGGATAGGAACCAATGGCGGGCTTATGTGAGGGCGGCAATGAACCTCCGGGTACCTTAAAAGCCAGTAAGTAAGTGAGTATAAAAACACGATTTATAAATAACTGAAATTGCAATTGCGAAGCAACAAACAACTTTAAATGAGCATTACGCAGAACATACATTTCTCTAAATTTCACAGACGTTATGCTGCTGGTAAATTTCCTATCTTCTTGACGAGATATGAATTACCTCACTTGTAGACAGATTTCAGCAAGGAGTGCAGCAATAAAGGAGAAGTGTAACGTGCCGTGAAGCCTGCTATCTATCTGTGTATCTGAATGCGATGGATTTCTAGTTCCGCATTTCCTTTTCTCGTTTCCTCGAGTCGTTAAAGCCCCTCCGGCTTCATTTTCTATCTTCCAACTGTCCTCTTGTTGTGCTATAATAAAACGTATCACTACTGGAATTAGCCACGCCACTCACTGCGTTACAAATACAGTTAAAGCGCAAATATACTTACTTGATCTGTAAGTAGCATTATCCAGACTTCCAATCAGCATGCCATTCACCACACATCCATCTCTTCATATGATCCCGGGCCAGGTCGATGGCATTTAAGTGTGCTTAAATGCGACAGGCTCATGTCAGTAGATTTACTGGCATGTAAAAGAACTCCTGCGGGACAAAATTCCGGCACATCCGGCGACGCTGATATAACCTCTGCAGTTGCGAGCGTCGTTAAATAAAATATAACATTTTTTTAACATCTCTTCATATGTTCACGCAACCATTCATCCATCCATTCACCAACACTCTCACCCATATTCTATCCACACGTATTCAATATACCCGGTCACAACACGACAGATATTGTCAGTCCATATTCTCAGAACAGCCGCGTATTCTTCATCTTTTACAATAGACACTATATTTTCTTGGAATTAGTTACCTATAGCTGACAGCTGTGAGCAGTATGGGATGAAGATAAATGCAAATAAGATGAAGAGCATGGTCATAGGAAGGAAAATACAGAAGATAAACTTGCGAATTCTAAACGACGTAGTAGAGCAAGTGGACAACTTCAAATACTGGGGGTGTACTATAAGCCGTAATATGAGTTGCTGCCAGGAAGTCAAAAGGAGAATAGCAATAGCTAAGAAACCTTTTAATAGAAAAAGAAGCATTTTCTGTGGACCTCTGGAAAAAGAACTAAGGAAGAGACTAGTGAAGTGCTTTCCATGAAGTGTGGTATTGTGTGGGGCAGAAACATGGACATTACGACGAAGTCAAGAGAAGCGAATAGGAGCATTTGAAATGTAGATATGGAGAAGAATAGAGCGTGTGAAATGGACAGAGAGAATAAGAATTGAAACTGTGTTGGAAAGAGTGGGTGAAGAAAGAATGATGCTGAAACTGATCAGAAAGAGGAAAAGAAATTTATTGGGTTACTGGCTGAGAAGAAACTGCCTACTGAAGGATGCACTGGAAGGAATTGCGAACGAGAGAAGACTTCGGGGTAGAAAAAGGTATCAGATGATAGACGACATTGATATATACAGTATATATATATATATATATATATATATATATATATATATATACAGTATATATATATATATACACACACACAAGGTGTTTCAAAAATACGGGGCATAATTTCAGGTATGTATTTCCCACATGTAGACAATCAAAATAGTTCATTACAACATGTGTCCGGAAATGCTTTATTTCCGAGTTATGGCCTTCACAACATTGAAATTCACCGGAACGTTTTTCTTTCCGCAGGTCGTTGCCGTCAAAGGAGACATTAAGAGGGCACTCTGACAGTTCATTCCGAGGCGAAGGTTACATTCAGTGTTGTGTAGGCGTTAGACTGTGCGACATGTATTCAAATCAAGAGCTGGCAGAGATACACTTCATGTACGGTAAGACGGACGGCAAAGCTGCGCTGGCTCGTCGTTTGTACCAGGAGAGGCATGATGGCGCTCCTGCACACTTCAGTCGTACGGCTCGCCGGTACTTGGATCGAAGGTTTCCTGATCGATGGATAGGTAGAGGTGGTCCAATTGCTTGGCCTCCACTCTCACCTGATCTGAATCCTCTCGATTTCTACTTGTGGGGCCATTTAAAATGATTGGTTTATTCGTCTCCGGTGCCTGATTTGGAATCCCTTCGGAATCGAATTGTGACATGTTCTGAGGACATACGCAATACTCCTGGAGTTTGGGATCGTGTTCGCAGGTCCATAAGACATCGATGTGAGGTCTGTATTCAAGCAGGAGGTGGACATTTTGAACATCTTATGTAATGACAACGACCTGCGGAAAGAAAAACGTTCCGGTGAATTTCAATGTTGTGAAGGCCATAACTCGGAAATGAAGCATTTCCGGACACATGTTGTAATGAACTATTTTGATTGTCTACATGTGGGAAATACATACCTGAAATTATGCCCCGTATTTTATATATATATATGTATATGTATATATATATATATATATATATATATATGGAAGAGGAAGGTAGAACATAGGAAACACTGGAGAAAGCTGAGTTTGCAGTGAAAGACCTGCCCTTGGGCAGAGCAATGAATGAATGAATGAATGAATGAATGAATGAATGAATGAATGAATGAGATGTTAGGGGCTACCAGACCTTAAAAACACTTCAAGTCTAAAGTGAAAAATTTTATTTTACATCGAACAGTGTCTCAGGGTGGGTTTTATAATTCATAATTGTAACTAGTTTGTTATGTAATCATATAAATTAATATATCACCTAATTTAAGTGGATACTGGACGGAATGGTGAATGGGAGAAGAGTTCGTGGCAGAAGATATCTGATGATAGACGACATTAAGATATTATATGGATCATATTCGGCGATTAAGAGAAGACAGAAAATAGGAATGCTGGGTTTGCAGTGAAAGACCTGCTCTTGGGTAGAACACTATGTATGTACTAAGTAGATATTTAATTTCGATATTCTTCTGGCTCATGTATACTTTCAGTAATCTATTCTATTATCATTCATTCAATTTTCAATCCATTGATAATTAATTCATTTACTTACAGATTAATGATTTTCTTAATCATACATTCATACATATATTATTCCACGGATTAATTTAGCTATGAATTCATTCATTCACCTCTTCAATACATTTTTGCGGTTACATTTCATTTATTCATAAATGATGCAATTATTTGTTATTGCTTTGGCAACAGGCTCGATCGTGGCAGATCTATTGATGAACTTCAGTCATGAGAACTCATAAAGTCTGTGTTCGTCATTTAACTTCTATTTCCTCTTCTCTGTAATTTCGAAATTGGTTTTCAGTTGAAGTCCATTTATGTACTTTTTTATTTGACCATAATACACTAATTACGTTACCTAATAACATACATTAAAGTACTGCTATTCATTATGGTATTCCAAATATCGATTTCCAACTAAGCATATGCGATATTAATATCGTACACGCAACAACCTGCAATCCTTGAAAGCAGCTATCCAAAATGGCAGGCACGATAATATAATAATATTCTAATAAGTTGAGTTCATTTCATGTGTGTTTAATGTGTGTTGCTTTGAGGTTAAAAATCCCCAAAACTTAGCCCTGGAAAAAATAAATAAATACTGCGTAGACGCATTAGTGCCATCTGTTGCAATAGTCGAGAACACGCTGAAAATACACTCATGGTCACCGTTTCATTATCAGTAATTTAATAAGATATTTGTAAAAACTCAAAATTTAGGCACTTAATTACGGTCCAACAAAAACAGCCGTACGTATCTTGCCTGTAATGGTAATTAAGACATTCGTATGAAAATTGTGAAATTCGTTTACGCTCGTTTCATAAACATACTCGTGTGTTAATACCATTATAGGCTAGTTGCATAATACAGTATTATGGATCTAATACTAGAATATTAATTAACAATTAATTGATTGATTTATCTATCAACGGAAGAGGCAGCCCTCCTACTGGAGTTTGACATAATTGGAGGTATGATGTCATACCTAAAGATGGCAGTCCCGTCAGACGTCTTACCCTGCGACGTGCCAGTTCCATACCAGGGGACATTCTAATGACTAAAAATTCTTATGCAGGAAAATTTTAACCTGCATAAGAATCTGAACAAACTATTCGGTTTAACCCATGGTTGACAATGATTCATATATTCATCTATTAAATTATCCTTCATTCTTTCAGCAATATATCCATCCATCTAATCGTCCACTCACACATTATTTACTCATGCATACATTCATTCTTTTACCCGTTAATTAATATTTTACACGAATTCATTCTTTTATCTATCAGTTCAACTAATTCATTCAATCACCTATTTCTTCATAATTATTCATTCACTCATTTTTTGATTTGTGGATAGGCTCAATCACAGTTCAGTCAGTGAACTTCATTCATGACAAACATTCAAGAGAAGATAATACTGAAATTTGACTAAAATTCACATTTAATTTTAAAAAAATTGCTTAAAATAATATTTTGACTGCAGAGAATATACTACACATAAAATTTAAGCTCTAACTCAATACTATGACATTTACTAACGTCATTTTTTAAACTCTGTTAGCCGAATATTTGAAAGGCTACGCCCACTTCATTTTCTAATCTAATTTGTTTCAAATTTACCGCATTTTCAATCTGAATTCGGTTGTCTATTTTATATAATTCCATTCTTCAATAATGTAGCAGCTCTATCTCCAATAGCAACTAGATAGCAGGAGATGGTATTATTCCTTCGTTTCAGTCAGACTTACTTGAAAATTGTTTTGATCTAAATTATAGATATGTGTTTGTTATATCGTCATAGAAATGGTTATTGTAGTGTCTAAAATTACATAGTATGTAAATAGTGTGTATTATATTGGTTGCAGTTAGTGCAGTTTTTTGTTTTGTGGTGTATTTGTACATACAGTTAGTTACACATCATGGGAAGGATTAATAAACCGAAGGCTAGACTTGTAAATCACATGAAAACTGTGAGGAACTAATCAAAAATGAGTCAGAAAATGTAAAATATATATATATATATATATATATATATATATATATATATATATATATATATAGTAGAGAGGAAATTCAAAAAGGATAGCTGCCCTTGAAAAAGGGGTACCGAGCGGTAACAACACCTAAATCAATTGTAGATCAACAATATTCTATTTTAAATTTAATTTTTTTATTTTTATTTTATTTTTATTTATTTTTTGGGGGCCAGCAATCCTCGACAGGAATAATTTATTTTTCATATATAGAACTGCACAGGCCAGAATATTGAACGAAATGGAAATATAAAAATTGGAGATTTATCCTTCGAAGAGGTGGAAAAATTCAAATATCTTGGAGCAACAGTAACAAATATAAATGACACTCGGGAGGAAATTT
Source organism: Periplaneta americana (assembly GCF_040183065.1). Lineage (NCBI taxonomy): Eukaryota > Metazoa > Arthropoda > Insecta > Blattodea > Blattidae > Periplaneta > Periplaneta americana. The sequence continues at coordinate 142,231,237 of NC_091129.1, forward strand.
AACGCAGAATAAATATGGGAAATGCGTGTTATTATTCGGTTGAGAAGCTCTTATCATCCAGTCTGCTGTCCAAAAATCTGAAAGTTAGAATTTATAAAACAGTTATATTACCGGATCATCTGTATGGTTGTGAAACTTGGACTCTCACTCTGAGAGAGGAACATAGGTTAAGGATGTTTGAGAATAAGGTGCTTAGGAAAATATTTGGGGCTAAGCGGGATGAAGTTACAGGAGAATGGAGAAAGTTACACAACACAGAACTGTACGCATTGTATTCTTCACCTGACATAATTAGGAACTTAAAATCCAGACGTTTGAGATGGGCAGGGCATGTAGCACGTATGGGCGAATCCAGAAATGCATATAGAGTGTTAGTTGGGAGACCGGAGGGAAAAAGACCTTTAGGGAGGCCGAGACGTAGATGGGAGGATAATATTAAAATGGATTTGAGGAAGGTGGGGTATGATGATAGAGACTGGATTAATCTTGCACAGGATAGGGACCGCTGGCGGGCTTATGTGAGGGCGGCAATGAATCTTCGGGTTCCTTAAAAGCCATTTGTAAGTAAGTAAGAACTGCACAGGTGGTTATTTACAATTAACAAGAAATGTCTTAAAACAATAATGGCTATATCTCGAACTTCCAAAAAATCGATATGAAAACGATGAAAGAAATTGATACAAAATCTTGAGATAGTGCCCCTTGCACCAAAGATTACTCCGCAGCGACAAACGGGTATGTGGTATTTCTCTTCCAGATAAGTAAAGCAGGGTTCATAATGTCTTTTCTTTTCCAGATCTACTTCTTGTGGTTGTAATTCGGCACCCTCAAATCTTATAGTTGGATCGATTATGAAGCCAATCTTTTGATTGTTATCAATTGCTATGATGTCGGCACGTTTGGTGGAGCCAGTGGATGAAATACAATGTAGTAAGCCCACAACAATCATTACCTCAGCCTTCAAGTGACTCTTTAGTTGCGTTTTTCTGTAAATTTCGTTTTTGGTCATCATTCACATTATAAATTGATATAACTCAGAAACTGCTATGGTACGAAACTCAAATTTTCTACAGATCTTAAACATAATATTTTAAAAAATTTTTCATCTTTACAATTTTAATGTTTAAATCGAATATGAAAATAATTAACAACATGCAAAGAAATGGATTCTAAAACTGAAATCCACGATATTCTAAACCCAGTTATTTTGTTTCCGTAAAGCATAGTCTATCAAAAATAAAATGAAGCCATTTTGTAGTATATCTTCTTGTGAATCTAATGGTAAAGAACTTCTCAAATACTTACTTACTTATTGGCTTTTAAGGAACCTGGAGGTTCATTGCCGCCCTCACATAAGCCCGCCATTGATCCATATCCTGAGCAAGACTAATCCAGTCCTTACCATCATATCCCACCTCCCTCAAATCCATTTTAATATTATCTTCCCATCTACGTCTCGGCCTCCCCAAAGGTCTTTTTCCCGCCGGCCTCCCAACTAACACTCTATATGCATTTCTGGATTCGCCCATACGTGCTACATGCCCTGCCCATTAAAGAACTTCTCAAATATCTAAGAAAACTGAGTTATATCAATTTTTGTAAATAGTTATAAATGAGGGGCTAACTGTTAAATTTGGGCCACCTTTTGCTTTCTTTAACACCTAATAATCAATTTTAGATTTTATACATACGGTTGTTCAGGACACAATAATTGTAAGTTTCGGTGACAAAACAAGGACTTTCAAATTTTCAGTATCGTATTCCCTTAAATTTATTTGCATGACTTTTCTTCTACTTTCTCTCCTTTACAGTTTCCAGATTGGCACTGAGTTCATTCCATATATGAGTCGTTCAGATCAGAAGTGGTGTAAGTCAAAAATGGGTAATGAGGATTAAAGTAAACTAGCGGCTTGTGCAGCAAATGCTGCTGCAAACTAAGTTCGTTAGACGTTCAAATAAACATTTTTCAGATTTATTTTCAGTGAAGAATACTTGTCTTTTTGATAGTCATTTGCTTCCATAATAATGAAACATACTCCCTCTGAATGGATTTTTTTAAGACCAAATACTTTCTCTTGAACCTATCCAACTTCAGTTTTTGAGTTTCAACTCGAAAACGCAAGTATCAATGTCAGGACGATAGCAGTAGCTATTTCAGGTCATTGTGGATTGTAGGCAAAAGTTAAAAAAATGTCAGGTTTGCTAAGCTTTCGAACAATAGCATTTTCGTATAGATGTTGCATGTAGAACTTGAAATGTAGAGCGTAAAATCATTTTATCCTACTAAGAGATCTTGCTGAAATGATCTGGAGACTACAAAATTTTCTAGGCCTCTTATTTTATCAGTAAGTAATACCTTTTGATCTTTCCTTAGGAACCGTAATTTTTGCGCTCTGTCGAGCCAATACTGAAGACAATGACACATATTATCAATATCTACATTACACCGCCATTAAGTATATGAAAAAGACCCAACCCCACTGGGATAATAAGTGTAAAAATAGGCTATTTGATTTTTAATAACAATATTATTATCTTACTTAAGTTTTGTAGTTATATATAGCAGCCACTCAGTAAATTATAGAAATGAAGACCTAAATTAAGATATTCTCTACATTTACTTACATAACCTCAAAATTTTTCACTTTCAATTATTATTGGGTTATTTTACGACGCTGTATCAACATCTAGGTTATTTAGCGTCTGAATGATATGAAGGTGATAATGCCGGTGAAATGAGTCCGGGGTCCAGCACCTAAAGTTACCCAACATTTGCTCGTATTGGGTTGAGGAAAAACCCCGGAAAAAACCTCAACCAGGTAACTTGCCCCGACCGAGAATCGAACCCGGGCCACCTGGTTTCGCAGCCAGACGCGCTGACCGTTACTCCACAGGTGTGGACTTCATGTCATCAATATAGCATCAATATTATGTACAATTAATGAAAAATAGATGCATCATGATATTAACTATAATAATATTTAATTTCTAATGATAATAATGTCATCAAACCACCTCAAGTTTCGTAGATTTGAATATCCAATACACAGCTGTACTCAGGAAATTATTATACACTGCAGAATCAGTTTTTAATAACAAATTGAATTGAGCTCTAAATATGCCGGCAATCCTGGAGGTCATGGCCTGCGTGTAATAGCCTATTGTTTATTGTAGTGTGTGTTTTGTTCTGAAATTCAATCAAGTCGGCCGTGATTCGATAAAATTATTTCTCAAAACTGACAACAGATGGATTTTGGAAAATAGGAAAATTATGTAGGAAAATTGATATTTGACTGAAAACTACTACTTTTCCGAAAAACTTTGGGTTCCAAGCTTCAAAATGAGGGGCCATTTATTAAAATCCGTTCAGCCGTTTTCCCGTAATTTCCATTACCAGTTCAAATTATATATATAGATGTTCTGTAAAATACAGAGCAAAGTAGCAATTAATTATAAATTATTTAAACTATTAGTAGTCAGTGGATAGCACGAAGGACACATTAATTACTACTTTGTGATGTATTTTACAGAATTTTTACTTTAAACCTCATTACTCAATTTTGAATTACACCACTTCTGCTCTGAACGGATCACATGCACTTTTTAACCTAAAACTATTCGAATACAAACTTCCTTCAAAATAACTGACACGACTTCGTGGCCACACCTAAAAGAGCAGAAAAAAAAAACCTTGAAAATGGTCAAACGTCGAAGTCGCAGGGCTGGTTCAAAACACCCACGACCGTGGCTGACACACAACATTAAACCCGTATTACGAAAGTAGAAGTGATCCAGTTACGAGATATTATCGTCTAATCCACATATTTCTTCAAATATAAACTGGAAAACTGATATACTCCTACTGGGAGTAAAGCTACAGCATCGCGATTGGATTAATCTTTCTGTACACGAATGTACTGCAAACATATTTCGGAGTTGCACACATTTTCTTACGTGTGGAAAAGCCATAAAATGCTTTCAAAGTTTTCACTTTCCTTCACCAAGAGACTGAATTAATATTTAGCACGCGACTTTTCATTCAGCTGATAATGGCTTTCCACCTAGGCAATAATTTATTAGCTTCAAAATATGGGTTGATCAGCTCCTCTAAAATGGCGCATTATAACAATATATGTCATATTACAGCATGCGCTGCCCATCCTACTGTATGCGAGAAAACGGTTTAAACATCGGGCAGGGTGTGGCTTAACGGCGGGTTTCCGATGCAGAATCTTCAACAGAATGACACCCATTGCTATTATAAATTTTTTCATGATTTTCATAATCCTGTCCGTGTTTACTCTGATATCTGTCTTTTATTTTTTTTAACGTAGTCTTATACGGACACATGATAAGAATTTCGTGGACTAGGATCTTACCCCACGCAAAGACAACATACGACAGTAAATCAACAGCGTTTATACAGGGCGAATAAAAAGTATGGAACACTACTTTACTTACTTACTTGCTTTTAAGGAACCCGCAGGTTCATTGCCGCCCTCAGATAAGTCCGCCATTGGTCCCTATCCTGAGCAAGACCAATCCAGTCTCTATCATCATATCCCACCTTCCTCAAATCCATTTTAATATTATCCTCCCATCTACGTCTCGGCATCCCCAAAGCACTTTTTCCCTCCGACCACCCAACTAACACTCCAAATGCATTTCTGGATTCGCCCATACGTGCTACATGCCCTGCCCATCTCAAACGTATGGATTTAATGTTTCTCATTATGTCAGGTGAAGAATACAATGCTTGCAGTTCTGTGTTGTGTAACTTTCTCCATTCTCCTGTAACTTCACCCCTCTTAGCCCCAAATATTTTCCTAAGAACCTTATTCTCAAACACCCTTAACCTATGTTCCTTTCTCAAAGTGA